>NC_091941.1:17830746-18170746 GCF_041260155.1 Ptychodera flava
TATTGGGAGAAAAGATTCTTGGCTATTAATGTGAACATCAAAATAACAATTATTATTATTTTATTATTATCATCATCATCATTATTAACCAAAGCAACAATTTTGTGACACCCTAGCTGGTCACAAGGCTAAAACCATTGAGTTTGCCAGAGCATGGAGATAGAAAGAAGGATTCTTTCTTTCTACTTCCATGGCCAGAGTAGTTTGGTTTCCGTTTCCACTCCAAAGTGTCAATAGATCTGTTGTCAATGCTCAAATGAACAAATTTGGCAATAGGTACGGCAAATAAATAAACTGGAAGTGTCCTGAACATTGAGAATATTGCATCGAGAGGGAAGTAGTTGTCAAATCATGCAAATGTCATTTTATTGCGAGTGCAAACTGGGAGTTCCTCCTCTACTATGTTCACCTTTGTAATAAGGGATAGGGTGGTGAAATGGTCACTCAAAGTGATTGAAAGTAGACTTCTTCTTCCCATCTTGTTTCGTTGAATATGTGGTATATGCCAAAACAATATAGTATTCGTTAAAACATGGAGGTAGCTTCCTGGTTGAAATAAGTAGTTGCCAAACAACAGCCATTCGTTTCACATGTACATTGGACTGAAATATTGAAAGGTTGCTCCGGTAGTGTACCCCTTGCGCAGGTGCAACTTACTGACTTTTCGAAATATTTTCTTCTCACGATACTATTCTAAAGACAACGGTTTAGTTTAAAAGAAGCGGTACACAAACTTGCGGAGAAGTTTCTTTCTTGCAAAACTGTGCACTTCACTCGACTCGTTCTTACCTTTTCGTGAAAGATGGCATCCATGTTGGGAGTGACGTCATTCTCAAGAGGCATTCCCAGCGTTCCAAATTATGCAAATCAAAACCAATCACAGACGATATTCCAAACATTCTAGCCAATCAGATTAGAGATTTTTAGCAGGAATTTTAAAATCTTCGAAGTGCATGCAGTGAGAGCAGTGTGGTCATTCGTTTCACCGCACCGTGACCTCATTTCGCTTGCAAGTCGTTTTTTACCAGATTGGTCTATTTCGAGAAAACGTGTAACCGACTTAAATTTACAAGAGCTTCTGATCAGACGTACTGCGTACAACAACTCAAGCCGTGCTGCACCTCGGTCAGCACGTACCGTAGCCTTAGTCTGTAAACAAAAATCAACTCCAGTTGTGTTCCGCACTCCACCGTACCGTACACGGTATCTTATCTGTTCAGCACTTTCGAAGTTAAGTCGATATGCCGTCCAAACTTGATGACTACGAGGTATTATACACCATTGGAGCGGGCTCCTATGGAAAATGCAAAAAGATACGGAGGAAAAATGACGGCAAAGTAAGTAAACCCTAGTATGTACGCTTATTTGTTCAAGCTATTGTTGTTCCGACATGCCAGAACAAAACTCCACTAACAGTTGCACTGTACATTGCAGTGAACTGCAGAGCAATGTATATACATGCTTACGGTATTTTTTTGCTGATACGACATTTTTCCTTTTTTTTCCCGTCTAACGGTGCAGTTAATAAGATCCATGGCTATTCTGATAAAGCTGTTGAAACAATTCCTTGGAGACGAATTTGTCACCTTTTCAAACAGCGTCATTGTGCAAAACTTATACGGTTACTATGTGTAAAGTACATACCTCAAAACAAAGTGCAAATAAAGTTATACATTAATGTAACAGTTAGGAGGCAGCACAAACTTCATGTTTTATCATTACAATTTTATGAACTAAGAATGACTACTACTTGTAGTTTATTTAAATAAAATATATTTCAATATGAGAGAAAAGAATTCAATGCAAAAGATGAAAAATAATTGTATTTGTGTAAAATATTTTTTCTCATAAAACATGCTTACAACCTTTCGGTTATGAATTCAACTATTCATTATATGAAAAAAGTGATGAAAGACACTTTCCTGAATGTTATTGTCATGAGTAAACATAAATGTGTACCATAATAATGTATGAAGACAAAAGAAAAATATTGGAGTGAGAGTGAGGGTGCCTGCATATGTAGGAATTAGACCATGGAGATAGAAGCAAAACCTCTGTAAGAAGACAAATACCTACTTGTCCCACACAACATGTGAAAACCATTGTCCATCAATGGAGGTAGATAAAAAAACCATGGCCAATCCAGATCATTCTCTCGAGTAAAGGCATAGATATTCACAATAACCATTAAAATTTATAAAATGATGAATCAGATCAATTTAGACCTGAGAGCTCTACATGAAAGATTTATCACCGGCTACAATTTACCCACTTGTTCACCCCAAAAGAATGTTCCTGGTATAGCGGGTGAATATAGCCATACCTATTGTTTACATAAGTGACTGTTACTGCGCAACATCACACAATTTTATAAGGTCATACATATAATGCTGTTGGCAGTGACATACTAGTAGATGTCACGTATTATTTTCAGTTTATTAAATAATTTTACAAACGAACAAAAGGCTCCGTCTCAGTAAATTATTGCACTGGCCTGCACTGTCAAGTTGTATTCGTGCTAAGTACATGTACATGAGATCTGATAAAAGCGTTGAACACACTTTACACCTACAACAATATTGTCTTTCTCCGGAATTTCATCATTCTATGCCTGCTATCTGCCATAATTTTCTTAAGTTGAAAGCAAACTCAAACCCTATGTGGTCTTTCTTGACAATAAATTGCCATATTCCATATGTGTTACATAATTACAAGACAACTGAGAACCTTTCATCCTTGAAGTGGAAGCCTGAGAATTGTGATCCCATAAAAACACCTACCTTAGGTCTCCCTCAGGGATGGATAGTAAAGGCAAAGGTGAACATGAAAAACTTTGTCCATGGACTGAATGTACATTGCATACTTGTAAGTAACATGTGTTTGCATGTTTTATCTATCATATTCATATTTATCTAGATTTTGGTATGGAAGGAAATGGATTATGGCAAGATGACAGAGTCTGAGAAACAGATGCTTGTCTCCGAGGTGAACTTGCTCAGAGAACTCAAACACAAATATATTGTGAGATATTATGACCGTATAATTGACAAGGGTAATACCATGTTGTACCTTGTGATGGAGTATTGTGAAGGTGGAGATTTAGCCAGCCTTATATCCAAGTGTCGAAAGGACAGGTGAGCTAATGTCTTTGGGAGTTATTTGCGACCGTATCATCTGGACATGTCATTGGTTGGAAGTACAACAGTTGGATGGTGGGGGAGGTACATGATGCATTTACAGATTTAGGTTATACAGTCCATGATGACGGTGGTAAAGTGATACAGACACTTTCTACTTGGTATTGAAAAGTTTGATGTACGACCTATCTGCAACAATAATTAATTCTCTTGATGTCAAACAGAATTCTTTCAAACACCAGTCTATTCCAAAGATTTCACTAAGAATGTGAATTCAAAGTCGGAACAACAGAATCATATTAAGTGGGGTTTGAGAAACAGTCCCTTAGTACTAGTGATTTGGTATTGCCTAGCTGACATGTAAAATAAAACAATTTCCAGGATATTAGTTTTTCCTGATTTCAGCTCGATTCAACTTTCACAGTGTATCATTTCTGTAAAATTGGTGATCAGATTAGTAAGTTGCAATTTTGAGTGCCATAATTTTCTAAAACCTATCATTATCCTATTCTATTGACGTATTATTGGATTGAACTGGTTTGAATTTTATGTCATTGTTGTGACCCCATGCAATGTCTTCAATTGATTTGTAGAAAATACCTGGAAGAAGATTTCATATGGAAGATTTTCCTCCAGTTGACCCTAGCTCTACAGGAGTGTCACCGTCGTAATGAAGGCAGGGCGATTCTCCACAGGGATCTAAAACCAGCAAATGTTTTCCTCGATAAAGAACACAATGTTAAACTTGGTGATTTTGGCTTGGCCAGAGTCCTTAGTCATGATACCAGTTTTGCAAAAACCTTTGTGGGTACACCTTACTACATGTCGCCTGTAAGTGCAATATTTTAGTTATATTCTATATACTGTGTCACCACTTTCAAACCATTGTACAGGAAAAATTATCCATAATTTATGGTGCAATTAAATAGCATATTTTATGTATCCCATTTTGGATGTTGTTATGAAATTTGCCTCCGAAATGTTCTGCACTGTTTCATGATTTGCACATTCATATCTGGGATCACCATCTACATGCATTGTTTATTAATATCAGAATACTGTCTGCCTTTCAAATCGTTCACCATATCAACTACTTTTAACTTCCTAGTGTGTGATATCAAAAAACAACAATTGTTGACCACTTTTTACCTGTTGATACTGTTTTGAATAAACGTTTGAGTTCTTAGCTGGTATTAGATATTTTTCAAGATTTGTAAACAATATATTTGTTTGGTTTGTAGGAACAAGTCAATTACTTGTCATACAATGACAAATCAGATATATGGTCTCTTGGCTGTCTGCTCTATGAACTGTGTGCTTTAAGGTAAGTTGTACATGATAAAACTAAATGCAACAATTCGCCTTAACCATATACATGGGAGATTAAAATAATATGGGTCAAGGTCAAAGCTTGCCATTTTTTCAATTTGAATACTTTCCTATGGTGAGTGTTGCATGTTATGCAATCACAGCATCAGATAATTCAGAAACTTTCTTCTGTCCTTTCTCAGTCCGCCATTTACAGCTTTGAATCAGAAAGAACTCTCTGTGAAAATCCGTGAAGGAAAGTTCCGTCGCATACCAGCACAGTACTCAGATGAACTCAGCGATGTCCTGTCCAGCATGCTGAAAACAAATGTAGGTGTGGGTGATCATCTAATGACAAGTTTTCATCAAATGAAATTTTACGTCAACATTTCATTCAAGTAGTCATCAAAACCAGCAGATTAACTGCCTTTGAATTGTAGTGGCAGGTTTTCCCATGTAGAAAATTCAGCAGTACCCAAACCGTGCCAAACCTACCTAGTCAGACTTCTGAAAGAATTATCTGGATGTTTGTTTGCCTCCAAAACAGTGTATGTCAGTAAGCCTACAGCACTAGATTTTTGAGTGGCAATAAGTACTTCACCTAAAACCGGCATTGTCTGGAGTATATTTAAAAAAAAAAGAATGCATTTTCACAACAAAAGAATATGCAAAGCGTATAATATATGTGTGTGTGTGTGTGTGTGTTTTATGACTGCCCCTCTGTTTTTCAAAGGCGTAAGAACAATGCAAAGATATGCTGCTCTCATAGAAGTAATATCGAAGTCTATTGCTGCTGAAAATGGCAGTCTCCAACTCTATCACGAATTAGAATTGTCTCAACCCAGACGTTAGTGAAAGTGGTGTGTTATTTCAAATTGCACATTTTCACACCTTGTAAAAAGTGGATATCATTTTCATCTTGTGTAATTATCGCTGGACTTTCTCAGACCCAGGCAAAATTTATCTCTGTTTTCATCAAACACAAATACAGGACATTCTCAGACCAAGCATAGAAGAACTACTCAGAATGCCATGTTTGTCTTCAAAGAAGAAAGAAAATGAGAGTGGGGATAGAAGGGCGTCCCTGACAAAGAAGGAAGAGTCGTTGTTGAATAAGGAAAAGCAGCTCAATGAAAAGGAAAAGGAACTGGAGAAGAGGGAAAGGGAACTTGCCAAACGTGAAAAAGCTGTTGAGGAGAAACTTGCAAGGTGATTTATATTTGTCCACATCAATACTTATTTCTAAATTAGTAAATGATTTTGCTAGTCCTTGTGTTGAGGTGTTTGTAATAGACTCAAGTGTATAAGATTACTGATGTTCACACATTGTACAGAAATCACTGTTCACAGGCATATGAAACTGATTTTTTTTCTTAAAATGGCAAGACCCTGTTGACAGCAAACATTGTAGAATTAATCAGAACATTGCTTTAATATCCAGAGAGAAACCTCTTTCATTGACTAAATGAAGCAAATATACCAATATTATATATACTAACACACTCAATGTGCTAAACTATCATTTACTGTAGAGGAAGTAATTAGATTACATTTGTTTTTGTCAGAAAGTAAGAAAGTAAAATTCATGATTCTTCTCTAGGTTTGTTCTGATTGATCACATCAGGCTAGTACAAATGAAGTACAGCTTTGTTAATTGGATGATATATGCAGGTTTCCAATTACCCTACGGTTACTAACACATAATTGCTGTCTTCTGTACATGGCCGATCATCAAAAGATTATATCGGCATGGAAATTGACTGTGTCATAACCCTCACTGTTCCAATTGAAATCAAAATCGGATGGTAGTGACAATTTTTCACTTCAAATGTGAAGGAATCAACAAGCTGGGGTAACCTGCTTTGGAAAATGCATTTTTTTTTTGGTAACATATTCATTTTGTATTTTCAGAGCTGAAGCGTTGACGAAAGAATCGGTAACTTTCGGTGTGAACAACCGTGTACGGGAACTCAAAATGGAAAAAGGTACTGCACATAGGTGGTATTTTGTCAAAATGAAAAACAAACCCAAAGAAAACGAAAAGTTCACTGCAGTTTAAATACATGGCAGACTTTAGCATGAAATTCACAAGCTTTCATTGTGCTTCATGGCCAGAAAACACAGAATGTAGAACACTTGGCTTCATGCAGACTAGAGAACAACTATTTGCCAACCTTTCCTCAATCTGTTTTGGAGAATAGCATTATCTCAGATTAGATGTGCAATAATTTGGTAGTGCAATTAGATTACAACTCAACTCGACCAAGTATCAGATTGTTTAGGTTTTTCATTTAACTCTGCTATAGTTTGTTCATGTTCAAGATATTTATTTTTATAGATAGAAATATATTTTGTTCTCTGTTTACTATTGTCTTTGTACAGTACTGTTGACTTTGTAATATTTTTCAGATTTCACTTTTGAATAAAGAAAATAGATGTTTATTCATCTGCCTCTAGTAATTTATGTATGTTCATGCTTGCATGGCTTTCGGTCTTGTATAGTCTACAGAAGTTGTTTTCAAACATTCATTCAACAGTCTTGATTCTATCAGATGACCAGCTTGACAAATTTTCTTGGGCAAGTCATGGTGCTGTTAATGGCTTTGTGCATTAAATGGAGAATAATGGGATCATGTTGAAGTCAGCAATGAGTCATTCTTTAACTTGTAAAATCTGAAACTGATTGCCCAGGAAATCATGGCTTAAAAGTACAGCAATTGCAGGGAGAAAATGTTATCCAATATTTAACACTTGGCTGTCATTTTTATCTTCCTCTAGATGTATTTGAAGATACTTTTCCAAAATGTCCAAAATTTGAGGACTCTTCAAAAACCAAAGCATCTCGCTTCAGCACACTGGGAAAGGAGAATGAACCAGACACGTTACAGGACAGGGAGAAATGCAGTGCCCTGGATAAAATGGATGAATTACGGAGCAGGCTTCACAGAGCAAAGCTGCGCGGTCTGCAACTAAGAAATGCAGAACTTACCTCTCGATTGAAAAGCAGACAGCTCTTGGGGATGCGGTAGTCGGCTTTTTCGGTGTAAAAAAAATTTGTAGTTCCGTTCCATAGTTTTATCTAGTGATTGTTTGTCTTGTTGAATTATATTTTTTTTATTTATGTGCCATGAAATATATTACATGAGATGAACTTGTCTTCAGTGAAGGACAGTAAAATTGTGGCCTTCATCAGAGCACCACAACTCACAATAGATGTACGAGTTGCAGCGCATCAGACTACAGTTTATTTGCTGATTTTTATACCAAAGAGTACAGTAATCAGGATGATGTGATTAAGGTGAAAAAGCATGCTGGCTCAAGTTTTGTGTATTTATGAGAAATACAAAATTAGGCAAGAGTTTTAAAATCTATTGTCTTTAATAATTCTGTAAATACTACATCAACGAATGAACACATATATTGAAATAAATGAAACTTTAAGCGTTTATCTGAGTCGACTTTTTTCCTTGCATTTTACATCTTCAATCCATTTCACAGCAATTTTCAGGCAACGTAGTCTTCATTTCAGTTCCATGCAGGTATGACCATTGTTTCACACTTGTTGAACAGTAGCTTGTATGTACAACACCCTTCAGGACAAACAATCAAAGAGGGTAGCATCTGTCGCTATGACCATACATCTTCGTCATTCTTCACCTCTCGTCTGTACAACACAGATTTGTTCTTGAATCGGCTGTATCTGCGGTCTTCTCTTCTGTCCAAGTAATATCCAATGGACACAAAGATTGGCGTGATTGACAACCACCAATATCGCTGCACTAGGTTTAGCACCATGTCTGTTCTGTTGGGAATTATGAAGAAATGGGTTAATCCTTCCTCCCTGAAAGCTGAATTTTGATGAAAGTTCTGTTTTCTGCAAATGACCTCTCAAAAAATAATACAAATTTACAATGGATAAGAAGTATTGAAATTTTAGTACTTGCCTTACATATATTAAGGCACTGAGTGGATGACTAAAAAATCAAATGGAAGTTGAGGAAGATGGTGAGAACTGCATGTTCATCAAGTACTCGCCACTGCACTGAATTTCCCAGGGAAATTGTGACTCCAAAACCCTCGTGAAAGAGACAATTTAAAAATGGTAAAATGAAGATTTCTTTTATCACAGATGATAGCATATGCCACCATCATTCTTACATTTGAGGAGCTAAATGTCATGACAATGAGTTGTCTTCAACAAAGTTTAACTTCTGGTACTTGGAATGGACTTGTGTATCCTACAAATTTTTCACTACTTTTGAAATAAAATGTGCCAATAGCACATACAGTGGTAGCACTGATAATAACATCATTTATTGATGTCATACTTCAAAGTTTTAACACTTTATACTTTAACCCTTTCACCCCCAGTTCCCTGTATACAGGTCCAACTTTACCATAGAAAACAATGGATTTGGGACAAACCATGATGGTGAAAGGGTTAAGGGTAAACATAATCAAAGTAAGACTTTCATGAGCCCCCAAGTCATATGCCCGTGATGATGCAAAAAAGAATATGATGGAATCGAAAAAGACTTTTCTGAAACTTAACCAGTCCATGATGCCTCAAAAATCAAATATGGAAAGATCTGAAATAGGTATATCTTCACTTTTTTCACATAAAATAAGTATTATGCAAATTTTATCATCTTTTTGCACAGAACACAAATCCCACATGCCTATGAACCTGTGAACTAAATTTGAAAGCTGTTACAAAAAATATGATGTTCTGACACCAGGAATAGCAACTGCTCAAAAATTTGCATGTGCAAATACAAATAATTTTCAGAAGTCAAAATTAAATCACTTTTTAAGGAACCAATCCATTCCTTTGAAAAGTATTTATTACATGCCTCGATGTGAGTGCATATCAGTGCATTGATTTGAATAGGAACATCCCGGGAGTTAGTGGCCCTGACTGGTTTCCATAGTTACCTGGTCAAATGAAGTCCTTCAATGTTTTCAATGTCAAAGTTTACACTTAACGCTACATGTAAAATATCAATGCGCACACTGCTATTTTGAATTTTGTTAATAAATCTGTTTTATACTGGTCGATAATTGTAAAATTTTTTGAGAATGCCCTGCATGTAACTAAATGTCACGTCACACAGCATTAAAGGGACATAAGCTGTAACTTGTGGCAAGTTTTCAGTATTCTGCTTTTGTATATCAACTACCATGTCTGACCCTAATCAGTTTGTCATGCTGAAAATGAGTATTCTTTTGGTCAACACACCTTGTATGTGTGTAGTGATCATTGCTTATTGTTTACAAATGAATTTTAGTCCGGACTTGAATAGAATTTTCAACAATAACAGTGTAGATTATACTCATATAGGTTGTGTTGATATGCTTAATATAATACTTGGCATTAAATTACAGTTTAGGTATTCAATGCGGAAAGAGTAGGGAAACCACATAACAAAAGTTTAGAAAAAATAGCCAAAAGATACAGCTTATGGAGCTTTAATTGTGAAGAAGCATGTAATAAAAATATTATTGCCTGAATACATGGATTTATATGCCCTTGCAGCAGGATAATTTGCCCTCCTGGCATCGGGCAAACTGACACCTGCTTTCGGGCACATAAACACACGTATTCAGGCAATAATATATATATTGCTAAAGCAGTTCTGGAAAATATATTTGGACAAAAAAATGACAAAATTACATGTTTACAAATTTACATTTCTTCATCCTTTGGATGTATGTTAAAGGGCCATTATTTGTAACTTTTGACCATTTTTCACCCCGGAAAATTCCATGTTGGAGGCTCATATTTGTTGCAAAATGTTGTTTTACGAAGAAACAAACATGATTAGTGATGTTATAGCCACATAAAACTGCTAATTTTTGTCCAAACGTGTTGCCCTTCCGAGCTCGTTTGTTGACGTCTGGCATGCTCAGCGTGCTGGGGAGAACGCAGATATGGTGACGCCGCGATCACGCGAGATGTACAAGTTCACCTTTATTGCGGGATCAAAACAACATTGCGTCGTGGATTGCCAGACATCTGGCTACGCAACGTGTTCGGACAATGGACTACGACGTAAGTACCGGGCATAAGTAATGAATATTTATTTTTAAATTGCTGTAAATGGCTCGCGCAGGTGCAGAAGAATGCCTACGTTGGAATCCGCGTGTCAACAGAGTTTGTATTTCTGTCCGGACAAAAATTGAAATTTTCGTTGTAAAATCACATGTTATTTAGTTGTCGGGCACGTAATGTTTCCGAATAACATGCGATTCTCTGTTATTTGACAGACTCTTCAACATGAGCCAGTCATCATTTCAATCAAAACTAACGGAAAAATCGCCAGAAGATACAGCTAATGGAACTTTAAACAGGTAATCCTAAATAAAATCATAAAATCCAATTAAAGATTTGTAGGACAAGTCATTCCTGATTCGACAAAAAATCTCATAAATATAAATATGCAAATGTTGTGCTAATTTGAACAAATATTGAATGAATTGTCCGTCCCTATCAAGATTATACCAATTATCACACATATGACAGTAATAAATATATTTTTTCAAAATTTATGAAAAAACATAATTTTTCAATTCTGAAAAACCACATCTACATTATTCCACTCAGTTCTAGATAATCACCAAAACATTCCTCATACCAAAGCTGGTCACATTTGGTGCAATAATTTTTTAGTTCTGAGCTCAACAAAGTTGGTCAACAGACGGATGAACAGACAGACACACACATGTTCTTCTTCACTCTTTGTAATGGAATATCAATTTGTTTCCAGAATATCTCATGCATGGCCTTAATATAATTGGAATTTATAAGAGAGTGATGTCCTGCATGTAATTTTTCCTCTAAAAATTCCTACCGGTATTACTTTCATCATGGATCTTGATACACGTAAAGGCAATACATGACACTATACTCTCACATTTGTGCGGAAATCAGTATATCTACAATCACCAACTGCTCAAGCAAGGTAAGCACACACTTTCTCACTCGTCAGCATGCGAGCAGCATAAACTTATCAGAAATTTGTAGTGTGGTATAGCTATGCCGTTTTTGTATTTTTGAACCAAACTGCTCATCACGCAGTTGTGCAACATGGATTAAAATTAGTACTTTGCTGGACATTGGAGCATGTGAAAGGTACTACACAAGAGTTGCACAGCCTAGCTATAGTGTTATATTCCATGTATCACTCAGGCTCTTAATAAGGCTAGCCTTTCCTCTAAATGGCACTGGCCAATTGAATCAGAATCCCGCTTACTTTATACATAAAAGTACTCAACTAGGACATTGAAAAAAGTGGGCAAGATTTGCACACACACACACAAAAATTGACTTTTCACTTTACAATCATTGTTGGCTCCACCATTGTCATATAATGTTTGCAATTTTCAAGTATATTAAACTGGTACTGTCATAGGTTACAAGCAATGTGCAGCAAGTAAAAATCTTGACAGGTGCTATATGGCATCCTATTGCCTTTCCCTTCACAAACTAAAGTGTCTTCAAATACACCAGCTTGTTCATTTTGTACTAATGCAGCGACACAACTATAAAATGCAATGGACATCGTACTGTGACATCACATCATACTCATAATATGTTGAACCAAGTGACAATGTCCTAATTACAAGCGCTACTTCACAGAATAAATGACATGTTTATATTTTAGAAGTTAAAATATTGGCAATTTGTAACTAATCCTCTTGTTCAACAGGGTTATACATGTATTTCAAATCTTCAAGACTGAGTGTTGTTGAGAGAGCAAAATCTTAATGACTTTGCACATCATATCTAGTATATATAGTGTTACCTGTGTACCCTTCTTGGGCACTGCAACACTGGTTTCAGTCAAGCCCTGGAAAAGTTTGCAAAGACATCCAAGGATTGATCCTGAATCTTTGAACATCACTTCAACAGAAGTAGGGTATTGCCCTTCATTTTTCAATGAAGCTTCCTCGGACTCAGAAAATCGACAAAAGCGTCAACACTTAACGGAATGTTTTTTCACTTGGGAGTTGGGGATGCAACATCCCACGTTGATTTACTAGCACTTGGTGGCGCGATACACAACAAACATGGGAGATAGGAACTTTTTTAGCGACGTTAATAGCTGGAGGCGTCGGACCCAAATTGTGTGCGTAATATGCTCGCGTTAATTTTCAGTACATGACTCTTCGTGTCCAATATACTGGGATATCGTTTCAATTTGTAGAGAACCATGGCCAGGCACCGTGTCTGAATCTCAAACTGGGGCATTTCACATGATACTATTTCGTACAGTAATTTGGCCAGCAAGAGAGCTCGAAAGACGATATAATACCAGAGAAACTAGCCTCTCCTCACCTGTTTGCAGTTTGTTACAGGCACTGAGTTAAAATGTACAGTGCTTGCGAATGTTTTCAGGTCCCAGAATTCAGAAGACACTTCGTGCAGTTTGCAGACGTGCAGACAGAACCTTTCAAATATGGCTTCTTTTGACTACTGTCGGAACAACAGCGCATGCGCCCTCGTTGACCCTTTCGTGACCTGTATCGTGTGTATTGCACTGCTTCCACAGCTCGGCACCAAATAGAGCCGATATGGACTTTCTTGCTATGTGAACATGAAAACGAGAGATAAGTAGGCTGAAACATGAAGCCAGTGCATGATTGAACGTGAAGTCAACACAGCATCAAAGGGTATGCACCCCGTATTTTATTACCATCATGGCATTTGTAACTCCTGTTTCAGAGAGTGTTAAACTTAAAGCCGGAGCGGAGTAGTAGAAGTGTTTGGTGAAAATGATTACTTTTGATGATACCGGTACGCCTTTTTTATTATTGTTTACTTTGGATGGGTATCACGACAGAGTTTTCACTAAGATCTCTGACAGGACAGAATTTTAAGGTACGGGAGAACCCACAGGCGGCTGGAGAGGGGGTTGTCTCCTCTCTTGCATGGAAAATTTTGAGAAGTTGAGGTGTGCAATAAATTTGTATTTTTACTGAGTAAAACTATTAGAGAACATCCCAAGGGGGGAAGCACAAGAGGGTTGTCCCCCTTTTGCATAGAAAATTTTGAGAAATTGATGTGTGAAATTGTGCAATCTGAGAGGTGTTTCAATTCATTTAGCACCAGAAATTGAATACCCGCCTCCTTTCTCTCCACATTCTTAGCAACCCCCTTGTAGCTTTCACTTTTTTGAGTGATCCCACTCAGATTCCTCTGACCTACTCCAGGCCATAAATAATGATGGCTCCCTACTTTAGGTCCAGACCAAAATTCGTGTGTAGACAATAACATTGCATAAATGCATTGTTCTTGTGAGGCTAATTGTTGTTTTGCAGCTAATAAAACACTACCTCAACTTACAGTAATTTCCCCTTTAATATATCACAATTAATTTGATTGCACGTTTGAATTTTTGTCTGTTTCCCAAGAGAATATTGGAAATAATATTTCCAGTTGCCAAATTGAAGTTTACAAACCTATGGTACGTTCATGCAAACCACACTTGACCATGTGCCACTTTTGAGACAATTTTTAGCTCATATTTGGTATGTATATAAATACCACAAAGAGCTTATATGGTGAGTCAGTGGCGTCTGTATGTATGTATGTATGTATGTATGTGCGGATGTATGTCCTTCACACGCAAAAGCTCCCAAACCGCCGCACCTACCATCACAGTATTTGGTGTACAGGTAGATCCAGGGGTTGAGATGTGACGTTGTTCAAATGAACATGTCAGTGTCAAAAATATGCAAATGAGGTAAGAAAAAGGGGAAATCCTGCAAATGTGCGGGAGTGATGGCATTAACTGAAACAGCCCACACATCTGAGTTGGAGATTCTGTAATCTCTAACCTATTTGTATGCAGTGTACTTATTTTATGAGTAGGAGTGGTGGCAGTGACTGAAACAGGCTACTCCACTGACCTTGAGTCAATTCCTGTCATTATTCATGAACTGATACTTATTGGCAGACCTGCTGAAACAATGAAGGACTGTGTTGAAACATTCCTCTGCTAAGCCTGTTCCTGAAGTTGACCTCCAGTAACTTAAGTTTCAGACCTTATTTACTTTAGTCATTCTTGTTTATCTGGTTTAAATATTTCTTGATGGACCAATTCAAACCAAATATGAGCACACTGTCCTTGAAGTATTTTTACAGAACATTGTTTCTTTTACACAGAGTCATGGCGAGAAAGGTAGAGGGAGTAGCCACTCTGTGTTTTCTTGAAGACGGAAGTGGTTTCCAGGGAATTTTGATCACAGCAGAGTCGGATCAGTATGGACTGACCGGGAGAACTGCCAAAGCACCGAAGGGAAGCTATCACGAATGCTGTTTTGATGAAGAACCACAGTTCTTTGTGATAACAGTGATAGACTTCAACAAGAAGAAAGAGACAGTTGTCAAAAACGTCATGAAGACAAAAGGTGACAATTGCTCATTGACATGCGAGACACTGAAGTATGACACAGAAGAACTTTACAGTGATAGAAAGGCAGAAGGTTTTATTGAGAAATATTTTAGTAAGAAATTCCTTGGACAGAATTGTCATGTGTGTATTGGACCAATGGAGGTTAACATAGACAGTTCTGATGAAGATCAAGACAGGGATTCTGGTGATGATGATTTTTAGTTCGTTTATGGAAATTACAAAGTAGTTTTGAATTTATCACTGATATACGTCTGGTTATTAAATTTTACCGTTGCTTTTTGATGCAATAGATTATGAGAATTGAAAATTACATGCTTACTTCTGTTCTACTTAAATGATGGATTTGAGAATTGCATATGTGTACTACTCGTAATAGTATACTTTTTGGTCTTGAGAATTGACCACTTCAAGAATGTATTAATACTGAACAAAACTATAAATGGACAAGAATATTTCCTAAGAATTTTCCAGTCATATGTTGCTCATACAATGCAAACAAAACTTAGAAATTTAATACGCAATCAGTGTGGAAAGCATTTTTTTGAATTTTTTGTAAATTAAACTGCAACACCCATAGCACTGCTACAAGGGACAAGCATTCTTGTGTTTAAACATTCAAAACAAATACATCACAATGTCTCATCATAGACACTGGAGAAAAACGTTTCTCTAGGGCATGGAATGAAGACCTTAGGCTTAAGTTGATACAGTTGTTTGGCCTCAGATCGAAGAAAGCTGATGTTTCATATTTTTTATTGTATGCGACAATGTACACAATGTACACAATTACTTAGAAAAGTGTTCATGTTCATGTTCAATAGCACATGAAAGCAAACTATGATGTATTATAAGATGTTTCCATACCAACAGAGGATGACTAAACTCCAGTGCTGGTGGGCAGTGTAAGCATTTACGTTTGTACTCAGAACAATTTGTGAAAATGGTTATGGGACAAAACTTTCAAAAAAATATCAGCAACATCACTTACACTAGTGATTGTACACATAATCTGTACACATGAACATAACACTAGTGGTTTAACAAAGAGAATTCAATGAAACACAATGGTTCTGTTGAAATGATAGCAAGTGAGTTTCAAATAGTGTACAGCTCCTATATCATATGCAAGTCATTTGTGTAGCATTTATATTTACTGATTTTTTCAATTATAACCAATTGGCTTCTTGTTACATGCAATGTCTTGTCTGCATGGTTTGGGTTTGTACTATTTTGAGGGAGGGAGGGTCCCTGCCTGAAAAGATATCATTGGCTAGCAAAGATGTGCTACATGAAACATCTAATGAGCATATATCTTTGCATATTGAGCTGATGAGAATTACTAAGTATACTATGAAAATCTTTTGATAATAATTGGTTTGGATCGCTGTGCATTCTGCCCTTCAGATTATGCACTGTAAATAGCAAAATAACTCTAGCAATGCCCAGTGCAGCATCTGAATGGTCAAATGGGTCATATGTTCAGAGCAAATGACTTGTGCAAACTTAACGTTGGGGGCGCTCACCACAGTCATTTTAACCCACTGATAGGTTTCCCGTTTTCTGAAGAGGTAGCCACTCTTATGACATTTGGTGAGAAACATACATAAAGAATAGTATGCGCATAGCAAAAAGTATGAGGGAATGTGCTCCAGTGTGCACAATAATATGGCACTGCACCACTTGTACCCACATTCTGTTCATACTGATCATTGGAGTTCTAGCTACAATCAACCGTTGTAATTTCTGGTAAACAGATATGCACTTAGGTCTTTTGACAATTTTCACAAAATACTGTCTTTACATGTGAACTGTTGTCGGAGTTCACACAATCTTCTTCATTGAAATGAACATCCGACAGGCAGACTTGTGACATAACCAGAAAGGACAATAAGTCTTATTTATGGAAAGCCTCAGCTGCCTTAAGTTTACAGATAGTAGTATATTAGGAGGTTACATAATTATTTTATAACGAAAGAAAATCATTTTATGTGCCGACACCATATTTTTATGAGCATCAGACATTACTCCATGAGCAAACATTAAGATATTATGTGCTTCAAGTATTATTTAAGGTCGATTTACTATTATTTTATGTTCAAACACTATGATATTATTTGTCTATAGTATTTTTTTATTTGCAAACACTTAAAATATTATGTGCTTCAAGTATTATTTTATATCAATGTACTATTATTTTATGTTCAAACACTGATATTATGTGTCTATAGTATTATTTTATTTGCAAACATTAAGATATTGAGTGCTTTAAGTATTATTTTATATCAATGTACTATTATTTTATGTTCAAACACTATGATGTTATGTGTCTATAATATTATTTTATTTGCAAACAGTAGGATATGTTGTGCATAAAGCATTATTTGATGATTAACTACTATTAATTAAAGTTCAAGCTGCATGATATTAAGTTATGCAGTGGTACTTTATGTTCAAATTTTACGATATTACGTGCACAAAGAATTAGTTTTTGTGCTATCACTATGATTTTATCTATATACAGCATATCTTACGTGAAAAAATAATATTGAGTATTTTTATGAGCACACGTGTATGTATTTTGTGTGTAATCATTATTTTATTTGGTGTTGCCATCGTGTTATGCTGTTACATTAGTATGTTATAACCTTTCTTTATCATTTTATAAGCTCACACTTTGCAACCACTACAGGGCATACTTTACAGACTTTATGGGATCAATCTGATCACTTCACAATTTTCAAGTTGCATGCGACCTGTTAACCCCGAACAAGGCCAACTAGAGTGACACCTGGACGACATCAGGGGTTTAAACACGAAAGAAATAAATGCATTTAGCCCGGTCGTTTTGTATGTCTCGCCGATCGCTCTGCCACTAAGTGGAAACACTGATTTAATGGAAATATAGCCTAATTCAGTGTGGAAACAATCAGTATATTACGAAGTTACATAATGCAACATGATTAAACTGAGCATGCTCCATGCCTTTTGGCAAGTTCTTTGAGCTGTTGTCCATAATCAGCAACAGGCAGTTTGACACGGATAGTAATTGTTCATCATTGAAATGCAACGTTCTGCAATGGCCACATTATTGTTGGGGCTTAATCTTGGCAATTTGGTTGACAAATTTGAAGAGGAGAAGATTACGCCAGTACATATTTGTGAATTATCCATCGCCGACTTTCATTCAGTCGGTTTGCATAACTCCCAGGAAATGATGGCATTACGCACTATGTGCACATCACGTGGGTCAAAAGCTCCTGTTAAGGTGCCTCAAGGATGTGGTGCACCATAGTATTTCATTCCCAGAGACATCCGATACTACAAAACCACTTAGAAGAAGGATTCATCATATTTGAAATTACATCCATGTTGTCTGTATTGGAGAACTATCTACAGGAGAATGCAGTCATATAGACTCAGTAAGATGAACTTTTCCAGCATATCAGATGAGGATCTTGATTTGCATGTACATCAGTTAGCACAAGAATATCCTAGCTGTGGTGAGAACATGGTAACATGTCTTCTCATGGAAAAATTTGGAGTAAAAGTTCAACGTATGCGACTTTGCGATAGCATACATAGAGTTGATAGTGATGGAGTATATGCCAGGAAAAATAAACGGCTAAAGCAACGGGAATACAATGTGAAAGGGCCCAACCAATTGTGGCATGTGGACACAAATCACAAACTCATACGTTGGTGTTTTGTCATAATTGGTAGCATTGGTGGTTTCAGTCGGTTGCCTGTAATGTTGGAATGTAAAGATAACAACAAGGCAAAGAAACAATAATTTAATACTTTCATGCCCTTGTAATCTTTCAATACTTGAGACTGATCTCGGCCAGTAAAATGGCAAAACTATCAAAGCATATGTGAACTCTAAATGAATACTTTCCTGACTAAAAAGACATATCACACATTTCCAAAATAGGCATTGGCAAATGCCATATCATACAGCCCAAAAAGAGTATCATTTCGGATGGCTGACAGAGGGTCTTGGCAGGTTAAGACTGTTTACACATGTATTAGCAGGTGGCAGGAATGATGACATAGCTTCAAATCAAATCTGATCAACTGTGCGTCCGTCATGTCGAGGACCATTTCAGGTTTGATTCTGTCAGCTAAGAAACGTTCTGCCAACGTTGACAGATTTAATCTTTCAAGAGTGGCTTCCATGTCTAATGAATGTTGATTCTCACTGACACGTCAACATCCAATGGCTGCATTTCCATGCAAGAAAAGGTGCCCTCTAGTGGTTCAAAAGTGCGAGCTAATAATAATAATAACGAATGGTCTTAAAGGTATTAACGTAAAGCCTTAACACCATAACCAAACCAAATAAAATAATATTATAGACACATAATATCATAGTGTTTGAACATAAAATAATAGTTAATTGACCTTAAATAATACTTGAAGCACATAATATCTTAATGTTTGCAAATAAAATAATATTATAGACACATAATATCATAGAGTTTGAACATAAAATAATAGTACATTGATATAAAATAATACTTGAAGCACATAATATCTTAATGTTTGCAAATAAAATAATACTATAGACACATAATATCATAGTGTTTGAACATAAAATAATAGTACATTGATATAAAATAATACTTGAAGCACATAATATCTTAATGTTTGCAAATAAAATAATATTATAGACACATAATATCATAGAGTTTAAACATAAAATAATAGTACATTGATATAAAATAATACTTGAAGCACATAATATCTTAATGTTTGCAAATAAAATAATATTATAGACACATAATATCATAGAGTTTGAACATAAAATAATAGTACATTGATATAAAATGATACTTGAAGCACATAATATCTTAATATTTGCAAATAGAATGCTACTGTAGGCACATATTACAGTGTTTGGACATAAAATAAATAGTATAAACTTAAAATAATACTTGAAGCACATAATATCTTCATGTTTGCAAATAAAATAATACTATAGACACATAATATCATAATGTTTGAACATAAAATAATAGTAAATTGACCTTAAATAATACTTGAAGCACATAATATCTTAATGTTTGCTCATGAAGTAATGTCTGATGCACATAAAAATATAGTGTCGGCACATAAAATGATTTTCTTTCGTTATAAAATAATTATGTAACCTCCTAATATACTACTATCTGTAAACTTAAGGCAGCTGAGGCTTTCCATACTTATTGACTCAGATTTATTATTGTCCTCACTTGAAACGCTGCACACATGTAGGCTTGACCACAGTTGGCTGGTGCAATGTGGTGTATGTACATGTAATCTTGAGCATGTTGAGTGTAATCTGATACGGCGGTGTCAGTAGCGATTGGAATGCACAGCGCCGCCAGTGGCAGAAATGGGAACAGTGAGAATTGTACACATGAAGCAAAATAGACAAATACTTACTTTTTGACCGGAGACAACACCTGAACAGTAAGCGTTAAATTTAATGCGCATGTGCCTGATTGTTGCCAATTTTTCTCCCTTACCACCACTGGCAGCGCTGTGCATTCCAATTGCTACAGACACCACCCTACCCAATCACATTGCGCCAGCCAACTGTCTTGACAATATTAATCTGATAAGCTCACAAGAACTTACTTTACAAATCAAGGCATGACGTAACTTTGATAGCATAAACTCTTAAACTTCACGCATTTTACAAACTTTATTTTACAAATGCCATCATAATTATTAAGATCTCGAGAATGTGTTTTTCCCTAACATTCCGTGTACACTAGTTTCTGAACATCTGCAGTTCTTGAAACGAGATAGAGGAGTATATTCTTGACATCTACTTGATGTACACATATGTTGTAATTTCTATATCCATTCTACATGAATCACAAATTAAAATTTCAGAAATGCAAGCTCAATTAAGCCCAAAACACTGTAAATATTCTTCATATGATAACAACTACCTTACTTTGTTTAACCATTTTCTGATGCTCATTTTAAAATAGTTGCTCCTGAAAATATCAAAATTTCATTTCATTGAAAAACACCATGCTGTCTCATAAAGGTATTCTAAACCACACGTTACAACTCAGAAAGAAAATAAGTTCAGGTAGTCATTTTCTTCAGCAGTATACAGATTCATAATAACATTTTTCATTGTCCACTAAACCAGAACAGTCTACTGTACAACATTCTGTGTCACTGAACTCTGCATACAACACAAAAATAAATTTGAAATGTGTCCATATTGCAATGTTGATTTAAAAAAACTGAAAAATTAAGTTTGCTATGTTAATCAGTGTGATGACTGCACAAATACACTACACCATTGACATGCGTCATCTCTTTCTACTAATGCAGAAGTTCATGCTAAATAGCAAATAAATATCTAAAGGAAGCTTAGAAACAAAAAATTGCCAGCAATGCCTTCAGCATTGATTAAAACCATATCCCTCTACATGAAGCTATGTCTTAAGCCTCTTTCTAACAATGACACGCAAAATATGTATGTACAACCACAGCAAAAGAACTTTTCATAGAATTATCAGATTTTCACAGGTACAATTAGTGTGTTTTCACATGTATTGAAGGAATTACTCGTACGGGGCAGAGGAGAATCAGCAATCTCTCCACTGATGATTCAGCATACTTCCAGTAAATTGAGGGAATTCACCGCATAATTGACCAGACACCAGTACCAAATCAGCAAATTCTTTCAGCTTTGCTGTGCTGAAGATATGATAAAACTTATCAAAATTGTCTATTTCTGTGATACAGTATGTGTCATTCCTTCTTCTCTGAGCGCAATGTGTTTTCATACAAAAACTTTGGTTGGCCTTTGTATTCTTTTAGACTGGTGACATTGGTGCAGTCCTCTTTGGAAAGTTTTTCGAGTTGTCGTTCATTTCTCTCTTCAACTATCTGATGCACATTGGGTCCTTTTTTCTCTCCTCTCACAAAATGTTCAATGTTGTAACCGATCACTCCAACAACAACGGCAAAGGGAAAGGTGACGTAAGGCGCATAGGCCCTTGCACCTGCCAGCACAATCTGCCACATGCTTCAGCAATGGAAAAGGATGTACCTGTAATTAACACACCAACAGATATATAAATTGAACCATAAATAAGCATTTTAAATTGTGTGATGGTAAAGATAAACTTTCTCTACAGGTAATCCACAGTTAAATTGTAAGCATGTTGAAATAACATATGAAAATTGTAGACTGCAAGAAAAAATTTGCAATCAAAGCATGTAATGTGAATCCTTGTGTTCACACATGGCAGTTTCATGAAAGAATCTCAGAGTATAAATTGTGACAAATGCACTTCACATCTGTGTTTCTACTACTCTTTGGTATTAATGTTCTCAGCAAGACACTAGATCAGTGGACACAGTCAGGGTTTGCATTTTTTACTTGTACCTGGGGAGTTATTTTTGAGTTGGTGTTAAGGACGGTGAGGGACAGGGTACCTCTCTGAGAAACTCATTTTGTTTGTATCCTTAAAGTGAAATGGTCGTTGAAACTGCGCCTTCTTGTTTACAAACAATGTATTTCGTGCACGATATCTAAATGCACCTCATCATCATAGCTGCAACATTTAAATTATATGATGTAGATAATGACAGACATGTTTTAACTTTCATCAATCACCTTGGATACAGTTTACATCGGTCGTATAGGTCCCATATGACCTTTGAGCACAGTTCCGACAACCCTAGTGCTTGTCATGTATATGTGACGTTGCAAAGAGAAAGATGTGAATGATACTCTACTATCTACAGTATCTGTCCATTTCACAAATGGGTAGTTTTACTATGGCTGAACACTGATGGCACACCATCATGGTGACCATGTCATCATGGTCTTTCGTAGGATTGTCGGATCACTACAATGTCACAATAAAGTGTCCTGCTGCCATCATGACCTTCGCCTTTCCAGGTGAATTTCGCGTTGCTGGAAAAAGGAAAGTTCTGAAACTTTGGGGTGTTAAAAAAGAGAGAGTTCCCTTGCGGCTCTCTTCCCCACCAGAGTGGGCAAGATTCTAATTTGTATGACCATGGAGGTCTCTTTTTTTACCTCCATGGCATGACGCCCGATCGCTTGTGATTATATACACGCCTGACACCCGTTCTTCTATGTTACACGGCCAGTCCGACGTACAGTGGCACAACTACAATATCACATTTCGTGTATACATTTCGTTAGGTAACCGTGGTATGAGTTCACAACTTACCACTCACGCGCACGTGTAACTTACGTATTCGTTCGAGACAGAAGTCCCCTCTCGACAGTAGAACAGTGACACTAATAAGGAGAAAAAAAATCGTGAATTAAACTTCTCTGTTAACCAAAACAACTGTCATTAGTTGTTGTTTGGCATTTTGGAATGGGACAGAGCAGCTGTACTGTGCAACTTCGGTCAAAGTTGCAACTCACTTGACGTGTCAGAACGCATGCGTATATATGATCTTCGGCGTTCCGGAAAATATTTATAAAGCAGTGTTTTGGTCTGGTTCTGAATTAAGCATTAAATTTAGTAAAAAAAATTTAACTCAGGGGAGTTTGCTTGATTGTACATAGTTTACATCACCTTCAGATACTCAAACTCAAAGGAGAGTCTCGTGAGAAACGAGACTTCATTCATGAAAGGCTGAAATACTTTCAACTTTGACCTCCGTATTACAGCGCTTAACTACGATGCTGAAGTTATTTTCGTATTCGTTTTCGTATTCGTTTTCGTATTCGTATTCGTATTCGTATTGGAGTCACTGACAAAATTTTTTATTTTTAGTCCAAATTTCGTACGTATTATATAAAATTTCTGTCTTTACAGAACTTAAAGTGCTTTTTATATGACAATATACCAATACTTCAATATTTGAGAATGTAAGTTGAAAAAGATCCAATCTTTTTAGGCCCTAGATTGAAAGATATCGTTGCTATAATTAGAGGAGAGATTTTAAAAACAAACGGCCAGTACACAGGCACTCCTTAGCTAGGTAGTCTGTTGAATAGATCGATTTTCGGTTCGATCTATCGATCCCGTAGTCGATATGCGCGCCATTATAACCAAAATACTCACTAGTTTACATTGGCGGGCATACTGACCACGGGATCGATAGATCGAGCCGAAAATCGATCTATTTAGCAGACTACCAAGCTATTAGCGCCTGTGGGCCAGTAGTAGTCTTTGGAGGAAAGATTTTTTAAACAAACATCATTTTCGTATTCGTATTCGTATTCGTTTTCGTATTAACTTCTATCACAACAACCAACTTAAACATTCTGTTGACATCATTAGTATCGATAACGGAAAATTAGCTGACCCGCCCAATTTGACGAGTTGTAAACTTAAAAGGTAATTTTCTTGTTTTAAACTGATATCTCTGAGAAAGTGATCGTCATAACGACAGTGAATGCAGGGCTCAACGTTATCGCATGCCCCAAAGTCGATGACATGCTATATTTAGACTGCTGTCGCAAAGAAAATATCATCTCATATGATGTGGGAAAGCGTCATAAAAGAAAACGAGATGAATAAAATTGTATCATAGGCCTATGTCCCGATCGGTACATTTGTTTCCCTAATAAAGATTAAATTAATGTGTGAGCTGTTGTCAGAGTCTTTATTTCAGTACGGCCCATCTCTTTTTCTTTCCTTGCGTTTGCGTCAACTGTCATTGCCAGAACATGTTGATCAACTTGCGTTATGATAAGATACACCAGAATGCATGGAAATTAATTTGTATCGCGAAATATCGAGAAATACCTGTATTCTATGATAAATAGACTTCAGCTAGTCTAGTAGCTGTCGCAACTGGCTCGATCGGTTTCCGTCATTTGTTACTGTGCGATCCAGTTTTAGTGTTACGCAGTTTGCCCCGCTCTTCAACTCCGTTCTGCAGGTCACTCCAAAAACTTCCAGCAGTACTATTTTGGGGGACCAATTAAGCCGCTAGCCGGTAGATAGCTACCTTTTTCAACAACTCTGAATAGAAATGCAGCAGCTATCAACTTTCGATAGATATTTTGTAGGCAAGAGAACAAAACTCAAACGTATATGCGCATTTAATCCTAGCTGTGATATCGAAGCGGTACTTGTGGCGTGTATCGAACTCGCTCGGGTCATTGAGGTCATCGCCACAGTCCCATCCATGGTCTGTTCTCTACTACCTCCATAGTTCTACATAATTGCAGTCGCTACCCGGCAGATTTGCCATGATATTTCAACAAAGTTGCTTGCTATCGGGATCCTTTATGAAACAGGATAATCCAGTACAAGCTTGATGAAATCGATGCTTTGATCTGCTTTCCAAAGGACGATTTCCGGAAATGGTCTAGCCGGTCACATGCCACTAACGCAAATATTCATTACGCACGTGAACGCATGAAACATTTGCAGTTACTGGTTGCTTGTTTTCCCTTGTCAGCTATATTTTGATGACATTTTATGCTGGGATTATGATTGGTTCAATTGAAATGATGTGACAGCACTAAAACTGCTTCTGATACTTGATTGGATTGTAGTAAAATTTATCATTAAATTCATGGGATATTTTGACAGATCATTCAAGATAACATCAGCAGATGCATTGGCAGCGCTTTGCAGTGGAGAGAACGCGCTCAAACCTTTGAGTAACTCCGCTCAACGGCTATGCTTATTCAATGCGTATTTTGGGGTCGTGGCCTTTCAGGACAATGCTCCGTGAACACTGAGCGAATATATGTTGTATTTGATCACGTATACGGTATGGAGAAATGTCTTGAAAAAATTCAGGTCGCAATCTCATAAAATTTGGTCGCCTATGCGACTGAAAATGGTCGCTAGTTTGAGCCCTGATTGAATGTAATACATGAATTATCGGTCGGTCCGGTTTTATGTTATTATTGCTCACATCTTTACTCTGAAAGATAAACTACCTATTGTCATTGATTTCTGTTACTTTCTCCCCTGTAGCAGCACGTACAACTTTGTCGTAACTTGCAATTTTGTAATTTTTGCCTTCCGCACTCCCTGAGTTTTGTAAAGTATTGTATTGTATTGTTATTATAATTTATTTCAGGTCTACGTAGAGCCATATCAAAATCAAGTAAAATACTTGAAATACAAATTGTAAATGGATATGATCATTCTAAAGTGAGTCCAAAAGGATGACCGGATATAACAATTTTCACATTTTTTTATTCAGATGGTTGTCCTGGACAAGTCCCCCGTTCATCATAGCTTTCAACAGTCACCCGTTTTGCAGCGCCTCACAAAAATCTGCCCTCCCCGCAAAACAATGGTACAGTCCAGGGCAGCTCCTTTGCGTCCGCTCTCACGAGTCCCATTACTTGGCACTGACCACCTGATTTCGGGGTGCATCCAGCTGCCCGGTCAAGAGACATTGGCAAGCGAAGATGCTGCCTTACCAGATCCCAACCGATTTTAAGTATTTTTTTCAAATAAAATGAAGTGAACAAAATTCTTTAAAATCTACAAATGCAAATTTATGTAAATTTAACCAAATTTGGCAGATGAAATTACGAATCAAATTATCACAATATTTAAACCTCAGTAAATATCGTATATTGCACGTTTCATACCTGAAACCTGGACTAAAAATAACAATTTCTGTCAGTGACTCCAATACGAATACGAATACGAATACGAAAACGAATACGAAAACGAATACGAAAATAACTTCAGTATCGTCGCTGTAACTATTTGTAATCTGATTTGTGAATACATCGCAGAGTCAGCTGCAGCGAAGTGTTGAGAACGTACGTAGGTGGGTGTGTGATGTCATCTCATGTGAAGTTGCGAAGCAGGGCTTAACAGTTTCGGGTTTTCCCCAAATCTTGCAAGATGGATTATCCCACGCCGGGGGATCAGGCGACGCGGGATGACGATGAAATGAATGATGATTCGTTGGAAGCGAGCTCCAATATGTCAGTGCCATTGGAGATGGAAGTTGAGGACACTGTCAACAGTGATGCCGAAGAGGAAGTGACACCGGTAG
The DNA here is from genome assembly GCF_041260155.1 of Ptychodera flava. NCBI lineage: Eukaryota > Metazoa > Hemichordata > Enteropneusta > Ptychoderidae > Ptychodera > Ptychodera flava. The sequence goes on from NC_091941.1 coordinate 17,857,592, forward strand.
ATACAGACGCAGAGGACCGGGGCGAAGAAATGCGAGATGTGGCAGCGGGAAAATTGACGATTTCCATCGAAGAAGGTGAAGGAGAAGACGATGATGTCATCATAATCGAGGACTCGGAAGAATCTGGAGAGCAAGAAGAGACAGTATCTAAACCAGAAGGAGGCAAGGAAGAAGAGGCGGAAACGACAGACGACGGAAAAGAGAAAGAAGACGCGAATGGCACAGAGTCGTCAGCAAAACCGCCAAAAAGAAACAAAATTAATGTTGGACAGCCAACAGATATCGTGCAAGATCTCAATGCAAGACAAGTCAGGTGGTTTTATAGGGAATCTAAAGATGAAAGAAAATGGAACTACTTCAGTGGTTATGACTCACTACAGATTGAATGGAAATACAGAGAGGTTCACTTCCATTGTACAAAGACAGACGACGATGTCGAAATGATTATTGTGAGAGGGGGCCTTTATGAAGTTGACGTTGTTTCTAGAAAGTGCTATCCAATATATTGGCAAGGTGAGATTTCTCCTTGTGTCTTTATCTTTGTTTAGTTGGACTTCAAGAGTTCAAATTGCTAGTTCTTAGCCCAAGGATTAATTTCAAAATATGAAAACGGGGGGGGGGGTGGGGGGGGGGGTGCACGTTGTTTCCCTAATAAATTATTATTATTATTATTGTTGTTGTTGTTGTTGTTGTATTTGAATGATTGTGTTATAAATGATACCACACTTGCCTATATATTATATATAATATATACCAATGTATAATATATACTTATATTATATATATAAGTATATATTATATATTATATAATATATAATATATACTAATGTATAATATATTTACATATATAATACTAATATATAAATAATATTACTTGCCTATATATTATATATAATATATACTAATATAATGTATATACATATATATACATATATATATATATATATATATATATATATATATATATATATATATATATATATATATTCAGCAAATATTATGTATTTTTTCAAAGGGTAGTTATTTAATCATAATAATTGTGCCTGGTAAATATTTAACTGTGTGTCACATTCTTTTGAGCAGGAAAGCACTCCATAGTACTGCTACATTCCTTTGTCATTGTATTTATTTTCCCACTGAGAATTATGTTGTATACGGGCTGGAGGTCTTGTCATGCAACAAATAGCCAATCATAGGCTAAACATTCAGTCATGAATTCTCGGTTAAAACATTGTCAAGTTAATTAAATTATCCTATCACAAATTAAAAAGGCCTTTTCACAACAATTATAATTTGCCTACTTTAAGTTATGGCTGAAAATCATGTTGTTATTTACTTGAATATAATAGTGGCAATAAAATTTATTGCTTTGCTCGTTTTACAATGATCCTGCTGTCTTTCAACATTTGGAATCCATGACTATGTTAAGTGGGTCACATACATATTTTTAAATGAATAAGTGCAATAGAAATTTTGAGTGTGGAGGATTTTCAATTAGTTACATAACTTTCAACAAACAATGGCAAAAATTTGTGAACCCAGATGAAGTGCAAACAAATGATGATACTGATGATGCCAGAGCCTTGAAAACACCATGATCAGCACAGTTGTATTTGTGTACTACAGGCTTGCCAGTGCATCCTATTAATCATGAACCGTGTTCAGAAAATAACACCTGCCTTTTGAACAGACAAACTCCTGCCTAACCATTAAGATTCAGAGCCACGTCACGTTTAACACATTCAGCCATGCCATGTATATATCTAGTAATGTTTTTACTAGATTTGACACATTTATATCCAAAGATATTTTCAATAGCTCGGAACCATAACATATTATAAAAAATTGACAATGTAAGGTCTGACACCTTTATAAGCTCAATTTAATATTATCTATTCAGATAAGCCAATAGTATTGTATTCTGCTTTAAACAACAATATGAATTTTAAATTAAAATATTTCCATCAGAACTTATACATGTCAGAATATTTTTTCTCTTTTAATAATTCACAAAATTAAGGAAACTGACAAGACAAATAGAAATCTACAAAAAGAAAAGAACATTTCATAGTATGAAATCTACAGTGGTTTCTTAATGCTATTTTCCATTTCACTCAATTGAATTCAAATGCTTAAATTCTAAGATAAATGACAGGATCTGGGGAAGTTTGTATCTGATTTTTGAATAATGTACTACCTGTCACAGGTATCCACTACCTGACAGTGATAGAAATTGGATCAACCAGAAATTTAATCAATTGCAAAGTAGATTTGAGTGTTGCTTGAAGCCATCTACAAACACTGTTTCCACTTGGATGAGATGAAGTGTTTCAATAACAAATTCTGAAGTAGCTCTGTCAATCCTTGAAGTCTCTGCTATTGTGGTTTCTTAGGGTAAATATTCCAATTTTATCCACAAGTAAACTTTATATGGCTTCTTTATCAATCATTGCATCGCAGCAAAATGAAGTAATCTGAAATGTGATCGGCTATTAATTAGGCTTTAAGCTGAATTTTAATGATACTATAAATTAAGAACAGTATTAACTGATGAATTGTTAATTAAACCACCTGTGTGATAATGAAATTATATCAGAGCTTGTCTTAAAATTTAACCATGCAAAAAAATATTAATTTTGTCTGATGTTTTCCCTCAGGTCTTTCTTTCCATCTCCCTAGAACAATGTCCACAATTCAAGCAATGAATTCATGTCTACATAATTGTGACATGTATACTTCGCAAACTTCATACATGAAATATTATCCGCAAATCTTACACATTCTAATGAGTTTTTACACATTATTGAGGCATTTGCCATTTCATCATATTCTTCATCAATCATGTCATGGCATCTTGTGTTCTATTTTCCTGTATTGAACCATTGCCAGGAGTCATTTGCTTCTGTCAAATCGTTGTGTAGTTGTGAAACGTTTATAGATTGTACAAGGATATTTGCTTAACTTAATATTACCAAAAAAAAATTATAATAGCTTTCAAAATGTTTGACCAATTTTCCAATTTAGCCGAAGCCTTTGACGTGATGCGAGGAACATGGTTTTATGACACCTTGCAGCCTCTTGAAGAAAGTCTAGCTGATGACATCGAACAGTCCCACTTGGAGAAGTTCCGTGGACAGAATAAAAACGATCCACCAGAAACACTCAACATCAAAGGCAACAAACCAGGTGAGCATAGAAAGGACTTGATACTGAATACTGCCACGTGTTACTCAGACATGGTTAAAAATGTCATGTTGTCAAGCAACAATGAAGTATCTAGGAGGGTAAAGTATTGACAAGCTGCAGAGTATCTATACCCAGTTTCTCTTCTTACCTCAACAGAGGCAGTGTACTGTATTTTTTAATATGTAATATTTTCTGAATGATTTCTGTAAAAAAAGTAAAACGAACAGCAAATTTTGCATCAGGTTATAACACAATTCTGCAAAATTGGAGTTAATTATTTTTTTTTTTTTGGTTGCTGATTTTTCTACCAAACTGTGGTCATGCCACGTGAGCTATAAATAGAATAACCGGTGTGTTTGTGTGTACACCATTGAAGCAGAGGTTGAGTATTTTAAACAGACAATATGTTGCCCTGAAATGTGAAAATAAAACAGGGTAGTGTCAATAGATATTTATATATCCAGTGGGTTTCTGTTTTCCTTCAATAACAAGAACTCAGATTGTTATACAAGTATCTGATATCCATGTCTATCACTCTGATTACAAAATCTGCCAATTACATGATTTGTGTGTACATTTGTGTGTACAGTAATGAACGTATAATTTACTGATGTTATCATGAACAGCAAATTAGAGTTTGTTCAAAGCTGTTATTTGGAATTTTAATCCCCATTTGGAATGTTTCAATGTTCCATATTAAACTTACACATACAAATGCATGTTTCCAGCTCTTTGTTTTTTATTTGCATATAAATATAACTTTACTGTGAAAATATGAAAGTGTTTGTAACAGCAGTAATTATACACATCAACATAAGCCTCAAAATTGAATATGCAGAGGTCAAATGGAATTTTCTTCAATGGGAAAATGCAGAAATGCATAAAAAATGAAATTTGCAACTTGGGTTTTCTGACGATGTCAATCCGTCTGCAGCAATGTATTAATATCATGTGTTTTCCTTTAAATATTTAGTACTACATCATCTGAAGTTAAAAGGGTCCCATATTGACTGGAACACCATTACAGATGTGTTCCAGTACAGCGACACAGCTAGGTCCAAGCTAGCTAGGTCCATCGGAACAAGCATTGGACTTTCCAAAGGTAAAAGAAAACTTACACTCCATGATCCGGCGTGGTTAAAACAGGTTTCAACAATACGGTGAAAATGCACCTCTCTTACTTAACTCATTTTCATCATCACCTGTAATTGTTCATACTAGTAGGCTAAGACTATTAAGGGAAAAAACATCATTACAGGAATGACGGACAAACATGTCCATGAAAACAGGTCGACTCTATTACCTGAAAGGAGTGGCATTTTTTGTGTGTTTTATGTCTGTGCTGTGAGAAGACTCTGGGTCATTAAACCATCAGCAGACCAATTCATTAGAAGTACCACGCCACTGATGTAATTTCATCTCCTTTATATATGCTGTCTGTCAACCCATAATATGGTCTAGTGGGATGCAGTAAATATTGTTTGTTTTATGCGTGTCAAATAACGTTGCCTGCATACATGCTACCGTTTTAACTTGATTTCTCTTGAGTCCAAGACGACCGCCTATCTTGGGAGACCGGCCATGTACATTCAATTTCTGCTTTTAAAAATTCATTCTCAGTCCCTTAACGGCTAGAACATGTTTGTTAGTCTCTATGTCGTCATCAGTGTTTGTGACTCCTCACTCCATTATCAAGTGTCAGTAATTGATCTACTAGAAATATTGCATCCTGGGAATACATACAGATACCTGTCATAGTATGTCAACCTTTACATTTCATGGTTATCAACCTGACAGCCCCCTTGAGTTGAGCGAGTGCAAAATATTCCGTGGAATTCTGTTCATTCACCATTATTGATCAGATCATTGGCTCAACTTGGCAATCTGTTGCAGCATTACAAAGAAATCCTGTTCCATGAATTGCCAGATTATTCACTTGACCCGGTTTGCCTCCTGAAAAAACATTGCCCAACCTCAGCCAACGTTGAAACTACTCCATAATTACATCTTCTGGATAGGAAATGATCTCAGCACTATCTTGCTGTATTTTCCAGTGTTATACATAACAAATTTCGAAAGCAAAAATGTGTGTCATGATGCCTTGATTTTCAAAGCCAAGTTTCCTCTTGTGCATTCATTGCTTATATTTTGATATATTTAGGTTAATTAGCCAAGGCATTGCAAAGTGTACAGCCGTTGCTACAACCTGACATTAACATTTGAAATATTCATATATTTTCTGCTAACTCCTCAACGCCAGACCTTCCTATATGACAAACTGTCATTTACATACATGGTTATATTCTCCCTTTCTTCACCTGCTTCTGAAAATCATTTCAGCATTAATTACCACCACTTGTTCTTTTCCTATTGAGCGGAAATTAAATACCACCTGATATTCCGTGAATAAACGTCTCAATTAGACAAAGATATATCACAAAAGGACATATCCTGAACAAAGTGACAGTTCAATAAATGTCAATGAATTGATATCATTTACTGTGGACCTTGGAATTTGGCGTCATAAATTGAGCTAGGACTGTTAAGAACTTCAATCTAATATGCACTGCCATGTCTTCACATATGTTTTGTTGTCGTCAATATTTAATCTGGCCAAATCTCTTTTTGCATTCAACCTGTGCTGCAGATCAAGGTTTTACATTATAAAATGGGTAGCTATCAACTGCTGGATTACTATTTAGCTGAGGCTATCTATAATGATAGTTAAACTCTGGAGGGATACCGCCATAAACCAGATATTATTATCAATTTTTTGTCAGTTTACATGTATAACTCTGCTTTGAAGACCTACTTAAATTTGTGTTTCAACACCAGCTACTAGTCAAGGAGTCCACAATGAAATGTAGCTTGTACACTGTTTTATATATCTATTTGTTGGGGTTTTTTTACTGTGCAAGCAACCTTGAAGTTAAAAATTTCACATTTTGCAAATCTGACTGATTTAAATATAGAGTTGAGTGAGTGTCACACACACTGAATAACTGTCATGCTGTGTTATTGATATTATTTATAAGGTTTCATTTTTAGATTATCCTAAATAGCCTTAAGTTGATATTTTCAGAAGAGGTATTTATCCAATTTTTATTTCCTTTGGCATTTTATGAAAGGATAGAAAATTTTGAACAAAAGTATTTTGGTATAAATTGCATACTTTGCATTTTCAATTTTGTAAATCCTTGCATTTATTTTAATCTTATAGCATATTGATCTCAATGTTACAGCTTGGACCTTGCATCATCAGCTTTATATTTACATATTCATATTCATATTCATAATCTGTTAATGCTCAACCAAATGTCATGTTTGCTGCTTATAGAAAATATTTTCTGTCAAGGTCTAGTAAAATATTTATTTCACACGACTATCAGACATGGGTAGAAACATACATGATTTCTGTACTTTATTTTCACGGTATAGCTTCATCTAGTGGCACGAAGCTGACGAGGGGTTACTGTTTAGAAGCCTCGTTGGAAGACAAACCGCCGCCCATAACCCATCTGGTGTTTGTTGTGCACGGCATTGGGCAGAAAATGGATTCCAGCAGTATTATCAAAAGTTGTTCAGAGTAAGTCAGTTTGTCATCATGACATAACAGAGCAAGCATGTTGCATCTTCTGCGCCTGACCATAGGAATCAAAAGACAAGGTGAAATTCGATGGTGAAGATGTGTAATCACATCTCATGACAGATCACATATACATACGTATTCCTTAATGACTCAGGTAGCTATTTACATTTCAGTTGGCATGACCTGCACTTAAGATGTGCAGTATATTGTATTCGCAGATAAACATTCCAATTTGTGAACCGTGTTATAGGTTCCTCCAGGCATTGTCTGAAGTGGACGTTTGCCATTTTTCATCCTTATTGAATTTTAACTGTGTCACCTTTACCCCCCTCCCCACCCTTCCTATTGTTGCCCAATAAAATCCCTTGGCGTGCATTCCATGTCAAATACCAAACAAATATGCCTTAAGTTTGTCAAAATGTGTATTTTTACAGTTTTCATGATGTTAACTGCATAACCCCGCCATATTTTTCAGCCAGCATCAAACAACCAATATGAAATTATTGACAATGTTTGGTAAATCTGGAAGGTGTGTATTGATTAAACCCTGCTAGGAGTTAAAATTGCAAATTTACGCTAACAGTTCTCCAAATAAAGGTTTCAAAATGTCTCATGCAGTGAAGCACTTGTATCTTCATGTACTGTCTTCCATGTTACAGCCTAAGGGCATCAGCAATCAGAATGATCAACAAACACCTGCCCAGCCTGGTCAGTCGCACCTCAACAAAGAGGGTGGAGTTCCTACCCTGTGAATGGAGATCAAACCTGAAGCTTGACGGCGACATGACGGAGGCGATCACCCCGCACCGGCTGAGGGGACTCAGAGCTGTTCTCAATTCAAGTGCAATGGATATCATGTATTACACAAGTCCCCTTTACAGATCTGAGGTGAGCAATTATAATCATCATCATCATCCTTGTCGTCGTCATCATCACCATCATCATCATCATCATTACTATCATAATTATTATTTTACTATTATGATTATCATCAAACTCATCATCATTATCATCACCATTATCATCATCCATCTATCTACAACCATCGCATCCCCTTTTCCTTCTACATCAAGCAAACTACACCCTGAAAAGCAACACACATGTATCAAAGCTGTATGATTAATTAATTGCTCAATAACAAAGCTGGAATTAAACTTTAATGGTAGCTGTCACATATCATATTGTGATACATTAATTACAAGATGATAGCGGAAAATCATGTCATTGCTACAGGTATTGATTACGTATCAGCAAGTGTAAAACGTTTGAGTTTGGTAACATCTTGGACATTTATGGATGTACGAAGGTAGTTTACAGATACCCTTCTCGATCCCTGATGTTCCTGCTAATCATCATACCAGACGATGAATTAGTGATTCTCTGATCATATTTCAAAGCCATTATGGATGTGAAGACTCTCAAAGAGAGATTTACTTCGAAGCAAAACATGGGAATTACATTTTTTTCATCTCTGACTTTGATGCTGAATTTTACATGCTCTCCTTTTACTCTCTGTACGTCTTGCATTGCCAACTTATTATATGAATTATCCATTTCTCCTGAATTTTTCATTCAGATCGTGAGAGGCTTGCAATCGGAGCTGAATCGCCTATACAAGATGTTCTGCGACCGTAATCCGGGCTTTGAAGCCAACGATGGCAAGGTGTCTGTCATCTCCCACTCCCTCGGCAGTGTTATTACTTACGACATTTTAACCGGCTGGAATCCCATACATCTGTATGATCAGTACTTAAGTCACGAGCAGGCTAATCATCCGGATTTAGATGAAGTTGACGCAGAACAAGAAGTGCTGGCACAGGAATTGAGGAACCAGAGACAAAAGTATGTATTTCCATTGTTAAGTCTTTTCTTCTCAGTTTAAAGAAAAAAATAATCCTTAATTTTTTGAATCTCTATGTCTTCAGTATTTTTATTTAATTCTCACACATTGTGTTTTAGTTCTAAAAGAACATGGACGTAATTTTGATAATTCATTTGCGCAGTTACCCTCTTGATAAGACTAATGACAACATCATTTAGTCAATGTATTTACTCTCATGTTCCAGAGAACAAGTTGTAACAATACTGATATTTAGCAAATACATATTTGTGTGTGTATAGAGAATATAATTGGTAACTTTGTCATACCTTTTAAACCCGAGAAATATCAACATTATTATTACATGGAAATTACCGTAATAAATAATGGAATTAATAGACATTAGCCCCCGTGTGTGAATCCATCAAGATATATTAATAATGCAAACTCACTTTGATCATGATGGGCATGAAGGCATTTAATGCACTCATTTAGCCATCGCAATCACCTATCAGTGTTATAGTTGATTGGTGCTGTTTCTTGCTGTGAGGTTTGCCGCGTGCTGCTTAGTATTCAGTGGAAGTCTGACGTCTCCTTATGGAGATCTTAAATCATCATAGCCTGCAGTCTTTGTGAGAAAAAAAACTCACAGCTGTTTGATTCATTCAACATTGATGTGGAAATAAAACCTGTATGTAAATGAGCTTCTCACGTCATTGCTCTGACTGGTGCATGTTGTAACCTTTGGCATTAAGCGCAAATGAGAACTGGAATCAATTACTTGAAATACACTGTCATTTTCAACTTTCCTTAAGACCGCTAATATGATGTATGGGGTAAACCTGGTTTGTCCTTTCCATATGCCTATTTTTTTTCTTCTTTTTCAGCGACCATTTTGTGATGAACCTATGGCAATGGGAGCTTACTCTCAATTTGTTTCTTTTTAATTTCAATTTCTTCATGGTTATTTTGTGCTCATTGTCAGTGAATTATAAATTTGTATGTCCTGTGAGGTACATGTATAGATATTGTCTGATTCAACCAAACCATAATGTATGCGTGGATATTCCATAATATCATCAAAGAACAAAAGAACTGTGCCATTGGATTGTGATTATCACATTAATCATATCACATATGCAAATAAACCATCGTAAACTCATCATCACTGGAAAGGATAATAGGCAGGGAAAATCTGTACAAAAAAAAACAACTTTCTTTATTTGAAATATGATCCAGTAAATTGAATCAGCATAATTAACCACATTTTCCTTTACATATGTCCATCTGTGCTAAATTTTGGCAGTAATGATAAAAATTAAGTCAAACTTGATACTGCTTTATGTAATGTAATATCTCATTTAAAACTAGAGTTATGTATTAGAAAAAACAATAATTTTGTTTTGCATTATCTATTATACTTATTCTCAAAGGGCAGGGGTCAAAAGACTGATATTCATATCAATGATTAAAATTATGACAAAGCAAAATTGTAATGACTACTGTTGAGGATGAAATAACTTCATTGCCAAACAAAATTGTTGTTTTGTTATGTAGTATTCAGAAGATAATGTGAAAATATTCACACAATTTTACCAAGATAGAGTGGAGTTAAATATTATCAAAATGTTGAGAAGCAAATAGATGCCAGGAAATTGGGGTGATTTGCATACATTTGCATAATTCAGACTTCTTTCTCACCCAACTTGCGACTGCTTGTCATGCTAAAAGGTGAACCCAACCAATATTTTAATTTTGGGGTAACAAATTAAATCTTTTGCCAAATAAAAGGTGATTTTGAGCAAAATACACTGTGTTATGTGCAACATCACCTTAAAATAATAGGATTCATCTAAAAACCTGATGATGGAGTGGCTAAGATGAATAAATGGATGTCAGTAGATTTGCAGTGAATGGTAAATGACCCAACGTTTATATCTCCTCAACGTGGGCATGAAATGAGGGGTGAACCAAGTCATTGAATTAATCATCTGGAACCTGTCTTTCAATTCAACACTTTGCTTCTGAATATGGCTGTGAATTTGAAGGATAAACTGTAGGCTTCAATATAATGACAGGTTTTTCTATCATTTTAAGTTTAAATTAATATATTTAATCCTTAGAATGTGAGATACAAGTATTCATTTGTGCAAACTATATTCATAAATACTATTGTATATACGCTAATTTAAATAAGATGACTCATTAAAAATGATGAATATTCACATGCTTGACTGAAAGGTACAACTTGTCATTATGAATTACAATTATGACTTCCAGAAAATGTTGACATTTAATATTGTGTCATTTCAGGGTTGAAGAACTGGAAAGCAAGTTACTGAGTAAAAATCAAGTTGCAGCTGTGACAAGGATGCCAACTCTCAACTTTAAAGTAAGGAAAACATTTACTGATGTATACCAGCCTTTTTTCATTGACATTTCATTATTGAAAGACTTTTGACCCACCTGGTTAAAAATTACTGTGAATTACTCCGGTTAAACTGAATTAAGTATACCAGCATTTCTTTTTTTCCTAACGATTAACTAATCCACTGAATTCCAAAGATGATGGTAGCTTTGTATGTTCTAAAAAAGCAAATTTTTAAAAATTATTTTATGCTAATTTGCAGAATGTTTGCTATCAGGCCATAAAGGATGCTGACTTTTTTTCCAAATTTTATTTTCTTTGATGATAAAGGGGAAACAATATCATCAGCAGATGACAAAACCTAAAATTGAAAAGTTTTATTTCGGGTGTTTATCTCTTATTCATTTTATGATGAAAACCAAATGATATCAAATTTGGATGTGTGATAAAAAAATTGGAAATCAAAAGTTGGAAGTCGAAACTTAAAAAGAATTGAAAGCACCATATCAATTTTAGATCTTCATCAGGTTTTTTCCAGAATATTGTGATAACAAAATGATTTTATTTATGGATATATAATCAAAAGTAGGAAGTATTGTCGTTGATGACACATCCCCATTATTATAATCTTCACCAACAATATCATCATCACCATCATCATCATCATCATCATCATCATCATCATCATCATCACCACTGTACATGCCACTCTCCATCATACAGTAGCCAATCTCAACCAATGAGATTTTTGAGGCTTAGACAACAATTAAGATGTGAATATTTGGTTGTTTCAGGTTGAGAACATGTTTTGTCTTGGTTCACCCTTGGCAGTGTTTCTTTCCATGAGAGGTGTGCGACCTCATGGCAAGGGAAAGCAAGACGTTATCCTTCCAAAGTCTCAGTGTCAGAGATTATTTAACATTTACCATCCTGCCGACCCTGTGGTGAGTAAGACAGACTAACTTGCCTAACCGAATCAAAACATGACCTGATAACAGAGTCATTCTGACACAAAATATGACAGCTAGGTAGTTTCAACACAAATTTATAATATCTAATATCTAACCACTAGTCTGGACCATATCCATTGTTTCCAAAATGATTTGAAACTGCCTCAACTTTTGCTTCCTATTTGTACATCCTCAAAGGCAAGAATAGCAAAATGTACTTTGTACCATGACAATTACATTGTAAAGCATACAAGAGTTCAGTAATATGTTGACAGGGTCACTTGGTTGATAAGACAACCCATAAGTAGTAGACAACAAAATTGCTAAACAAGTTGTTATTTTGTTTACAAACATTTTGATGTAGTATGTACTAATTGTGTGTTTGAGGATCTGTCACCAACTGGTGATTTTGAATCAGTTTTAATGCATTTGAAATCAAAATATACAGACTAGATTTTTGATCGAGTAGGGCCTCGGGTATTCATGTATCATTTCATCAAATTTACACAGAAATTGACCACAACTCAAACCATAGAATTCCTTGTGGCAAACATTAACATTTTTCTAATGGCACACATCAGTTAGCTATCTTTACAAATAGTATATATTACCATATGCATGACCATAGTGCTCACTCTGTGATATTTCAACTATCTGTAAATTATTTATAGCTTTAAATATTGTAATGCTAATCGTTCTGATACACAAAAAGTGATGGATGTTACAAATCTATTCATCTACAAGAACAAAACCTAATTAGGTTAGATGGAATTTGAACTTGGTATTCAGAATGTAGCTTTATAGATGTAGTGTTTCCGCTTTTTGTACAGTAAATAATTATATGGTAATTTCCAAAAGCGATGGGTCATTTCAGCTTCCAATAGTCATTTTATGCACAAATTTCTATTTGAAGTTAATTTGCAGAAACAAATCTCAACAATACATATGCACAAATGTGACCAGAGACATCAAATTGCATAGCCGTGCTGGTTTGTGTATGGATAATTATCGTAGCCACAACAAACTTCTCCAGGCCTGTCCCTGGTTCTGATACAGCCCTGCTCAATAACTGCCTTGTGTTAGCCTTTGAATATTATGCTTGTTCAGTGATAACCAACGCATCTGTGTATACATAGACCCAACCAAACCATAGGTAACAATCAGTTCAACCCTAACATTATTGTGAAATTATACCTGTTTACACGGAAATGGGGGTCACCAGGTTAAACCACTGTTAGAAGTTAAAAGGTTAAATTTTTTTATTATAATGTGTTTATTTCTGTTCTCATGACAATTGATATATGACTTCTTTTGATGTTAATTATTGACAACAAATTACTTGCATAAACTACACTCAACAGGCCTACCGGATAGAACCTCTACTAATCAAACACTACTCAACCATCATGCCGCTGAAGATCAACTCCAGTGACTCAGGCAGGCAGAAACGCTACTCAGACATGACCATGATGGCGTACCCTGCGGCCAAGGACAAACCCAAAGAGATGCAGTCGACCAAGGGGCCACAGTATGAGATGGTGGACATGAAAGATATGATTGCAACTGAACCAGAGAAGAAACCGGCCAAGTCGTCAGGTAGGAATGGTTATCGGCAGAATTTCACTTTAGCTTGCAAGATATATCTGTTTTTGTCGACATGGTCATATATGTTTGATTATCTTTGAATCAGTTTGTATAAGATAAATGATCGAAGCTCAAGAATTGTTTATAATTCAAGATTTTGACCATTTACATCTATATTTATGGAGTAAATATGGCTTAATGGTTGTGTCAATTGGTATTTTGATATGTCAAGTGAGAAACATGGCTCTGAAATGACTATGGATGTGATTTCAAAGGAAGGTTGATGCCAGCCAATTGCGCGAAATACCAACTTTGAAAAGAAGAAAAGAGACATTGTGATTGCAAGCCATTGCCTTCTAACGGTTCAATACATTTCAATTCAATAGTCTCATTTCACTCCCTGCCAAAGGCTTGATTCTGAAAGTTTATAACATTCTGACATGATGGAGGGTATTTCTGTGCCTGAAAGGAAAGTCGAAAAAGGACATACACATAATTGTTCAAGGTAGTCTGCTTCAAAGACACTTCTGCATTTACTGTTCAGTTTTACTCTATGTATGTAGGACTCCTTTAGAATGATATATGTAGACTTCCTCTTCTATTACTGACTAGCTGTTTGCCTCCCTCCCTCCCTCTCTCTTTCTCTCTCCCCTCTCTTTGATTTTTTCACCCCATGGAAACACCAACAAACAAACAAACTTATCAGATGAAGAGACCAGCTCTGATCAAGAGGACGTTGAGCACTCAGAACATTTTGAAAATGACCATGCTAGTGCTTTGCCTAGCAGCGCTTGCACTGTTGCGTTCAACGCCACCTCTAACACCACAAACAGTACTAGCCCTGCCAGTAGTGTGACTAGTATCGCCTGTACTTCCATCACCAATAGTGTCACCTCGCCTGTCAGCAGTTGTAGCAATGGCAGTTCACGGAGATCCTCATGTAGCAACTCCGCGCACGGTAGTCCGCTCAGGTCCTCCTCTTCCTATCCTATTTTCACATCGGTGTATGATGAAATGTCGTCCAGCATCTCTGCATCATTGACAGGTAGACGCTTCCTTACTGGAAACTACTCCAGACTGTATGGGTGATGTGTTTACACTTTTCACGGTCATACCAAACCGTAACCGTATTTTTTTCTTGCTGCACACTTGTTGCAAATGCACAACATTCTTCCTTCGCGACGATGCATGTAAAAATTGTAGCAGCATATTATTTCATCCTTGTTTCTAAGGCCCGCTCTTTACACCTCTGCACTTTGTGATCATATGAAGTCCTTAACCCTTTGAGTGCCATAATTTTCCCTCCAAACTAGTGTACCATTTTGTAAATTTTTATGCATTTTTCTGTAATTTTTTTAACTTTTTGGACTGAATTGACATGATTTCCTATAGGCTTCAGTAACTTTATCATAATTTTCAAAAAAATATTTAAAAAAAGATGTTTGGGTTTTATTCTACAAAGGTGACAAAAAATGACCTGTGCACTCAAAGGGTCAGGCATCCATGTACGTTATTCAAATGCATGGTGTATGGAATCTGGAATAGCCTGCTTTGTTTTTGTATTGCACCACCATCACACACATACACCAGTAGTGACCTGCTTTACAATTTGCTCCCTTTAAGTCTGATTATTGCTGGTTATTTATTCTGGTTGACGAAACATTTTCCTTTCCAAGAATTTCCTTTATTATTAGTAATGTTTATAATGCTACGCCATAGAAGTTGATTCAAGTATAAAGAATATTGGTTTATATTGTTCATGTATCTGGCTCATGTTAGCTGTCTTTTTTGTCAATTTTACCTCAGTTTCATTTCAGCAACAATCATGAATTTCTTTTTTGAGCAGAATCAAGCGATAACCTGCACCTGCTTTTGAGCTTAATTTATTGAAAGAGAATAAGTGTGTGTGTTTTTGTAATGCGTCTTTCATTGTTAATGTTGGTCAGGTGTTTTGAAATGATATCTATTTGTTACAGGCTGCCTCAGTCAAATTTAACCATCTTATTGGATATGAAGGCTCGCCAACTGGAAATTGAAACACAAAATAGTCTGCATATGCATGAGTAAAAACTAAATTTTTCAAAAAATATCATTGGTTCGCTCATTTGATGACTCGCAATTGTAATTTGAACTGTCTATATGTCTCTGAAACTAATAAATCAATAATGTTTGCAATCAAGTACATTTCTCATTTATGTCAAAAAGGACGGACAATTTGAGATACTATAGAACCTGTAGAGCATTGTTTTAATGTTCAAAATTGCAGTGGTTTAGGATTTCATTGAAAAAAAACTCACTTTTGAAGAGGAAAACAAAAAATCTGAACTACTCAGGTCAAATAATTGTCATATATATTGCCCCCCAGTGTCCATTGAAAAATTTGTATCCAATACAGTTTTTGTTTCTCCTCAGTACCATGTCACTGTCTCATTTATCTAGTTTGAGAGTAGACCAGAGAGAAAGACTTTTAGATTTTTGAACAGTAAATTGACAACCGATTTGACAAATGTAGTGCCAATAAACCCAGATGACACATGCCTGAACCCATGAGGCAGTGCTATATCCCAAAAATGGCAGTTTTAAATTCTATAAACACTTCTATATTTATCATGGCTCCTATCCGATATCCCCTGCCAGGGTTCTGGAGCAAGTGGACCAAGAAGTCTGAATCTGTAGAGACAAATGCTCAGCTACAGGTCTTTGAAAGCATGAAAGAGATCGCCGCCAAGGATGAGAAAGAGAGCAAGAATGAAAAGGGTATTCCGGTGAACCTCGAGAGTGTCGGTGAGTTACATTCCAAAAATGTCGTGCGCCACAAAAATCAGTTTTAAAGTTTTTGGATGTAGTACCTGGTATGTAGCATCTGCTCAATTAGAAATTAGGTTACATTGTCGCACTGCTGTAAGAGCTAACAAAAAGACCTTTTTGCATATCTTCAAACTGTGTCATTCTAGCTGTAATGATATTCTAATTCTAATTATATGCCATTGCACCATGGGTCATTTCAACTATTCTTCAAGTAGCAGACTACATGTTGCATATAAACAATTGTATATTCGTTTTTGTCAAGGTTTGTGAAAGTTATCATATTCTCTTCGTAAAAGGTAAAGGTTTTCATTTACCATGAGTGTAATCATGCCAACTTGTTTTGTTGTATGTGTTGTTACATCATGTTCACAGCACATCAAGGTGTTTCCATATTTTAATTCCTATGATTCAGAACTGGATCTTGACAATTCCTCGTGGAGAATATTACCCTTCATGACAACTATGATTCAATTGCAGCTGAAGTTTTTCTTGCTATCACAGGAAGTGGATAAATGTGATGTGTTTCGCTTCCATTTTGTTCCAGCAAAATTATGTACTTTTCAGGAAAGAAACACAGTCATATTTTTGTGGTTGTCGCAGTCTCCATGTATTTTTAGTTGAATTTGATGCAATTTTGCTATGATAACATACTCATAAGTATTGCCTTAGTGACCAAACAATAATCTGCAACTGACATTTAAACTCTTTGGAATCATGCTGCAACATAAATCAACCCCTATTCATTTCAACAAAACCTTGTTATTTTGTAAAATGAAGAAAATTGCAATTGTTTAATGCTTCAGCTAGCAGCAGAGCATCATTCATTTTTCCACGTCTTCCCAACTTGTTTTGAGAATCTATTATTAGCTGTGTTTGCAACATACTGGATGAGTTTGTTGCTGGCTTCATTGAGCAGAGTGTGTTGTTACATTTGCATGTTTGCATTGTTTTGTTTCTCTTTCTTATTTGCATATCCATTCCATGCGTAGCCTCTGTGTTCAAGGATGCCCATTTGTATAAAGGTAATTCCAGACGTAGACTACGACTTACGCAGTCAATGCATGCTTCTCTCCGTAGATACCTACCTCCATCTATCCCTCTGTATTCTTAATTTTCCATGAACATTTCCCTCCACTGACATTTGTTGCTATTAGCCGTAGAAGAGTGCACCGAGGTCAAGTGACATTTCAATACTCTCATTTGAAATCTTATGATGTAATTTTAGAGATTTCTCTCATGTCTATGATGTCAAATGTTTGACCTGCAGCACTGAGTCACAGCTTCTCATCACAGGCAGCTGCAAAACATCGTAAGGATTTATGGGAATAGAGCCCTCAGTGGCCACATAAACAGCTAAATTCTCATGGTAGAAAATGAAAGCAACTAGACAGTACGCCCTCACAGACCATTTTATGAAATGAAATCTGCCACCAGATAGCATGTACATTAAACAGCCACGATTATGGATGTATTTTATAAGCTATCAGTGGCATGGGTTCAATGCTAGGCCCATATTTCATCGGTAGCATGCTTTCACAAGAATTTGATTCAGTAATAGCTTAAATGGCCTTGTGTTGACTCTCTCTCTATCACTGTTCTGTCTGCATTCTATGACAACAAATCAAGGACACAGTCAGTACAGGTTAAGAGTCGGTTTTACGATTCAGCATCGGAAAAAATTCCTGAGATGAAAACAGGCATATTTCATCATTCTATTTATTGAATCTGTTCTGTCACATCCACCATTTAGACAAAGCATGGCACAGTACATCTGGCTACTAACTTCATCATTGACCAATTTATCCTTGAACAAATTTTCAAAATACATGTACACAATAAAAAATTAAGCGAAATTACATAAATATGTTATAGAGAGATTAGAACCGCAATATTCACCGATAAATAAGTACAAGATTTGCGAGAGGAGATTGTCCTGAATAAAACACTTGCTTCAGAATATACAGTACATGCTGTATTGCAAATCGGAAGCAGCTGCCTGTCAACTTTATCACTGTGTACTAATTCTACTGTACACCGTCCCCAACATCTGGCACATATTTCAGCTGTTTTTCAGTTCTTTTACGGATGTGTAATGATCAAAACACAAACTTTTCCATCTCCCGTGTTCTGAATACGATTGTTTTACCAGCGATGTGATTCAATTTCTGGTCTGTTGACAATTCCCAACGCATCTCCGTCATTTTACTAAAATGTTATGATGGTGAATCTCCAAATTCTACAAACTGTTATTGTGATAATCTTGTTTTGTAACCAGCAAATGTCTGATGAGGGTCTGGTTCATTGCTGTTGTACTGTGTTCCTTTGACAGGCACCTGTTTTGCACACGAGACAGGTGCAAAGACTTCACTCTAATCAGAGGGAATACTGTTGATGCACTGCTGTTCAATTTTCTTCACAGCAATATTTCATTATGTCTTACTATTCCTGTTGCATGTACATCATGAAAGAACCGGGCAAAATGTGGTGTGGTAGCATCGACTTGTGAATTGATATCAAATACAATGTATGCCAGCAGGGTTTCTTAAAAAAATACCCAAACATAATTAACCATCCTGTTCCCTTTTCCGTTCATTCAGAAAATATTGACAATTGTTGCACTTCAGAAAGATTCATATTTTACAGTTACCTGTGGTCCATGTCGGTGGGTGAGAATTTTAGAGGGAAAATTTAGACTTCAAAAAGACTTAATCCATTTCTTCCACGTCCATTTCAATTGTGGGTAACAAAGTCATTGTCAGTTGCATCACCAGCAATACATTGCAAACACAAAGACTAGTACTGTCATGAATTTGATAAGGTAGTAGTACTTGTCCTCTATACCTTGCCATATCAACTCTTCATATCTCTTCTTCTCTACTCATAGGTTTAAGGTGTATATTTCTCAATTGTCCTTTCTGACTCACATTTATCTGCCATCCATCCACACCAAGCAGGAATATCACTTTACGCATCTCATCAAAACTTTCTCTTCTTCATCCTTAAACAATTTTTTTCCCCACAGAGCTGGAACATCGTATCGACTATGAATTACGAGAAGGCACCATGGAGAATGCGTACTTATCGGCTGTGACGTCGCACACGGCGTATTGGACATCGGCGGATGTCGTCCTCTTCATACTGGTCCATCTGTTTCCAGACTACTTGTCCACATCAGAGACGTCAGCTTGACAACAAGGAGGTAGTGATGTGCACTGTTTTTTGTATGGTTGTAAAAAACAGTGATTTCACTGTAAGTGATCCCGGCCAAGAAGTTTTTAGATTGGGATAGTTGTAGTCAATGCAAAGATCAAGGAAAGAAAACAGACAATTTTCTGGATGAATTCTTTGGATGTTTTTGGTGTCTGCTTTTTTGGTCAGCAGACAAGACTGCAATTTTGTAGTTTTTGATAGATAATAGTTGTTTAACATCTCACATGATAGCAAAGAACTTCAGGTAGCGTATTAACAGAACCTTAGTGTCCAGCAGCTTTGTAGATTTTGTTCAGAAGCTGACAGAAGGTGTAAACATTTGCAATTTTCAAGACTAAAACTTATTTAAATTTTTCTTCTCTTCTTTAAAAATTCATTTACTCACCAGCAAGGCTCATAATCATAAAATATTTTGGTGAAATTTCTCATTTACAAGTGCTGTACAAATTTGAATTTTATCTGCAATATTCATATCTTTGAGGCTTTTTCTTGGTGCCGGAATCCTGGTGCCTATGGATGTTTTGTCCTGATCAGTAGGTAGTTAAAAATGCAAGTATGAATTTGAGATATTTTGTAGAAAATTGAAAAGGCCCTGGCAGCAAGGGTTGTATTTAATATTGTAGGCCAGGCTTGGTGTTTCCTTTAAGACAGAGAGTAGACCGAATTTAGCATTGTAAATACAAACCAACAGAAAATTTCTGCCTTGAAAACTCAAAAAGTGGAATTTTGTCACGATGCATTAGCCATAAACCAATGTGTATCTCCCTTCTGATGGAGTTGATGCAACGAACATTGCACATTGGAACAACTTTAATATGGGGAAAGTTCCTCAAGTGTCATGGCAATGTGCAGGGTTGGTCAAACATTGATTAGGACTTCTAAACACATAGGCATGTGTTTTGAAAGGATCATATTCACTGAAATATTTTTGCTAACCTTTTTACATTGCATTGTTTTTTTTCCAAGCCATGATAGTCACAAGTGATTTCCTTTCTTATTTATGAGAAACCTGGGACTTCAGTTACCTTAGTGCGCGTCTCCTCTTTTTGCATTTCACCGAAAATGGCTACAGGTACCGGTAGATTGAAAATTTTATGACAAAGATTTTTCATTTGAAACAGGACAGCATTGTTTCTCCGTCATTGTACATTTGAAGAATTAATGCAACATGGAGAGTAGTCAGCTTTTGATAATGGTTTATATACAGGTCACACTCCTGGCTTGTTGCCACACCAAATACTAGGACACGTTGACCCGGACGATGACCTTTGACCTCAGCAAGGTTTCTGATAATTTGCTTGATTTCATGCTGTGGGTAGTTTTCAAAGCTGACCCTACAGTGTTTGTGGTGACGCTATGCAGTTTGTGTTGTTTCTCTCGTCCATTGTATCTCCATTCTGTCTGTATTATGTAGGTCTGATCATATGGAATCTGTGTCTCAACATTGTGTAATTGTACGTTCTAAAAGATGATTGTGTCTTTTTACCATACGCGCTTTTAGCCAGGCAGTCTTGCCCAGTGATCCCACAAGACTATAATGTCACCCATAAAAACAGCCTTTAGTAACTTGAGAAATGAAAGCTTTCAGATTTTTGAACCCTTTCACCCCCAATTCCTGGTGTACAGTTTCAACCGCATCATTTGTTAATAATGGGGTTAAACCACACACTGTTAGCAACAGGGGTTTAATATGCCAGACCTGGGTCAGTGACTTCACCAATATGAGTTGCCATAATTTATTTAGTTTTATCCAAAAATTGATAATATGTCAAACGTTCAGCTAAGTTGCAATTACAACAGTGCACGATAAAAAAAATCTTCATATGAATAATACTTAAGTGTCATGACCATTGACATATTACTTAAATTATGTAATTTATATCATGGGAACCATGTGTTTTTTGCGGTTTTTTTTTCATTGAAGAGTATTCATGTTGCTCTCTGTTCATCATCCATCAATCAACACCTGCACCATCACAGAGATAAAAGCTCAAGGTTTGTTTCTTTTGAGATGAAAAATGGAAGATACTTAGACTCTGCTACGATATATTTGTCATTATCATCAAGTTGATTTTCAAGAAAAACTGTTTACTCTTTTTTCTGTTAAGAACAGCGACTTTATCTCTGAAAACGATTTCTCAAACATGGGAAGTTTAACAAACCCCAGAACAAAGGATGCCCTGGTCTTTATACTGACTCTCACAACTTTCATTACGATTATCAGGACACATGCAGCATGGGGAAGCATGTCTTTTATGTAACAGACGGTACTTGGAAATGGAAGGAAGTGTAGGGAAACTGGCAAACAGTATGTTAAGTGCCTTGACTTATACTCCCGTGAACTTGAACTGTTACACTTGCCTTGAATTGTTGAGCAGAATCATGTCCTTGCTATCAATGGTGTCCTTCTCGTGGTCCTGCTATCATAATGAAACTTTTATTTTTCAAACAGGTCATGTTATGACACCTCAGTAATGAACACGCAGCACTGTGCTTCAAATAAGGCCACTTCCGGGCAGGTTTTTTTTGCATGTTACAATGGGCTGTCATAACTGCTGCATCAATCATTCACAATGCCCTCAGGAATGTTAACATATCCGGTGGGCAGGTTCCCAATTCCCTGTTTTTCAGTGTCAGGGCTGCTTTTTGTCTTTAATAGCAGCACATCTATATCATTCTTGACAGTCATGGCATATTCCGGTGCGATGCTCAACATCACAGGCTGAAATGAACATATCCGACGGGAATGCACATTTGATCTCGGTGTGTGCTAATATGACCACATGAACAATCTCAGCATGGGCAAAAATTTGTGGCATGCATACTCTTTTGAAAGGTGATATTGGTGAATAGAATGCCTTGTAGGACATGTTCCGTGTGTAAATTGCGACAAAAAATTTTCAGTCAGTAATCTTGATAAGGCCATGTATAATTGAAGTACATATACCAAGGTCGCTCCACAAGGTGATGGTGTGATGGTACATGTACACTTACAATAACCGTGTACAGTCCCGTCACACACATGGAGGTTACTGTGCCACAACTAATTACTGTGAGCAGTCTGCCATACTCTACATTATTCATTATTCACAACCTGATTTGCTGCTGTAACATGTTCAAAAAAACAAGTTACTTTCATTTATTATTTCAACCATACTTTTCATTTCAAAATATGTATATTAATAACGGTCTTAAAGATTGTGAGGTAGGTTAATTCTCATGAATTTAGCCATCATGAACAAATCTAATCAGAGAATCTAATAGAACGGGGACAGATATTCAGACTCTCAAAATTTTTCAATTCTTTTCTGATCTACCACTTGTGGGGGTTCATTTTAAAGCTCTTGGTGTAAGAAAACTTTTCACCGGCTTAGTTTTTCGAAAATCGAAAATTTTATTTTTTTCTCCATAGAGTTAACACAGGGATGGCGGCCATTTTGAATTTCAAATATCAGTAAATCTTGAGTAATTTGTTTCTCTAGTTCCAAAATTTGCACGGTGACCCCCAATTTTTATTCTTGATTTTGAAAGAGAATGATTGAAATATTCTTTGAGGAAAGTTTAAGCCAAAGTTTAAGTCCTTCACTTTTGAGGCGCATACTACCTTAATGAGTCGGGAAGAACCACATGAACTCTTATTGCAATTCATGATGTGTATATGATATGCTTGTCAAAGTGCCATCTAGTGGTTCAGTGTATACACACACACATCGCTGGTTTCAAACCACACAAATCCGATCCAGTTGCATCATTGCGTGACAATTTTCACCCAAGTCCTAGATGTCAGTCCAGTTTCTTTTGTCTGCACGACAGGAAAATGTTTTGCTTGGTTTTTAAATATTTCCTATCAGTGGGGATCCATTTTAACATGTTTGTTCCGTTAGTTTTACCTTGCCGAGACAAAATTTCTACAATGAAAACAGGAAACATAAAGAATAGGGATTTTTCAATATGTTTTATGAGTTACCGCAAAGTGATGACGTAAAAAAGGATGACGTGAACTCCCGGTGTGATTCTAGTGAAAAGTTTCAAAAGGAAATCAAGTATCGTAAAGGGACAAAGTCGGCCATTTTTCATGAATTTTGTTCCATAACGAGATGCTACTTATATTGTTTGACATGTTGAAAGATAATGAATGGGTGACCATGCATCTATTTGTCCCCATGAAACCATCGCGAAAATGAATTAATGGTCATGACCATGAATTCATATTCGCGCTGGTTTCATTTAATTTGTCTAAAACCGGGGTCGAATAGATGCATGGTCACCCATTTATTCAGTATATTTCAACATGCCCAACAATATAAGTAGTATCTTGTATCAAAATAAAAATCATGAAAAATGGGCGACTTTGTCCCTTTAAGGTGGAATGCGCCTCGGGGTCAGATATTCGCACTCTCAAGCTTTTACAATTCCTTTCTCATATACCACTTTTGGGGGTTCATTTTAAAGCTCGTTATGTAGGAAATCTTTTCACCGGCTTAATTTTTCAAAATTCGAAAATTTTATTTTTCCCCAGAGAGTTAAGACATGGATGGCGGCCATTTTGAATTTCAAATATCAGTTAATCTTGAGTAATTCATTCTCTAATTCCAAAATTTGCACGGTGACCTCAGAATTTTATTCTTGATTTTGAAAGAGAATGATTGAAAGATTCCTTGAGGAAAGTTAGAGCAAAAGTTTAAGTCTTTCACTTTTGAGGCGCATACTACCTTAATGAGTCGGGAAGAACCACATGAACTCTTATTGCAATTCATGATGTGTATATGATATGCTTGTCAAAGTGCCATCTAGTGGTTCAGTGTATACACACACACATCGCTGGTTTCAAACCACACAAATCCGATCCAGTTGCATCATTGCGTGACAATTTTCACCCAAGTCCTAGATGTCAGTCCAGTTTCTTTTGTCTGCACGACAGGAAAATGTTTTGCTTGGTTTTTGAAATATATCCTATCAGTGGGGGATCCATTTTAACATGTTTGTTCCGTTTGTTTATCCTTGCCGAGACAAAATTTCTACGACGAAAACAGGAAACATAAAGAACAGGGATTTTTCAATATGTTTTATGAGTTACCGCAAAGTGATGACGTAAAAAAGGATGGCGTGAACTCCCGGTGTTTCTAGTGAAAAGCTTCAAAACGAAGTCATCGGTACGTAACTCGGCCTACAGCCTCAAAGTTATTTAGTTCACCAATATATATGTAGGATAGAGTTGTTGATGACAAGTCTGAAACACAGACATGGCAGATGTCAGTGACAAATGCGGAACACATAACTGAAGAAAGCTGGAATCCATCTAACCCATTGCAAAGGGCCTACACCATCATCAATTTATGTCAACGAGTCTTCCAGAAAGTTTACATTCATCATTTGGTCCTTGAGAAGTATCGGCAAAAGTACTGACCTGACTGTAATCAATTATATCGTGAGGGGAACATGTTTTTTTTCTCTTCTTCACGCTGTGATTTCCAATGCATCAAGGTAGCATAGAATGTACACAAATTTTTTCGCTGTGTCTGATGAAGTAGACATTGAGGATATGTTGATAATAAATTCCAAACACTAAATTGGATGTACATGTTGGTATTCTCAGCATTTAATGTAAATGTGGTTATGAAATCAAGAAGGAGGTTTCAATGTAGAGATGCAAATAAGTTGAGATTTCAGTTATGTAAATTTTACAACACGGTGCATCTGTGTGATCACAACCAAATAGCAGGTACACCTCAAATGAGTGTTATGACGGTGATGGGAGCTCAGTTTGTCCTAGGTAGTATTTCCTTTATGATTGTTCTGTGAGTTCGCCAACTTTTCTTGAAATAACAAATATTTGCCACTGTAGGTCACCTTGCACCAGTCTCACAGAGTGACAGTTATTGTGCAAATAAAATGGAATCATGAAAAGGAACAAGAGGTACAGGCACATGCCTATTTTAACGAGAGTCATTATCAATTTCAGTGCATTCCACTTTGTAACACGTCCATGTTTACACATACTTTTGCATGTTATGTTGTCTTTTAGTCAAACAATCTAAGCAAACAACGTCAATTTTGATGTTCTGGCGATGAGTTCAGTCCCAGCTTGGCATCAAAGAGACTCTGTGATGACATTTAATGCTTGAATTCTCAATGCAGAAATATTTACAGTTCTTTATATTAGTTTAAGTTACAGTATTAAAACGGACTTTATTATTTACACAGAGCCATATATTCCAGAGTACGTTTTTTATGAGATCTGTAATTTTTTTCATCTGTATTATATAGTATATTAAGCATTGTAATTCTACATCAGCTATGATACAAGCCAGGCCAGCTCAAACGGAGGTGGCTTTGACCCAAAAATCAGACAGATATCAATCATGGAACAGATATGTCCCTTTCAGGGACTCCTCATCAACAGCCTGTGTTAGCAGACACTTGTGAGTTAAAGTCACCAATATAAATATATGGTTGACCAGTAAAGTTACCAATATAATGTACTGTTGAATGCCTGGAGATTGGTGGCCACAAACACACAACTCTTTACTCCAAAATTACTGAAATTCCAACATTCTGAGAGCTTTTTTTGTTGTGTACACTCTCTGACCCATCTCAGATAAGGCTGCAACTTGACAGTACTAGTTCTTGAATTAATCAGACTCCATTCAGTAAATTTCTAAAGTTCTGTGCCACCTCCAGTGCATCTTGGTGAGAAAAAAGTTCAGCTTTAAGTTCTTTTGTACTTACTAGAATTTCATCTGTTATGTCTCTCATTATTTTCTTTCCTTTAACTTTGAAAGTTGCTCTTTAACACAATTATCGCTTTGTACTCCGCCAGGTGTTCCAGAAGTCAATATTAAATGACTTTCGTTATTTAGTGAATAGAATGTAAAAAGTTTTTATGCATTATATGAGCCATAGGGTTTTTACCAATCTAAGTTTAGTTTCCTTACTGTTGTTCCGTTTATACTTTCCATAGCATACACGTATTCAAGACTGTTATTCATTTTTTTTCACACATCAGTGCATTGTTACTCCAAACTGTCAAAGTACATTTATGAATATTTTGTCAGAATGGCAAAGGAGGTGATGGCCGTTGGACCGCAGGAATGTGGCACTCACAGAAGGGGGTGTCGGGCAATATCTGTGATTGTCAACACCGACCTGTAGTCTCCACACACAAACGTCACTATTTCCTGGTAGATCACGTTTCAGACGCGTCGCCGTTCTGCTGGAAATATGATTCATAATTGGTTAATTTATCACCATAAGTCCTTGTAGAAAACATCACTGCATATTATGTTATATTACACGAAGGCATGCCATCATTCATTGAGTCATTAAGCTGGCTACAACTGTCCACGTGGAAAGAAGACACACGCTAGAGATGAAAAATGAAGAGGCTTGTGGCATCAGCTTGCCACTTTTGCTGTGTACGCCACAATCAAATACATTGACTTTTTGTATTTAAGTTGTTTTATTGGTAACATTTTCTTTAGCTAAATTGAAGTACAGTGCTTAGTTATCTACAGTTTAGACACTTTAAGAGTCTTTACTACAGAGTTGTTTCGATTATAGATATTCAAGTCTCGTCATTTTTGGTGGTGTTCAGCTTCAGTCCCGATTAGAGAGGTGTGCACAATTGGCAGGTTTTGATATAATGTTTTTTTTACCGCCAAGTTGTGACAACTTTGTATTATGTTTTCAAAAGAAATGCGGATACGGTATTTTGATGCTCTCCTACGTTGAAGAGCACTTACTGCGACCAAGTTGTATTATGAAAGCTGAGAACCAAGTTGCTAGTGTGTGTCTAACCGATGGATCACTGACACTCCCAGGGAGACCTATTGATGTACATGCGGGTGTGTGTATCCACATGCATCTGGTGACTTACCGAATGTTATGTCAGTTTTCAAACATAGTAGTACCGGTGTAAATTTACAAAATCTAGAGTTGATGTTGATATTGTTTTACGCCAGTGGTTTAAAAACTCAAGTACCGTTTTTTTCCCCTAAACGCAATATTGTATACTGGCTCTTCAGTGCGTGTAATGGATACTTCAGAGTTTTGTAAAGGGTAGACTCGGAAATAGTGTACAAGAATGGTAGGGAACTCCTGTGTATGGTGAATAATGGAATGTGCAATTTTACCGACCCGGTTTTATCTCCCATACAGTCAACATTCCACAAAGTCGTCACGTGTAATTTTTATTTTAAATTTAGGCAGTCCAATGAGCCTGGTTACCTTGAAAGTGGTTCGCTTTTTTGCGCTTAAACAGTAGCACCTTGTGTACTTGGTACACTCACTCAAGAGAGATGTGTACAGTTTGCCTGTTAAAAGTACGGCATCGTTTGTCGTACCAACTCATGATCTACAAAGACGTTTTTCACATACTTCTGTAAAAAAGTTCGGTCTTCATCAAAAAACCAAAGTACAACAGGCGTGAGTATTTTTTATCCAGATAACATGAAGTCCAACACACACAGTCCTGTCACTCAGTGGAAACGGTTTCAGAAATGTTTTATTGAGACAAATTTTAAACAGGTGCTACATGTAAATAACAGAGAGCTCTATTTTGACCATTGGGTGTTTTGATGTCATGCGCAGTGCGGAGGTTGTCCGAGTGCTTTAACATGCAGCGATCAAACCGATTGTATACTAGTAGTAAAAAGATTCAATTGTGACGAAATAAATACGGATTAGAATTCCTCTGTGTTACTGTGTCTTGTTTTGATGTTGTTATTATGTGCAGTCTTTTTTAAAATAATTATGAAGTTCCTTTTGACACCGACACTTTAGACGTCATTTTACCATGGTATGAGGGATTACCATTTAATCGAGGTGATGGTCAAAGATGAAAAAAATATACAAAGTAAAAATTGTGGCAAAATTACATGGTCTGGTTTCGCAAATAGTACGAACTTCGGTAAAAAAGTTTTCAAGAAAATGTCAATAAATCATGCATGATCAGTCTACTCATACGAAATATATACGATCATGAACGGCAAACATGGTATGTCCGCATTGTTCCCTCCCCAGAAATGATGCCCCACCCTTATCAAATCTCCCACACGCATATTACTGTGCTCGATCATACCCTCCCTGTCCAAGGCAGCCATGGGCGCCAAAACTTCGGCTTCCTCCTTTCGTTGAACCAAGATGTATTGATCTCGCTGAACTACCACACCTCGAACTTTTGATAACTTTTCCAATTTATGTTGTCGTAATTATATGGAATGGCATACTTAAACGGGCTGTGTTCCTGGGGCAGTGTCAGTTTTCAATTTGTAGATCCAAGCTCATACAACAAACATCAC
The DNA here is from genome assembly GCF_041260155.1 of Ptychodera flava. Classification (NCBI taxonomy): domain Eukaryota; kingdom Metazoa; phylum Hemichordata; class Enteropneusta; family Ptychoderidae; genus Ptychodera; species Ptychodera flava. The sequence goes on from NC_091941.1 coordinate 17,886,405, forward strand.
GAAAAGTCATAATTCTGATATACATTCATGCTGCACATACGCAGACCATGTCGGCAAGCCAGATACAAGACTTCCATCAACGTGTTGAATTAGAGCATAGAACCTTTGGTGAAACGTAAACAAATAACGTTAAGGAGGAAGTTCAGGGATGACGTTATCAGACCTGTAATCTTGTAATGCCCATGTCTGAGAGTTTGAGAGACTGCAGAGAAATCTTCAAAAATGTCATCATAGTAACAAATGACCATTTATAAATCACTGAAATCACAAGATATGATTTAATAACTTCACCATGGCTAACGGACAGTATGACAACTTACAATGTAGAACGACCACATTTCTTTCATATTTTTAAAAGTATTTCATTTTTAGCTCACGTGTTCACACGTGGGCTAATGTCATACCCATGTCTGTCTGTCCGTGTGTGTGTCTGTCTGTCTGTCTGTCTGTCTGTCTGTTTACACGATAACTCGAAAACGCCTGAACAGATTCAAATCAGATTTGGTACACAGTGGTGTCTGATAAATGTCAATACATGTCGAGTCATCAGCAGTCAATTTCAATGCTTGTCAAACTCAAAGTCATTCCTTCCATTCCAGGAGTCACATTAGTAGGTCAAGTTGTTCTGTTGAGTAAATGCTAAAATTTTCTAGTCTGTTTACTGGATATCCAACATTCTGTGAAGCGAACTACTATTAATGAACCTGTTGTAAAACACGTGAGCACATTCAGTTCATATCTGGTTGCCCAATGTGTTCACGTGGTGATAGGTTCGTATCAAATATCTCCGGTAAACTTTGCATTATTTCGATTACAGAACATAATACAGATCCTCTTATCCCGAAAGTTCATTGAACCGAATGTATTAGCCCCGCAAACAAAAATGCAAATTAGTACAATATGAAGTGTTATTGTTGACAGATAAATTCTTGACCGAACGAAAATGCACTCGACGTCAGTAACAACACTGGACATTACATGCACACAAACTATTGACATAGTTAACACAAGGCATTTTATATAACATTATTTGGAGAGTATTAAAAACAAACAACACAAAAACTGTGATGGAAGATGCATCAAAAGTATATCAACCACATGCCAACTTTACAAGTAAGTGGGGCTTCAACAATTTGCAATTATGGTATATAAAAGACCCCAGTGCTTTCTTTCGAACCTTTAGTATGGTTGTCAACTTGAAGATGCGCTAAGGTGTAACTTTCTCAAATTTTGGTGGTTTTGTGAAAGTCTGATTGCAAACTTTCTATAACCTGATCAAATAAGTACTCGTGGCAGAACTGCAGTCAAATTTAAAAGAAAGATGCGGGATAGGCCCTCAAACATATATTACAAACTGACTTAAGGTAGAACGCGCCTCAAAAATGAAATACTTAAACTTTTGCTCAAACTTTCCTCAGGGAATATTTCACCCATTCTCTTTCAAGATCAAGAATAAAAATCGGGGGTCACCGTGCAAATTTTGGTACTAGAGAAACAAATAACCCAAGATTTAAGGATATTTAAAATTCAAAATGCCGCCATCCCTGTGTTAACTCTATGGAGAAAAATAAAATTTTAGAATTTAGAGAATCTGAGGAGGTGAAAAGTTTTCTTACACCAAGAGCTTTAAAATGAACCCCACAAGTGGTATATCAGAAAAGAATTGTAAAAGTTTGAGAGTCCGAATATCTGTCCCCGGGGCGGGTTCTACCTTTATAGAGAACCAGAGGTCGTACGTCGCCATAGGGACTTTCAATGGAACAGAAAAGTTCGCTAATTCGGGATGTGTGGTTTTGTCGTAAGATGTTTCGTGTCATCATCCCTCGACATGCAGCCACTCATATAAATCAATCTAGAATTCCATATTCTCTCTCACTTGCCGATTTGTTGAAATACTTGGGATAAAGCTCCTTAATTTATGAGACGATGTAAAACGCAATTCCACTCTTATAATATACACGGCACGGAAGACGTAAAACGCAAGCCCTCTCTTCAATATACAAAGTATACAAAGTTCAAGTTGCGGAGTATACAAAGGCCAGAAACGCAACTGCATGTCATTCCACACTTGTTCATCATATCCCCTTCAAACTCATGATCACCACAAATAACACACGCAAACATCCTCGGCATGCCCAACTACATCTACTGAATGTAAACAGATCTTGGCGACAGATAAATCAATTACTCATCGGGGGATCTTGTCATAAACCATGAACTTTGAAACTTTCAGAACTGTTGGCCACCTGTGAGTTTATAAACCAAATCACAGCTCAGTTCTGTTCCGATATTAGTGTCGGTCCCTTGTGATCGACCACTCGACCGATGTCGACTCTACTTTGTCAAAAAGCCTTTGGTGTTACGCCCCATGGATACACCCGAACTAACTCGTTTGGTGGTTTTAACTGGAAACGGCCCTCTGTATTGCACTTTGATTCCAACGGTATAAAGTACAAGTAATTAAGAATAGTAGAGAACGTGTTTGAGCATTGCTATTTCTGGAGAACTATTTAATGGTCTGACCTTGTCGTAGGGCATACTGTAAATTTCAATTTCTCTGCCGCCGTAGCGTTTGCGAGTCCATGTGCATAATATTTCTCTTCCGTCACTGTTTTAAAATGGCCATTTTCATTGCATGTACGATAAAACAACAACTACTAAATTAGATGCCATGACATTTGCTTTCACTGCAAGAAAGGCTTTTAATATACCAAATGATAGACACAAAAGCAAAACCATTCTTATGCTATCCACTCGCCGCGTGCGGCAGAATTATTGTAATACGATGCTGAATTTCCAAGGTTGGGATAATTTTGAACACGAATGCCAATTATTATTGAGTCGCAGCAGCACTAATTGCAGAATTCCTCGGATCAGTATCGGGCCAAGGGTCACTCTTGTGTGTACCATGCTTCTATACCACGATCTTAGAGACGAACTTAAAACGGTTTGTACCGATTTGCTCAGATAAGTTGCCGCAAAACGAATATCCGGGGGAAAAGACATTCACTGCCCATGTTCAATATGTTTTTATTACAAAAGAGTTAAAATAAAGCATACAAAACCGTTTACAGTTCAAAAATATATCCGCAACTGAATGTTCAAAGATGTTAACGTTATCCTTCAATGAAAATTATACTGTTAAATATAAAAACGTAAGCCAAAATTAAATTCATTATCCAAAATTCTGCATCTTTCATTTTTCTTTTGATCACCTTACTAGTTTTTTTCCTGTATTCAAGTGTGAGAAAGCGTGTAAATGCTTCACTCGATCTTAACCTTTTCAAGTCTATAACTTCCAGGTAAGCTGAAGGTCTATATATAGGTATGGTAATGTTAATTCACTATTGCTTGTAACTTTTGTTGTAACTTTTGATGTAATTTGAAGTGTTTCTGTTCTGTTTGCTTTCTTGCTCTGCTTCCATATCGTGTCGAAATGCACGGTGTTCAACTTCACAAGACAGTCTGACAACGATGTGTGTAATGTGCAATGCTGAGTTCTAGTATGGACCAGAATTCATCTGTCAACAATAGCATGGCATAACGTTAGGCCTACGTGCTCTGTAACATTAGGGTGGCGGGGCTATTTTGCATTTCAACATAATGTAGGTAGCAGAATGGGATAATCTTGAATGTGTTTTGTTTTCTGGAACAAAGATAATGAAAAATGAAAATATTATCACAAAGGTTACCGTTATATCGTCCCACTATGAATAATAAATAATAAAATGATAGAGAAGAACAAGGATGATTCGCCAGCCGGTCATGCCGGTGGGCTTTAAATGTAAAGGTAAGGCCAAAATCACTGAAAGTGACGTGGCTTCCCGGTGACAAAGAGCGATTATGTCTGTTTCATCCAATGCAAACGATCCTGTGTCCGATGTTTTCATGAGGAACAAGTTACTAAGTATTAACGAGGGTTTTAAAGGGCGGGATAAAATCGCTGTCTCTTGACATTATTTATGATTAGCTTTGTTTCTTGGGAAGCTGTTTGTTCTCACCGACATATGATGAAATATGAGTTGTAAAATCTTTCTGCAGCCCTAGATTGTAACCCGGGTACAGGCCTGAAATGTCAATAGGCATACGTCGATGACATAATGTCTGACTTCAAAGATAAATTTCGTTGTGATAATAAGCATTGTCTTCTGTAATTAAAGTAAAGGCGTGAGAAAATCAGTAAAATGGATGAAAGAAATCAGAATTCATGCACATATGACGTCAAATATTTCGCAAGGATTTTGATTGGAGAGAGCTTTGGTGGGGACGTACAGTATGTCTTTTGGCATACGTCGTCTGCGTCACATAGTACAGTTGGTTGGTGGACCATAATGAATTGTGTCTCTTTAACATTTTCTGAGATACGAGATGGCTTTTCTAGGGTGGAACGGTCATTTTTATATCTTTTTTGTAGTCGGTAAGTGACATCGCGAGACAACGACATAAATATGCATTGTTACGCCTTATATTCCCCTTCGGTGTGTCAGAAACCCCCTGGGGCCGGGAGGGGTATTTCTAATATTTTCATACCGTCCAGGGGTGTGCCGCTCGCCAAAGATGAAAATACCTAGCCATGAATATTCCAAAAATATGACCCGTTGTTAGGGATTTTCTTGACAAACAGGGGGAATTTTTTCAACCGTTAGCCAGGATGTGAGCTTTTTCCTGAAGTATGGGGACATTAGTCTTTTGCTACTGACCCATATTTCAAGGGGGTTTGGTGTGGGGAAAGTGACCCATGTTTAGAGATGATTTTTCTTAAAAAAGGTAACCCATTCTGGCGGCATATATATGTACACCTTTCTATGGGAGTACCCCCCTTCCTTTCAGGCAGAACACTTTCAATACTCTTAATCTGACAAGGATATCTGGTGCGATAATTTGTTTTATTATTTTGATTTCTCTTGAATTCAACATATTTGCCTTCTAGATGAAGTGAAGTCACGAGGCAATGTAGTTGTTCCAAGCTAATCGTGTCAATTGCTTCTTAAGTGGGGTTGAGGTGGGGATGGGGGTGGTGAGGTGGATTTTCTGCATACGTGTCTCCGAGTCCACCAGTTTTGGTTTAACAAAGAACACGTAATCGGGTGTATTTATTGTCTGTGGAGAATGGGTAGGTGGATTGTACCCGAAATATGTGAAAAAGAAGTTGGACATTGAATGCATTCACTGGATTGGAGGATTAGTTGAGTTCACGTAATGTATACATTGAGTAAAACAAAAATGTCAAAGGCTGAATACGTTTTACACATGTTGCACTGAATGGATAGATTATGAACATTTGATATTCTTTGAGTTAAATCAATGCACCGTGTGTATCCCACTTCAATGAGTGCAACCGGTTTTAGCCGAATGACCCTGTTCATTCCCGAGATAAAAATACGCCGGCTGCTATGAGCTTGGCAAACCTGGAGCAGCTATCTCGGTCACATAATTACCATGGTTCTTAGTATGCAAATACAAGTTTTTAAGAAGCTTTAATGTTGAGATTGTCGTGTGAAAACTCTGCCTTTCACTTTAAATTATCAGAGTTTTTCTTACACAAAGCACAACCGAAAAAAACTTCATGCAGATTGCAGCTTTGCCGTAATAATATGTAACACCCAATGGCATAGCCCCTGTGAATGACGTCACAAAAACTTTAGGTTTGTCTTGAATTCGAAATGACAGCTAATCTTATCTTATATTAGTTTTAACAGATAGATATCGCATGAATAATAACAATTCAAAGATTGCCAAACTTAAGATTTCAACAAATACCCCGACCCTGCCGGGATTCGTTGGATACAACAGAGGAACTCGTTTATCGTCATCTACAGTCAGTTTCGACAGGCCGAGTTCTCATTGGTAAATGCTCAACCACGTTAAAATAATCGTGTTTAGTCTTTCAATCGGAGTTTTTAATCGTCGTTTATATTCTTACCTATAAAATAGTAAAATTATCAAACAATGCATTTTACTGTAACACTGTATAACTTAGTATTATGGCTTATTTCATTGATTTTAGTTCAGGAGAAAATTTCTGCTTAGATGATTTCAAAAGAAAGCCGACGAGGGCCAAATCATGCAGTTGTACGTATGACTGTTATCTCTACGTATATTGAGGTCGAATTTTCCGGTACATCAACGACACATTCTTGGCATCGGTAGTTGCAGTTCTCAGAAATACGCATATCTTCATCAATATGCCCATGCTTGACATTCGTTTTCGGATGTTGCTGAAACATCAAAACCATGCAAGTAGTATAGATCAGATCTCCGCTACTACCCTTTGTTCGAACTGACTGACTCGAACGTTTTCACCGAAGAAGTTCAATAGCTTCTTCGTTATTCTCGTTGGCTAAGTCCACTGCTCGCTTGTCGTCATTGTTCATTATGGTCTTGTCGGCGCCACGCAGCAACAGATACCTGATGATGTCCACTCGATCGACCACGGCGGCGTGATGCAACGAAGTCCATCCACCGTCCATTGGACAATTGATTTTGGCACCAGCTCTGACCAGTCGCCGCACGAGCAGCAAGTCGCCATCGCGGACGGCGTTGATAAGCTCCAGGGCATGTTCCTGCTCGACATCTGTAATTGCGATGAAAAAATCTAAAGTAAATAAGTTGTAACGCAAATAATAGCAGGAGGAAGCATATTGAACATTGGGACAACTTTCATGGTTCACTCTCGCAAATGGCTAAAACAGAACTCTTCCATTCCGTGAACAACGGAGAAATTATGAACAAACTATGCCATTATTCCCCATTCGTGCAAGAAATATCGAACTACAAGTCTGAACTATTGGCACCAGCCTGGGAATTGCCAACGAACACAGTTGAGAATAGAGCATGGCCTGATGTATCACATTAAAATGGTGCATCTGTATTTCGACAACTGTTTCACGTAGCGGTTGCATATTACTGATCAAAGTAGTTGTGTTTGAATCTATCGAACGTCCAGCCGTATAGCTACAAGAAAACTGCACAGGTTGGACAACAGACATGAAATGGCCATACGGTTTATGCAGTGTTGTCATGGATACGACCCAATGACCACCATTTGTTTGCACTTGTCTCCCACTTTACAGTTCTCGACTGACAACGAACCACTTTTCTCGATATTATTATTTGAAGACTGTGAAGAGATATCAAGTTTACGATCTGTGTTTGAGAGACTGCGCAGAGCAAATGTGCAAATGATTTAGAAACAAATCAGTGTCACTTCGCAAACCATTTACAGTCACGAACCTTACGTGGTGAACCAAAAACGTCAACAAGAAATCCCAGCGGCAACGTGTAGTACGTGTTGATGAAATTTTTGATGAATTGGGTTGAGATATTTGAACGATAAAGTGCTTCGTGCGGTGATGAAGGAGGACTTTTACGAGAAAACTGGAACGGAATTCAGTCATCTTCAGCGTCCGGGTGAACCTTCAGTGTTGTGAACCACTGACATCTGTTTATCAACAATCCGTGAAATTTTCCTGAAATTTGAGCAGCGCAAGGGGAAGCTCTCCATTAACTTAATGTTATTGCTAACAGAGAAACAAAAGTATATAGCCACATGTTGCATGCCCTCGGTCAAGTCCACCATAGAAATACCGGGGATCGATTTTCTTGGGCCGGACACTGTAGCTATAGGCAGCGAAGCTATATGAACGAAAATTACGGGGAGCCTCTTCACATTGACGCAATTACATTCAGCGTACATGTAGTAGGTGTACGGAGAATGGGGAGCTGAGATACCGACGTATGCATATCTTAATAAATAATATAGAGAGACAACCTATATTTCACGTCATTGACTTTTCTTTCATTAGTAAAGAACAATCAACCCTTTTGAAATCGATGAGCAACTTGCAAGATCTAACCATCTTCAAGATGTCTTGCCAAATCAATCTTCAAACGGTTGAAATTAGCAAACTCCTGATAGTAAAAGTAATAGTGGGCGTGTGGATTTTTTGTCTGTGTATGGTATATAATATATCGAATGCATACATAATATATATATATTCGACCTTGACTCTAGGTTAAGTAGGGTAACAGCTTAGCGAGAGTAACCGACAAACACTAGAAACATTGAAAGCTATTTGTCTTGTCTCTTCCCATAGTTTGACGGAAAACACGCAAAAGCATGTCTTGTAGATCCAGTCATTTGACCTCAGTGACCTCTACTTGCCTCAATACAGTCCCTTATACAATACCCAGCCTGTATGATTGCTTTGTTCGTATTGTCATTGGGCGTTTCACGGACAATCGTATACGGTCGACTGTGATGAAGTTATGTGGGCCGACGTTAGTATTCCGACGTATTGTATTCTTCCGTGGTTGCACTTAATTCAGTTCTGATCCCGGCGACACCAAACGTGATAAATGCGTTCTGAACGACATTAAAGCAATGGGCACGTCTGCCATACATGCGCCATCGCAAGATAACAGCTCGCGTACATGTGGTCTACACTGATAGTCGCGTAAACAGCATAACTGCGTTGGGTGTTGTTTTCTTTTTGAAGATTTGACATATCCTTCGTTTTATGAAGTGATTTCGTCAGTGTTAAACGCGCAAAGAAAATACTGTCGTTCAAATCAGTGCGGCTTGGGATGGGTTACGGCGCACATAGTTGTGTGTCGGCCACTGATATTTAAAGGATGTTCTTTGGTGTTGTCACTAACAAAGTTTTTGTATTTTTTACATAATATGTTATGTATGTATGTATGTGTGTGTGTGTGTGTGTGTGCATGCGTGTGCGCGCGCGTACATGTGTGTAAAACTGTATGTATGTCTGTATCACAGTCACTTATGGTATGTAAGTTTATAGGCCTATATATGTACATACTTACGTACGTGCGCTAGAGTGAGTTAATGCAAGACAAAACGTACAGACTGATAGTATAACCATGTCGCATGTCATTTCTAATAATTATGTGCACATTTATGAACAGTCTCTAATTTTCGAGTCTCAAATACCCTGAGTGCAAATCATACTTCGAATACTTGCTGCGGCCAGTCATCCTCTGATGCATTGCGCAGTTTTATGTCAGCTTATCTCCGAGCGAAGTCGTCGTACATATTTTTCTGTTCCGAAACAGAGCTGCTAAATTCATCAGTCAGTTGAGACTACCTGATTGTCTATCCCCTGCGCATCGCAGTCTCCTTGCGATTGGGTATAACTCGATGCAGATGAACAGAAAAACCAGCATCTTTCGCTAATCTACCAGGATCGAGCTCAAATCGATATTTACAATATGGTATAAGCAGCATGCGTTTACTCCCTGCACCGGTTTGCTCCCTACGCCAAGAAACCAGCAAACGACAAAATAAAAAGGTTCAGGATCAGCATGTGCATCCATAACTTCGTAATTCCCAGCCAGCTAACATTTGACTGGATTTGACACAATATTCCGTTGAGTTGCAAGATTTTAAGAATTGTAGAGCAGTGAACTTCAAATGTCTTTGGCCTGATGTAATTTGAAGCATGATTTCTTCTGAGACACGACTGTCAGTTTGTCGAAATGAATAACACTCGAATCGTGCTCGACGCCCCTTGCCATCCCTGTTGCTGCGTTGCCAAAGAATAACGCGGTCTCCCACACTCCGGATGACCCGGCACTTTAGAAGTCAGCGCCCCTTCTGTAACCCGATGGTCGATATGAGCTTTAAAAATCCGACGGCAGGAAAGCGTGAAAATATTCAACCGACTTTAGTAGTCAGAAAGAGATTTATGAGCCCGTGTAAGATTATTGAGCCTAATCAACCACACACCGTGCGTTTTAGAGAATCCACTATTCGTTTTCACGGGCACATATTGTTTTTGTTTTTATTTTATACCTTCGTTCATCGAAAGATTAAAAGTTTCAATGTGTCCGTTCGGTAACAAGCTACTCAGTCACGTGATCACAACACTCTGGTTGTCACGTGGCGCACGAACCTGTAAATGCCCTGTGCTCTCACGATGTGGTTGGAATCTTCGTTATACCTGTAACAAACGTTTCCGTATACATAGTTTACATTGAAATGCTAGCGGTATAAATTACTTGATGGAAAATTGATTAACACTAGTGCAAGTCTTTGAACTGAGATAGACGACTTCCTGTGAAAATTCTACCATATTTTACATGTAAGTAGGTCTTCACATAATTCATACCGTAAATCAGTCGGACCTTCATGCGATAAATCTCATGACAGTGAAGTCTGCATGTTCTTTCAAAACCGTAGTATATTCATTTCATTTCTAATTGATGTAGTGTTTAATAGAACACCGCGATTATCAACATCATCATCGTTTCAACCAAGTGTGCTACGTCTGCTGGAGTAATATATTACACCTCCAGCATTCACCAGGTGCAGCTGTTCCTCGGAGATTGCCTGCCAAGCCTGTTAAACAGTTCTTTGGTAATGTGCTGTTTAATGTTGAATGTAGACAAGTTAAACGGCTATCATCGTCACAGCTGAAGATCGGCGGACCCTGAAACCTAATCAAGACTTCGGCAGGCTAACTTTTTCTGCAAGGGTCGAAACTATACAAATTGAGGGGATGTTAGCCCATAAAGCTCCTTACAGAAATGCCATTTTTACGGGGGAGTTGGAGCATTTCCATGCTGAAGTTGTTATAGGACAATTTGTAGTAGACTCCGGCTGCTAGTAGCTGCCCTGGGAGAATCCGCTCCAGTTACGTATTCGGTGTACGGTAGAACGGTTGGCGTAGAGAAAAACGTGACTTCTGAACAATCGAAAGGACTCAGACTCAGACTTCAGCAGCATTTTAATCCCCTGTTGCCCCGAGGCTGTCCATTTAGACAAAATACGTGGGGTGCATGTTGGACATTGCGATATTAGAAGGAGGCTTGAGTTTCTATCTCGGCTTGATACTGTTTTCCAGTTCAAGAAAGTCCGGGGGGAAGTCATTCCTGTTTGAGTGTATATTGTTTCCACATTGGTTAAGAATTACACGCATGACCAAGAGGTGTTGTTTCTATTCCAATTACACTTTATCGTGTACGAAATTCTGCACAGCATGAAGAACACGCAGCCCAGAGAGCGTCTGAACGGCTGACTGTTGGTTTCGTACTTCATATTCCAAAGAGGTGGACAGGGAGTGGAATGCGGCTGACAAAAAAGTTAGATTTGTTACTTCTTTAGGACCAACGGTGATGTTCTATTTGGGAATATATGCCATCACTCGATACTCCCTTGTACAGTGACGCCCGACCGCTATGTTAAACTAAGATGATAACCATGGTAGCAAAGATGATGATGATGAGGAGGAGGAGGAGGAGAAAGATGATCATTTTAAAGCTGATAAAGACAATGTTTTATGTTAGCTTCTTAAAGATGACAAAACCTTAAAATATGTCGCCATCAAAGTTATTAAATTATTGAATGTATATTTAGATCGATGACATGTCTTAGGTAAATATTTACTTTTTATCGAGTACACGTCAGTACACCAAGATTAGAAGGAATTTCATCTCCTTTATATTCCAAAAGTGTTTGAAGAAGAAGGACAACACATTCAATCACGGACTATATGTTTAGCCAGTCCTTAAAACCCCTGTGTAAATATTTGGAAGTTCCCCTGTTAAGTAATCTCGACTTTGTATATGATGTGGTTGGTTAATAATGTTTCCAAAAAACTTGGAATGGGTTAAAGTAACGACACCGACTGTACACTAACGTTAAAGGAATGTGGTCGGTTTAAAAGGGGGGCAACCGGTGACACTGTCCTCATTGTATGTCCTCCACTAAATAAATGTAATCTAACCGAAAGTGCTCCAGTAAACTAAATTTCTGCAAATAGTAGGACTACGATTACCAGCATGGTTTTGAACACACTAGAATGTCTCTTTGGAGTGAAGTACCTATGGTTCAATCACCTTGAGCTTTTAATGAAAACTCTTTCTTGGTTTTCGAAAAAAGTGGCTCTTGTTCGCTGTTTAAGCAATTAAACGTTCTGTCAGTATACGAATCGTTCAAAGACTCCCTCTGGTTGTATCCCGTCAAATAGCGGGAAACAACTTGGTGTTTAGTTGAAACTGCGGTCTAAACAAATCATACATCCTAACTTTGTATCGGTCAGTCTGTACTATTCAAGTGACAGAAAATTCACTAACGCATAAAGTATACAACTGTAGCTACTGCTTAATATTGTGATTTCTCGTAAAGTCGCGTCTCCATTTCGATCTGTAAGATTTTCCGATATCATAATAAAAAGGCACACCATGTGCCCATTTATAGGCGCAATGTTAATCAAGTCATGGAGATGAAAGTCTTCCTCTATGATCAAGTCAACTCAGTATAAAGGGTTGCTACTATCGGACCATTCACCATTCACAGAGTTGATGGGAAGCCAGAACTAAAGTACTTTAGCTGATAGGAGAGTATTACAATGCTTAAATTACCACACACACTACTTGGTTTTTTTTGTTTAAACTGTTTCATGTACATATATATATATATATATATATATATATATATATATATATATATATATAATATATATATATATATATATATATATATATACATATATATATATATATATATATATATATATATATATATATATATATATATATATATATATATATATATATATATATAAGATGTCCTCGTGGGAAATTACAGTGCTCGATGCTAAAGCAGAGCGTTATAAATAATAACATAAAATTACTTCAAGTACAAAGTAATGGTATCTGTTACTTAAGTTTCATGCATCCTGCAATGATCAGACAGATGATGATTGCAGTATGCATGAAACTTAAGTAACAGATACCATTACTTTGTACTTGAAGTAATTTTGTATATATATATATATATATATATATATATATATATATATATATATATAATATATATATATATATATATATATATATATATCACAAAACATATCACATTCCAACAGCCACAAAGACTTTAGCAATTCATCCCTTTCCCTATTTTCTAAAGACTACATCTTATGTTGGGTGATGTCATCATAGGCAGTCCAGAGAATGGAGAGAATGCCTGATAAACTCTGACCAACGAGTATATAAGGAACGGTGTCATTCCACCTCGTCGTGATTATCCTCGTAAACATTGATGAATTCATTTCTGTTCATCCTGGCCAATGCATGGTTGAGACTGTCGAGACACTTGAAATAGCAACGATATTTGACAGTCACCTCTAGACTGAGTTTATACTTAGAAAGTTACGTTGACGCAGCGTAATGTGTTCATGCTCGACTATACATTACAGACAGACAGACAGGCTGGGCTGAGTTAAGATTAGGTCGAGGAGAGATGTTTTAACTATATCAACGGCTACAGCTATGTGTCACATTGCGCCCAGACTTAGTCGAGGTGATATCGCCCTGCAGCCATAACCACTCGGATACTTGGCGCAGACACACTTGGTTACACGCCCGACAAAAACACGTCCAATATACCGTCTCTTTACCTAACGTGTTTTCTTCACTCTCTGCAGACATCAATAAGCTGATTACAGAGTACGTGGCATATCTGTTTCTTAGCGCGAACTTAAAATATTTACGATACACGAGATCAAATTAAAAGAAATTCTGACTTAAATGTCAAATGCTAAGGGAGGGACCCAGACTTATTTATCACTCGTAAATTTTCAAATGATTCTGAAAGCATGTCTTCTGAAACATCTTTGGATTATCTTCAGTCAGGCACTTTAAACAAAAGTAAATATCACCCAGAGAATCTAACGTCAACAGAACACATTTCTGACGTTTTCTTGAAGTTCGAGTATACTTTAAAAGTTCCTAGCGTGGTCAGTTTTCTCGGGAACATGCTGACTCTCGATATATTTTTTTGAGTTAACGAAGTGTTGGTTCCCTTCGAAACCGCTATGTTGACATTGTTGTGCATTATACTGACTTTACAATCGTGTAAAAAGGTTCTTCGTAAAGAAATATTGCTGTCGATATGGGTGAGAGACATACCTCCGTACTCCATTCTGCGATTCTTCTGTTCCATATATTCAATGGGAGGGGGTAATCCTTTCTCCTTCCATTCCGGAACCACCCGGATTCTTCGACGCTTATTGGGATTGCTCCTGTACTCCCGCTGTCTTCCCATCGCGATGTTTTGATTTTATGCGAGGAATACTTCAGACCGTTGGGGTTGTGAAACAACGTACCAAGCCTACGTCCACGTTTCCTGCCGGTTGCCTTTTGGTGAGGCCGAATTTGACGACGAGCGATGGGCGGGGATCGGGGGAAAGGTTTGTTCAGTGTTTTGAAGATCTGCTGTGTGGCGTCCTACACTATACACAGTAACCCAGGGAACAATGCAAGTCGAGGCGTTGAACGGGCGACCTAGTCTGGGGATTAATTTCCTCAACACCCCAGTTTTAAACGGCTATTTACCAACATTATACACAGCGTATTCGGTTTCTCGTGGCCCTCTTGTGTTGCACGGAGTCCAACTTTCTTCAGATCTCGAGCGCTTCTGGAAACCACGGGGACGATGTTCAAACAGTAGAGGCAAACACACGGAACACCTGTCTCTAGACCTAGGTGTGTCCCCCAAATCAAATCACGGTCCCTTCGCCGTTATCAAATATACGAACGTGTCTCAAAAAGCTACGCAAAGAACACTCGTCCCATTGAGATCCCTTTCGAGTTGGTTGCTATGCTATGGCGGGGACAAGCGTCTGATTTGTTTGCTATCCTGTCCCCAGTGGGTTGTTGAATGTTGTTGAGCAGGTACCTACGTGCTCAGATGCCTTCTCCGGAAACCTGAAGCTATCGCCGGACGAAGTGTACTGTTCGTTCCGTCTCACGTGTCATTCCCCGTAAACATTGCACAGGCCTGTGTATATAAGTATAGCGTCTGTCACCGCTGCATAAACTCGTATGCGGAAGTAAGATACGCAGGCGAACTTACATATGTATATATCCTCGCATTACTGGTTGACGGACAAATTACATAAATGTCATCCTGGACGTAGGTAGGTACGGTCGGTCATCGAAAGTGGAACTCTCCGCGGGAGTTAAGTCCGTGTCTTTCTAATGACATGCATGTGCATGACACAGCTGATGACAGGCGGGTGACTGACTCTCAATGTTCACACTCAGACACATTTCCCCGCTTGAGGGCGAAATCCAACATAAACCCTAGCAGAAAAGAAGTGGTCCCATTGTACACGACCCTACTTCAAACGCTCCTGCCTATAAATCGTATGTTTGATGAACATGCTATCAATCATCCATAAATTGACAGTGAGTGCGCGCATCGTCAAACTTGGGTCTGAAATCAATTCGTTCAGCTTGTGAACAAAATCGAGTTCTTACTTGAATATTCAATCACTGCTGTGTTTCGTGCTGATACATTGGAACAGCGAGATCATCCTAGATCGGGCGAAAGAAACACCTTTATTAGATTGTTCAGTTTTTAATATTAGAACAAAAAAATACACATAATGTAGGAAAAATGTCCCGCAGTTTTTTCAGGGCTAATCAGAACTTCAATAAAATCAAACAAACACGCCGACCTCGTTGGGAACACGCAAATTTGTTTTTCTATATCGACCCATAGACCCTCGCAGAAAAACGAGGGTCTATGATCGACCTAAATACCTAGCTCTTTTGTATTTTATTGTTGCTATCCATTTTGTGTTTTGCTGTCACTGGTTTGTTTAATTTGTTCTAGTTTATGTTTATACTGTCTGTTGCTCGCTTTTGCTGTTCTTTAGACTGTTTTATTTGTTTAGTCTAGTAGTTTCTTGTTGTGATTTATAAAAAGAAGGCTGAACGAGCTTCTGAATGTCATTTGGCTCGAGTTTTGATTTCCATTCCATGTACTGGCAGTGGGAAACTCTCCCTGGTTAACGTCTCAAAGGAGCGCAGATCATTTTGGTGTTTTCACGTTAAAGTTCTACACTGCTACAATTCTGATGGGAAGTGAAATGAGACGTGAATCAACAGCCAATGCCATTAACTTGTAGTTATAGATACGTAAGAACATCCTTTGTACTAAAGATATGTCACGAAAGGCCAGTGGAGAGTCGCTGTATTGAAAATTTTACTCAAAAAGGGGTTTCATCGTGCTGGATTTCAAAGAAAAATGGCTAGATTATTTCTGTCTATCTATCTTCCTTCAGGAAGAACTTGTGAAAACCTGCCGACATAGAAGTATATAGTATCCATTATCGTGCATGAAAACAGCAACCATCTGGCCAAGAATATCGCAGAAGCTTAGCGGTCAAGACATTCCAACCCAAACACGTCGTATATCACATGTATGAGCTCTACATTATCACACGAATACATCGAAATTTCTTGATTATTAAACACCTATTACCTGGTCATGAGGGCTATAGCGCCCGTCTATTACCCTGAGGGGCCGTGTACTACCAGAAACACATCGCTATTCCCCGAGGCTGTTGGCCCAGGGGTATAGCGATGTGTTTCTGGTAACACGCGGCAACGAGGGGTAATAAACGGGCGCTATAGCCCGAATAAAGACCAGGTTATAGGTGTTTTATAACACACCACACGCTCACGTTGTATTAGGTTACAAGGTTACAGTTTTTAAGGGACTGGTCAGTTTCTTCGGCCTGGGGGGGGGGCCGGTGGATTATTTTTTGCCGACATCAAAAAGTGGCTGACCCCCCCCTATTCCAAATTTTGAAAACAGGGTGACCCCCCCTATTCCAAATTTTGAAAACAGGGTGACCCCCCCCCCCTGGCGCGCGACATAGGTAAAACAAAAGGTGGACATAAATTATATATATATATATATATATATATATATATATATATATATATATATATATATATATATATATATATATATATATATATTATATTTTACATTTTACATATATATATATTTTAAATAGTCATTCTATGTTTAATGAAATTGTTGACATGTCAGTTGTAAGATAGGAATTTCAAAGTGTCAATCTTAAAGTTTGAATACAGTACATTTTGAATGAGCTGTATTTTGAATGAGCTGTGAATGTATTTCACACTTTCAATGCTTAACCAGATGTCCTGAACTGTTTGTACAGAAATGGATGTCAATCATTAATATCAAAGAGGAAAAAGCAGTGAATCAAAAACTTTGATGGGTGTTAAGACTTGCCAACCATCCTATTAAATCTCCTGAGGAGCCATAGAGAGGCATTTTAGCTAAATCTGATGTGTGCAGTGTCTGAGATGACCTTTTCTTGTAACATTGAAACCATAAAAGCACAGCTAATAATGACAAAAAGTCCTTTTTAAAATGTTATTTTGTTCATAAAAAAGCATCTTTCTACAGAAAACCTGCGACACAAAGGAAAATAATTGCATCAATGAGAAGGAAAGATATCTTGTCATTTTTCTATCTCTAAAATAAGTCACTGTATCAAATATATATTGTGAAATATTTGTGCATGTTGCTTTCTCATACTGAATTCTCATAGAGAGAACAGAAAAGTATCAGGAATTTGTCATCCTTTTCATATGAAATGCAGATTTCATAATGGTACACTTTACATCAAGATATCTCTCATTTATTAAAATATGGCGCCCGAAGGGCGCGCCGAAAAATATGAAACATCCTGATATCTCTGATATATATGCCGTGTATATTAAAGTCATGCACCTAAAGGGCATGCTGAAAAATGTCTGATATATTAAAGTATTGAGCTTGAAGAGCAAGCTGAAAAATATTGAACATACAGATATCTCTGATGTATGTATGCTTGATATGTTAAAGTTGGGTGTGCTGAAAATATGACTGATTATTAAAGTTACGCGCCCAAAGGGCGCGCCGAAAAATACAACTGAATGATGAAATTTGTGGTGAACGCCTGACACGATGCATTTAGGCAATGATGAGCCTGTGTCAAAATTCAAAAACACACTGACCCCCCCTATTGGGCATTTCAAAAACATGGTGACCCCCCTATCACCAAAGTCAAAACAGGGTGACCCCCCCCCCATGAATCCACCGGCCCCCCCCCCAGGCTGAAGAAACTGACCAGTCCCTAATGTGTTTTGATATTTTGCATCGCAACAATCCATTGTGACATGTTTACTACGCGATATTTTCCACAGCGGTTTCAGTTATCGTGGTACCACTTTCTTTCAAAAATATTCTAAGCATACCTAGCGACATCCTTAGTTGCACTTTAAATTTTTCCGTCTATGAGCTGTCCAAGTTCCTACACTGTTGGAATGTTGGAAAATCTGTTTTAGAGAGAGTATCGTCGCTCATCCCGGGCGCACATCACATTCTCGTCACCCACCACTGTTTGAAAGCTGCAGACGACACTACGGTCACGTGACCGCGGGCACAAGGGAAATAGTTTTTCAAAAAATTCCCTCTGACGTCACTTTTTGGGACTAGACGTATATATTTTCTCGTCACGTGACGTATTCTGCCGAATCGCGACAGGAATGAGCAAGTGGCGTGTTATAATACTTTTTGTGTATTAAATATTGGATTGGTTTGAAGAACTGATGTGTGGTATCGTTATTGTTGTTTATTACACGTGTGACACATTACAATATTGTACTCATGAATTAATATATTATGTGATTGGAAATATGGTCTCTGAAATATGTACTTAAGAAAAAAATTAAGAAGTCGAACATTGAGAAACAAATTCGATTCCTGTAACTCATAAAAAGTGTACAAGTATCACACGGTCCGTGCCATTATTTTTGTCACGGTTGGATCAAACGATTTGCAAGGATAGGGCAAGTGGTAGGCTTCAAGCGTATTCGATCATCTGGCAGGGACTGCCCGTAGAAAGAGTGGTAGGTTGCATTTTTCGCTCGGGATATTGTTTTTTCAGAAAATGTCTTCATCGGACAATTCATTTTCCCCCATGGGAATCATTATAGCTTACCGCTTGAAAATACATTAACCTTAAACGAATTCCAAGAGACTCTTATTTGACAATAATTTTTTTTATCGAGTAGGCCTACATTCGACAGTGTAGTCTGACGAACTTTCTTGAGACAGCCCTTAGATTTTGGGATGTACCATAATATTATGGGAAAGGTAAGTATGATCGAAGCAAGGTGAGTTCTTTTGATACCAGGGCTCTTTCATATGCTCGTCCTGTATCTCACACCTCTTATGACGTATCCATGCGTCGTTAATTTGAGCATTGCGACAGCAAAACATCTATCGTTGTGGGAACTCGACATTGAGGCTCGACCACTAGATCGTTGGGGGTGGAGAAACATGTAATGCAATCCGAAGGGTGTATAGGGTGTTAATTTTTTGCAGTTGAACATGCTTTTCGAATAAAAAAGTATTCATATGAACGTCGACCAGAAGTGCAATTCTACATCCGAAAAAAATGTCGAATTTAGGCCTAGAATGAAAACATACTGCAATCTAGCATTCTTACCATCCCCCAAAGATCTAATTCCTTCTGCGACAAAACGTGGAACTTGGTTCCATGACAACGACAACTTTCTGCAAGTGCGTGTGACGTAGATGTTCCATGTATAGACAATCCGAGTTCCAAAACCATCGCAAACTCAGGGTGAGTATCGCAGCGCGTAAGGGCTACATGCTTTATCGTGCATAGATTTGAATATTATCGGAATATTGCGAGTTATCGTGCACATAGCGCTTAAGAGACGCACCGATTCGATATTTCTTACCTGTTTCAGAAAACAAAATGCATGTGTAATATATTAACTCTGACGTATACGTATGCAATGATGATACCGTCTCCAGGCAAGTGTAAACAAAAGAACAAGTGTTTAATGTATGTTCCTATATATTGACTGGGTGAAATTTGACTCAGAGAATTTAAAAAAACCTACATAGAAAGTACACATTTTTTATTCTAACGTCTATCTTGACAAATTTTATCTCAGATATTTCGATGATCAGCGAATAGAAAGAAAAATGTATGGTTGCAGAGACATAGGTGATGAGGCAAAGACCAGACAACATGTACGAAATACAAGTATGGAAGACAAAGATCGGAAACTACGTAAGGATTTTTTGAATTTCATTTATGTCACCAATTTTTTTTATTTTTTTATTAAGAACTTACAACAGT
Source organism: Ptychodera flava (assembly GCF_041260155.1). Lineage (NCBI taxonomy): Eukaryota > Metazoa > Hemichordata > Enteropneusta > Ptychoderidae > Ptychodera > Ptychodera flava. Next base: position 17,906,420 of record NC_091941.1, read on the forward strand.
GCATCGAACTACGGCATAGAAAAAACAGACACGACATGAAAGTCACGTAGCTGAGTAAAAGTTGCTGCAATGTCCAGCGGAAAGAAATTTTAGTCATCATGTACCTGCGAGCGATAATGCAGACAAAAATAAAATTTGACAGAGTCGAAGAAATTTCGTACATTAAAGTTTACATTTTACAAGCTGACTGTTTTGGCGATAATAACGAGTAAATATTTTGTTTCTTTCCACAGTTATGAGAAAACGTGAGACTTTCTGGATGCAAGTGATAGCCAAACAAGGAAGTGGTCACGTGATGAAATTGTCGGATCAAGATGTCGTATTCAAAGAAATACAGGAAACAGCGAAAAGAGAAAGTGAGTCCATGAATTCTAGATTTACTTGTTAAAAATCTTAGAAAACGTTTTCGGCGATTTAGATGTAGACGTTTCTTGATTGTCTAAATCGGAAACTAACAAAACAAAGTTCAGTGCATACAGAAAAAATTCACCTGTTGTATGGTTGTTCCATAAAAATCGTCAAACAGGAATTTGAAAAATCTAATTTCTGTTTCAGAGTCGTCATTGGAGTTCAGTTTTGTTAAAAGTGCCAAGGCGAAACTGTTTGAAGCAGCAACTGAGCGTAGCCTTGTCGCGAAAAGTAGTACTCATATATCAGGAAAACTTCAAGCGGGGCAAGGTGAAGATGAGATGGTCTGTGAAAGTGGTAGTTGCATTTTCTATCTATTGTTTTCTTTACATTCTAATAGCATAGAAAACAAGCAAGCAAAGGATCAAGCGATCAGGATGCCTGTCTATAGATTATCAAGAAAGATGAAATGAAATTAAATCGGTTAATTCAGTTGCCATGTACTTCGATCCGGAAAGCATAGATTGATGAGATGATGATAATGTAACACGTTTAGATAGTGGTTTTGATGTTGTTTTTGCGGTGTAATGTAGACAGACCCAACAGATCTATGATAATGCAGATTACAGAATGCCTGATGTATCACATCCTTCTTTAAATCAAATTTAGGTAAACAAGGAGTCCCGAAGGACAACACGCGTGAACAAAGCAATTCTGCAAGTTTGCGTGAAAGTCAAGCCCAAAATCAAGCTCTTTCAGGCGAGGAGAGTGAGGACGATGATGTGAAAAGTAAGTGATAAAAGTGCTTTTTTTTTTTTTTTTTTTTTTTTTTTTTTTTTGTAGAGAGAGAGAGAGAGAGAGAGAGAGAGAGAGAGAGAGAGAGAGAGAGATAAACAGATGTAGCCAGACAAAGGTAAAGAAACAGGCACTGTTGTGATTGTTGTGATTGCGGGTGCCACATGTGGGGCAGGATGCGCTTATAATTTTTGAAACACCCGACATCACTTCTTGGCCTTTTGGCCAGAGGTCCATATATCTTTCTTTCATAAATTTGACTTTGTTGCGTGTACCGGTGCTTTACTGCCTGTGCTTTGCTGTTTTGTGTGTATGTTTATAACTAGTGTATTACGAATTTTAACCTAGTGTTATAGATTACGGATGGGTATGATTGCGATTATTTTATAGAACCATAGTCGTGTGTGGTTATGTATTTGGCGAAGACCCCTTGTAACTTTAAGTTATTTTTTTATCCGTCATTCAACGCTTTACCACAGAAATCTGAATGTACGGGTTGTGGTTTTCACATATTTTGTTTCTCTTGTTTGCAAGAACCTTTTGAATGTCTATTCAGGAGAGCTATGAAATTTAATTCATTGCACTTTACCGTCCCAGAATATTTGTTTATTTTGCAATTATTTTGTAATAGGATTAAGTACCGCCACAATCACGCCTGCAAGTGATTATGAAGAGGTGAAGCCCTTCGTCGATTCGAAAATTTCCGAATCGTCTACTTCTGTTGCTGCTGCTGATCAAGACAATAGTGACGAAGATAACAGTAATGATATTGACTGGATGTGGAAAGTAGAGGAGGACGGAGAGTGGATCCGAAGATTATATGCTGGAGATGAAAACCTAACTGATGACGAAGACGACGGTGAAGATGATAATTATAGTAAGAAAGGCCGTGGCGAAGAGGAGTCTGTAGACGAAAACAAGGACCGGGAAAAGAGAGCAGCAGATCTCAGTATTCGTCATGGTACTGATGGTGATATCGATCACGGTGAGGTTAAAAGTAAGTGATGAGAGAGAGAGAGAGAGAGAGAGAGAGAGAGAGAGAGAGAGAGAGAGAGAGAGATGCAGTCAGACAGAGATAAAGAAACGGTCACTGCTGTGATTGGGATTTGGACAGATAGAACCGCAGTCGTTTGCATTGCGAAGACCTTTGTATCCAAGCTATTCCTTATCCGTCATTCAACGTGGCACCTCATAAATATGATTCTAGGGATTGTCGTTTTCACGTACTTTGGTTCTGTTGTTTGCAAGAAGCTTTTGAATATACATTCACATGTTATAAATTTAGAAAAGCTATGAAATTCTATTTATTCCACTTACCGTCTCAGAATATTTATTTTGCAATTATTTTGTTATAGGCTTGAGTACAGCCACGATCACGCCTGCCCGTGATTATGAAGAGCTGAAGCGAATTGTGGATTCGAAAATGAGCGAATCGTCTACTGCTGTTGTAGCTGCTGATCAAGACAATGGTGACCAAGTTTACCGTAATGATATTGACTGGATGTGGAAAGTAGAGCAGGACGGAGAGTGCATCCGAAGATTATATGCTGGAGATGAAAACGTAACAGATGATGAAGACGACGATGAAGGTGAAGATAGGAAGAAAGGCCATGGTGCCGTGGACGAGGAGTTTATCGACGAAAACGAAAACCGCGAAGAAAGATCAGTAGATCTCCATATTCTTCAAGGTGTCGATGCTGATATCAGTAATGATTATTGCGAAAGGCCGCTGGATGTCCACGGCGACAGCATTTACAATAAAGGCACTGGATTTAAGGACGGTACAGAGCGAATTACTGATGAGTTGAACAATGACGGAATGAATAAAAATAACACTAGGAGTGACGCGACAGAAGCGACCACTTCAAAGGCACGGCAAGATAGTTCCAACGATTACTCAAGACCAGTAAGGTTTCTGATAAGATTGTTGAGACGGTGTCGATGTTCCAGCCGAACTGACGACTGACATTTATTGCCATGTGTGAAAACAGTCACCACCTGGCCTGTAACATGTCTTAGAAGCCAAATGGTCAAGGCATTCCAACCAAAAGTCTTTCCATCAAACCCACGAACTCTGTACACTTTCACACGAATGCATCACTGTTATTGTACATTGCCTTTTATGTTTATTAAGTATTGGATTGGTTTGAAGACCTTATTTCTGGTATCGTTATGTATTGTTGTTTTTTATATCTGTAACACACTATATGATATTGTACTCATGAATGTTTTGTAAAGTGATAATTTTCATGATATGAAATATACATAAATAAGAGAAAAATTAAGAAATCTAGTATGAAGAAAAATTCGAAAAAATATTCCTGTAACTCAAGAAAAACGCATAGGAGGTTACCCATTTGATATCCGGGCGGGGCTCGGAAGGTTTCTGGGACAGAATAGGATTCCGAGATGTTGCTTTTGCAACATATCCACCCAAGGATGACAGAAAAAATAAAAAAGATTGCCAGCAGAATATGAAGACAAAAATAATGCACGGACAGATACTTTAAGTCTTCACTAAATTTTTTCCATGCACCCGCAGGGTGCCCCATTTCATAACATCTTTAATTTTCCGCCTGCACTTCGGACACACCATATTTATGATATCATTCAATGTCGGCGCGCCCTTCTTTTTCAGAACATCTTTCCTTTTCGCGCACCCTTTGATTTCATCAATGCCCTGATTTGATTAATATTTTGACTCACACTTTTGCTGCCTTTTTACATGTATCCAGTTTTTCAATTTTAAACATTAACTAGCATTATTCGAATTCACTTGTTGTGCTTCTGTTACAGTTTCCCATCCGTGTACCTGAAACTATCTTGATTACTCAGTGGAGCTTGTCCACGTAGCCTGCACTAGATATCCTGTGTCCATTTTTGTTCTTTACAATGATGTGCCAGGCTTAGCATGACTTATCATCAGAAGTATTTGTTGTACATAAAGTGGTTCCTACATATTGAGTGTTACAAGAACTATACTCTTCTTCAATTTCTAACAACATTAAGCACGACATTTGCAATGCAATGTGGCGAGGAATGGACAAGGGTGCGAGAATTTGCCATAAAATAGATCTACTTACAAATGTCTTCATAATATCCTTAATTCATGATTTAATTTGTCATTCAAAGTGTACGTTATAGGATACACCTGTTAATTTCCAAATAGAAGCTGCATTCAAAATGAATAGCCATACCGTGAATTTGAACCAATGAAACACGCAAACTTTTAAAATATTAGAAATCCTGTAGTCTACACATATGCAGAAGCTGCATTTTGATTTCTTTGCATTAATTTGCATTTCTTTGCATTAAGTAGTGAAGCAAATGGAAATTTTTACTATTTGAATATTCACTTATCTCTCTTGACAAGGTAATCTACTAGGAAATCATTTTGTCTTCTTATACATTTTGAGTTTTCATGAAAACTCTGTAAAATACTTTCCAAATGGCCACCAAATAACAACATTTGAATATGTAGAATTCAAAATTTTAAAAAAAGCTACCCAAAGATTATCAAATAGTCCATGCCTGTGTAAGGGAGCCGTCATTATTTACAGCCTGGGGGTCGGAGGAATGTTAGGGGGTCACTCAAAATATTGAAATCATGTCGTATTAAGATAAATATTTTGTTCTGTTGTTTGCAAGAACCTTTTGTGTATATATATATATATATATATATATATATAATATATATATATATATATATATATATATAAATATATATATATATATATATATATAAATATATATATAAAATGTATACAATCTATATATTTATATATCATAAATATATATAAATATATATCAATAAATATATATATGATATATATTTATATATATTTAGGATATATATAAATATATATAGATTGTATACATTATATATATATAAATATATATATAAAATGTATACAATCTATATATATATATATATATATATATATATATATATATATATATATATATATATATATATATATATATATACTCAGAAAAGCTATGAAATTTAATTCATTACACTTACTGTCAAAGAATATGTTTGTTTTGCAATTATTTTGTTATAGGATTGAGTACCGCAACGATCACGCCTGCCCGTGATTATGAAGAGCTGAAGCCCTTCGTCGATGCGAAAATGAGCGAATCGTCTGTTGCTGCTGCTTCTGATCAAGACAATGGTGACGAAGATATTAAACCGTAATGATACTGACTGGATATGGAATGTAGAGGAGGACGGAGAGTGGATCCGAAGATTATATGCTGGAGATGAAAACGTAACAGATGACGAAGACGACGGTCAAGATGACGATTATGGTAAGAAAGGTCACGGAGCCGTAGAATAATTTGGCTACTATACAACCATAGGGGATTCAATCTCCGATGATGACGATGATGATGATTAAATATTTAAAAATGAAGATAAATAAACATATATTTGGACTCAGTAAATTTGTTGTTATTGTTGTTTTTATTGTTGTTGTCGTTGTTGATACTATTTGCAGAAAGAACAAAGTATGCGCTGCAAATTTCAACACAGCCTAACTATACATGTGCGTCGCAAATTCAATACAGCCTAACTATACATGTGCGTTGCAAATTCAATACAGCCTAACTATACATGTGCGTTGCTGCCTAACTATACATGTGCGTTGCAAATTCAATACTGCCTAACATTACCCAAGGGTGTCACTTCATTGCCACACACTTTTTTTCGATCGCCAAAAATGCACCTAGCATGCATCGAAATCGGTAAAATTCGACGTAGGGTCAAAGCACATTAGTCCTCAATAATACTCCAACATTTTTACCTCTTACCGATGAAAAGTCGAGAAATCAGCAAGTTTTTCAGCGTATCTGGACGTCTCTTACATTTCAGATTTGCGATCGAAAAAAGTGTGTGGCAATGAAGTGACACCCCTTGGGTAATGTTAGGCTGTATTGAATTTGCAACGCACATGTATAGTTAGGCTGTATTGAATTTGCAACGCACATGTATAGTTAGGCAGCAACGCACATGTATAGTTAGGCTGTATTGAATTTGCAACGCACATGTATAGTTAGGCTGTATTGAATTTGCGACGCACATGTATAGTTAGGCTGTGTTGAAATTTGCAGCGCATACTTTGTTCTTTTCTGCAAATAGTATCAACAACGACAACAACAATAACAACAACAATAACAACAAATTTACTGAGTCCAAATATATGTTTATTTATCTTCATTTTTAAATATTTAATCATCATCATCGTCATCATCGGAGATTGAATCCCCCTATGATACAACTAGAAGATAAGAGAGATCTGAGAATCTCAGTATTCTTCAAGGTACCGATGGTGATATCAATCACGATGATTGCGAAAGGCCATTGGATGTCCACGACGACAATATTTACCATAGAGGCAGTGGATTTAAAGACGTAGTAGACAGCGTATCTCTGATGAGTTGTACACAGACGAAATGAATAAAAATAATACTAGGAGTCAGGCCACAGAAGAGAACACCTCAAAGCCACGACAAGACAGTTCCAACGATTACCCAAGACGGATTATTGAGACTGTGTCGATGTTCCAGCCGAACTGACGTCTGACAGTCATCGCAATGCACGAAAACAGTAACTATCTGGCCTGTAAAATATCTTACAAGCCTAATCGGTGCAAATGGTAAAGCCCAACCAAAATATGGTCCATCAAACGCACTAGTCTGCAATTTCACGCGAATACATGACAGAAATCGTGCGCTGTCTCCGGCTTGACTTGAGTTCCGTTCTGCTGAGCGTAATTTCTGAAGTTGCAGTCTTATAATAAGGCATCCACTTCATTCTTTTCTTGCAGATTTTTTTTCTGCCTATAATTCTTCTTTCTCAAGTCTCGACAACTCAACTTCTGTTCCTGTATATGCGTTTGGTGTAGGTAAGGTATACTACCGATACCGATGATCGTACCTTTCCCGCCATTCGGGTGTGGTGTAGCCATTTTGATTCTGCTCATCGTGCTCATAGTAGCCAACTTTCTTTGCCGATGGCTTTCGTCCAGTTGCTCTGGCTTGCTTTCCACTTGGTGAAAGTTGTAGACGGTAGACCTTGATCCAAGAGTTGTTGTTCTGCTACTGATGTGTCCATGGTGATACGAGAAACTATGTAAGAAAAGGAGACAGCTAACACGACTTCTGGTCTCAATGAAAGTTTGGCACAAGCAAGCATAACCAGTAGAGGGCGCTGTCAGTGTAGATAATTATGCAGCATCTACAAACCGATGTCTTGTGTCGTTATCGTTGTTTTTGTTTTGTAAAACAATACATTGAATACATTACAACCTGAAGACTTTCATGATTTAAAATACACAATAATAACATGAACAAGTGAAAAACAAATGAGAGAAGTATATAAAGAAATGAATCCAATTTACGTCCCTTGCTTCTAGTTTTTTCAAAGTTTGATCAGACTTTACCAGACTTTTATCGGACTTTGTCAGATTTACCGAGACAGGGCTAGTGATATGCGTAATTCGTATTCGATCACCTGTCAGGGACTTCCCGTTAAAAAGTGATACTTGCATTTTTTAATAGCTCGGGATTATTTTTTCGGAAGATGCTGTTTCTGAACGTGCAATAAATCACTTTATCGGCTGTGCAGGCAATCACTCCTCGGGAGTTTTAACAGTTTTTTGTTGAAGGTTCCATGAATTAATCTGATGTAGCTCTTTATGTTAAACAACAAAAGCAACAAATGTTGAAACATTAACGAATGTTGAAACATTATTTAAACCTCGTTTAAACCATAGCACATCTAAATTTATCAATCTTTCTTATAATGCACGCATCATTAAAGCAGGTGATTTTGATGACTGTCACAGTTAACGTTGATTTCACAGACTTAGGATATAGGGCTCGAAATTAGCGGTTTCCCGCGTCCACAGACTACCACTTTTTCCCTGGAGCTACCAAAATCCATGAAATGGTAGCCAATGCGGACTACCAAAGACCGGGACAAAATTCGGTCAGTACTTGTCGTGCAATGTCCAATATATTTGAACTGACATACTTGAATGACAGGCACTGGAAGTGATGGTCAATGAAAACGCATTTTCATTGCATTTTGATCATAATGTATCAATCACTGGCAATATGCCTCCTCCCTACAGAAAGCCCATGGTCTATTTTTAGCACTGCTACAGTTTGTCTAGTCTCGAAGTGCTGAGAAGGTCGTGGTCGTTGTCATAACAACTGTCAAAATTTTCATGCAACTCATCTGAGGATGAAACAAGTTGCCAATAGGTCACCAAACTTTTCAGTATTCACTGTTGTCTATTAGGCCAAAGAAAAACGTTTCTGGTCACCGAGTGCTTCATTTCAGGACCTGGCGTCATGGCATTTTTTGGGTTACATACTAAGGCCGGACAAAAATATTGTGCTGTTCCCATAACCCGACCTACCCTATTTTTTACCTGCCGACCCTAAACTTTTTAGAGCTACGTAAACACGGAAGGAAAAAAAAGAGAGAAAAAACACGTAAAATCACGCGTTCGTTTCTTGGCATTTAGAATTGTATGGAGTTTTTTCCCTTTTATACGTATGATACATTTTTCTAGAAATGTGGCCAGTGTTTGACCACGCCTCAGCTGAACCCTTGAAAAAAGCATATTTAAAAATAAAAATATTTTGGAAAAAAATTCCCACCGACCTCCCTACTATTATTCAAAACAATGCTATCAGAACAACACAATTTATTTTATTTCATTTTTTTTTTTTTTGCCTAATTAGTACACTTATCCTTGATATCCCTGTTTGCATCTCCAAAATGCTAAAAAGAAAACGGAAGTATTATGCAGCCAGTGATAAAAGACAATAACTGTTGCATCAATAGTGCCAAACCAGCATTGTTAAGAATAAAAAAGGAAAAAAAACCCCGCCGCATCACTTTTGCTGAATGTCAAGGACCAGAAACTTTTTTTGGGGGGAGGCTTATACCTGTTTCCTTTTGGTGCTAGGTGTGTAAAGTGTTCACATCAAATGACTAGAAAATTCACTTCAGGGACAGAATCTTGAAAAATTGCTTTTTATTGTCTGGTTAATGAAGAACGATATCCCTAAACTAAAATATGCATGGGCTACCAGCCATTGTCACTGGGCTACCAACTTCAGAAAATGGTAGCCCAAGTGGACTACCAGAGAAAAAAGTTAATTTCGAGCCCCGACACCTGGCCGCAGTAGTGCGCCCTCAACAGTACATTTTGCGTTGGTATCAGTTAGAAAAGGGTTGGGCCACTAACGAAATAGAACCATCAGTAGTATTGACGCATCGGACGTAACGTTTACTATTCGGTACTGATATCACAAGGACCATGTTTAACAAAATCCTATTTGAACAGGCAATTTTTTTTCAACTTACGTACACACCATTTGAAAAAAGAAATGAAATGAGACAACATGTCATAGCTTGTCTTCGGCGTTTATTTGAAGGAAACTACAAAATATTGCAAACACAGCCATAAACCAGATAAAAAGCATTTCACAAATTCATGAGTTTTCTGTTCAAAAGGTAAAAGTATAAAATGCATGTCATCATACCTCATATATAAAATAAAATTATATACTGTAATTATATTAAGTAAATATATTTCAGCAGTGTTGTATTTTCCTGTTAAAATTATGGTGGCAAATAAAAATCATTCAAAACTATTTATAATAGATGCAGCTTTTTTCCACTATGAAGTTTAAAAAATAAAGAAAATAACAACCACTATACCAAACCAGTCAGTATTTAAGGATTTCTAATTAATATACATTATGCAATATACAAAGCTTCAAATTAAATAATTTTTTATGATAGTATATAAATATAAATATTTAAGAAGCAAAATACCATAGGCAAAATTTACTAAAGCTAATATGTGATAAATATCTTTCCTTAGATTTCACTTGACATAATTGTGTTCCTTTCTTAATTATTGTGACTTTCAGGATTTTTTGTATAAATTCTGATGTACCAATCCCAAGGGAACCATGGCTATCACTTTCAATGTCAAGGTCACAGCAGAAAACATGAAAATCAAGAAATTTTCAGTGACCTCATATCTTATAGTTTCTTTGAAAAGAGTATATTGTACTTAGTGTATGTTTTGTACTTCTCAAGTACACCATGTGTATAGTGTCTGTTAAAAACCGGGCCATGAAAATACTTGTGACTGAAATTGTCAAAACTGTTGGCAGATGCTTAGAAATCAATAATGCTGTAAGAAAACTAGCCTTGCACCTAGTTATGCATCTAATAATGTGACATCTGCTTCTGTTTATCAGTCATACATGTTTTTACAAAGTTCGAGTTTTCATTTTGAAAGGAAAAGTGGACATGGAAAAAATGATTATTCCAATCAAATTACACCAATGATTACTCCTCATTGAGCTCTTTGTTTTGTAAAATTTTCTGTATGAATTGTGCTGTCATTTTACGACCAGCTTCCCCTACAATCATTTTACCATTATGTACTTCAACCTTTGTTCATGTCACCTCTCTTTGTTCAGGTCATGGAATACTCCTTAAATCAACTTGACAGCAACTAAACCTGTTTGACATGCCAACTTGAGCTGAGACTAAATTAAATATCTTGATACTTCATGAAAGCAAGCTTATTCTATCTAAGAAATACTTTTTGTTGTTTCTGTACAAATAAATTTTACAAAAATGTGAGGTCACACACACGTACACGTACCTAAGCACGTTTACAGATATATCAGCTGTAACTTATTGAGGCCATGATAAGATTAAATGAACAACTGCCAACATTTTAAAAATGCAGTAGTATGTGAAATGAAAGCAGGAAATGCATGCATAATGCACTGCAATATCAATATTTCCTGACTTTAAATGCCTCAATAAAGTGGCCCACTCTAGTTTTTGCAGTTTTGCCTATGTTAATTGCACATAATAGTAGATATTGAACAAGAAAAAAAAATGTTTTTGCTGCTTTGAGATGTGAGGGTTCAACTGCATATGGTTTCAAAGCATACCTTGTTTGAAAGAAAAATGTTTTCTCAAAGAAGCTTGACATCATCAATGGTATATTTTAAATTTTGCAGTCTGTAATGTTCATAATCAGTAAATAATCACACAATACCTCCAGGAGTACCTCCACTTTGATGCGCTCTTTTGAAACAATTCCCAGGATGTTAACAAGCTGCTGTTGCTTTATCTGCATAACTCTAACTCAAGAATTTGACCCCAGGTTTCTACGTCCATTGGACACATACAACAGGTAGGTAGATCACCGTAGGAAGTGATATTGCTGAATGCACCATTTAACCAATGACGCTTGATTAGTGTGTATCCATAGTTCCGCTTGAAAGTCTCCTGTAGTTCAGAAAAAAAATACATATATACAAACTATGTTCAAGAAGATCAATGAAAATTTACACACGAGGTAAATGATTCCATATTTTCTCTTCCACAGTCTGCGTAAAAATACGTAAATCCTCTCTGGTTACATACTTGTAGAATGTAATTTGTTCATGTACAGCCACACAATTTGGTATGAAACATGCAAAATAACTCAGATGACTGTCTATTTGAGTACCTGTTTTTCTTCAACTTCAGAAATTCAACAGAAATATAATAGCTATGTTAATGACATTATGTAACACGCAAGCGATATAAAGAGAAATCTCCTTTCACTTTTACTTTAACTGACACTGTGTACATGCATGTCTGTACATGTTTACAGCTGATTGCATTTGTATGAAGAGATATGACGAAGCTTCTGTTCCTACCTTCCACGAGTAGCCTTCTTCTCTGTCACTCTGGACATACGTTTCGTCTTCCAGGTGATGTAAGCACAGCAACTTCCACAGCCATTCGGTGTTGTCGATAGCATCATTCCATTCCTTCGACGTCTGGGACATCTGACAGACACTGGTTATATCTAATTCCGTGACAATTTTAAAACACATTTCGACGGGGAGAGCACTAAATACATCCGCCCTGGTGTTGTTTTCCCGACTGCTTTCTCTGTTGTCGTTATGATCGTACGATTTCATAGATTTTGTTGACTCCATCGTCGCTGTTACAGTCGCCTAGGTATGAACGCTTCCAGTTCAGAGCAGAAGAGAAAGGTAATCCGTTATCTTGGGTGCGCTTGACATCAAACACGGCGCAAACGACCCCGTCGATCCAAGTAGAACATACAGCCGATTTTGTAATGACGAATGCTGAATTAAACGGGAAAAACAGAGTTACGGTGATTCCCCAGTTGCATTAAATATGATTCTGGGTTTGCGGGTGATTGTTGTTTACTTCCGGGTGACGCCATTTTTAAATGCCCTGACGCTGAGTCTCCCTCAGCCAAATGAACATAAACATGTTCACATATTACTCGGAGAAATCGAATAATAGAGCAGATAAGTCCCAGCCCTCAAGATCAATTAACTCTGCATTATAATCTCGCTCACTTACCTCATCGGAGGGGTCCATTAAAAGGAAGCTTACAGAGTACGTCAAGACACCATTTTCGCTATACCGTTGAAACAGACGCCAAAGTGCACTGCATTGTGGGTATTTGAGGCAGACGACTCTTGGCTCTCGTCCCAGTCTCAGTGGTTGATTGATTACGGCGATCTACGATGTCAACATCGCCAATTCTCGCTATTCAGACAGGAGGTAAGCACATTCTGGTGCTAGTATTGGTTGTGTAAATGCAGCCAAGGCTCTTAATTGTGACATAAAACTACAGGGACATGTACAGTGGTGTATTTGCAGGCCGGCGGCAGTGCGTGGGGCGTGTTGTTTGTTAGGGGCCCAAGCCGACCGGCTGGGACCCTATTGTTATTGCTCAAGTTCTACTGACTTCCTCTTCTTCTTCTTCTGCCGTTTCTTTGCTCACCTAGATCTCTCGAACGGCTGAACGAAAACTTCTCAAACTTGCAGGGCTAATAGGAGCTAATTAGTACTCGTGCACCTGACCCTTGAAATTTTGATTGGTCACGTGACCTGGCGGCCATATTGGATTTTCCAAAAACCTAAAGATGGCTTCTCCAGAAGACATAGGGGTCTAGTCGATTTGAAATTTTTTGTGTAGCAAGCGTGACCTAAGGTCTTTAGAATTTGCAAATAAAATCGCATGCGGTCACGTGACCTTGGCCGCCATATTGGATATTCTAAAATACTCATTTAATCTTTAAAAATCTTCTTCTCCAGAACCAAAACACCGATTGAGCTCAAATTTTACTCATGTCATCCTTAGAGTGATCTCTTTCAAGTTTGCAAAAAGCATTTTGATCGGTCTCGTGGTTTGGCCGCCATATTGGATTTTGTGAAATCGCAATTTAATCTTTAAAAATCTTCTTTTCAAGAACCGATTCACCGATTGAACTAAAATTTTACATATATCATCTGAAGTGTGATCTCTTTCAAGTTTGCGAAAGGCGTTTGGATCGGTCAAGTGGTTTGGCCGCCATATTGGATTTTGTAAAAAATCGTAATTTAATCTTTAAAAATCTTCTCCTCCAGAACCAAAACACCGATTAAGCTCAAATTTTACTCATGTCATCCTTACAGTGATCTCTTTCAAGTTTGCAAAAAAACATTTCGATCGGTCACGTGGTTTGGCCGCCATATTGGATTTTGTGAAATCACAATTTAATCTTTAAAAATCTTCTACTCCAGAATCGGTTCACCGATTGAACTAAAATTTTACATATATCACCTTAAGTGTGATATCTTTCAAGTTTGCGAAAGGCGTTTTGATCGGTCACTCGGTTTGGCCGCCATATTGGATTTTGCGAAAATCGTAATTTCATCTTTAAAAATATTCTTCTGTAGAACAAACGTACCGAATCGACAGAAATTGTATATGCATCATCTATAGTGTTATCTCCTTTAAGTTTGTGAAAGGCATTTGGATAGGTCACGTGGTTTGGCCGCCATATTGAATTTTGCAAAAATTGTAATTTACTCTTAAAAATCGTCTACTCCAGAACAAACACACAGATTCAATTGAAATTTTATGTACATCATCTAAAGTTTGATCTCTTTCAAGTTTGCGAAAGGCGTTTGGATCGATCACATGGTTTGCCTGCTGTATTTGATTTTGCAAAACTCGTAATTTAATCTTTAAAAACATTCTCCTCCAGAACCAATACACAGATTGAACTAAAATTTTACACTCATAATCCATAGTGGTAGTTCTTTTTAATTTCCGAAAGGCGTTTGGGTCAGTCAGAAGGTTTGTTCGCCGTATTGGATATAGCGAAAATCGTAATTTAATCATTAAAAATCTTCTTCTCAAAAACCAACACACAGATTCAACTGACATTTTACTCATGTATTTCTTAGTACGAGCACTTTCAAGTTTGCAAAAGGCATTTGGATCGGTTAAGTCGCCTCAATGTTCATAACGCAGCAGTTTAAAACCTCCTCAGTCAGAAGATCGATCAGTGATGTATGTTATATTGTACACTTGAAAGTCAAAGACGGCACAACAGACTGCAATGCCCGCTGTCAAATTCAGCTAGCAGTCACACGAACCCTAATCTCGGCCCCTTGTGTAAGGCAACATTGGCGACCAGCTTTTGTACGCCAGGTGACGTTGTCAAGTATACTGCCACGGAAGTACTTAGAGGAGTGTGCCACTAGCTTTAAGGGGTGGCCGACTGCTGTGATTGACTGAATAAGAGTGGGACAAGGTCCCGCCAGGGCACAATTACTGGGGTCTACGCACAGCTGATATGTGAGTGTCAAGGATCATAAATGAAGCTATTCGGGTAATTTTATATGTAGGTGTCTGAATGCACGCTCACTTATTCATCACGAATAACAAAGAAAGATACATGACATTGCAAGGTGTGGTGATTTGTTTATGATTATCTATCAGACATGCATGGAGTGGCCCTTGTGCGTTATGTAACTGAGAGCATGTAGCTGATTAAAGATGTAAACAAGACCACATCAAGCCCAGTATGTTTATGTCGTAAAAATCGCTGATACACATCGATTAAAACAACACCTTGTTTTATGAAGTTCTGTAGCTTGATCGTATTTCACTGTAATTGCTTTCTGCCACTGCACGCCCGGTCTGTGAAATCGCCGAAATTTACCCGATATTTATCAGCGATTTGGGGACTCTAATATCGATACTACTACTAGACGATACTAGAATGACTTGCCCTGTGCCTCGGTACGCCAGATCTGTGAAATCTGTGATATTTACCCGATATTTATCGGCGATTTGGGGACTCTAATATCGATACTAGACGATAGTAGAATGACTTGCCCTGTGCTTCGGTACGCCAGATCTGTGAAATCGCCGATATTTACTCCATGTTTATAGGCAATTTGGGGACTCTAATATCGATAGTAGACGACACTAGAATGACTTGCCCTGTGCCTCGGCACGCAAGGTTTGTGAAATCGCCGATATTTACCAGATATTTATCGGTGATTTGGGGACTCTAATATCGACACTAGACGATACTACATTTTGTCAAATCGTGGGTAAATATCCGATATATATATCGAAGATTACACCACCTTACAGTTTGGTCAAACCCGGCTTCCAAGGACTTACTCTAACTTTGATACTGGTCGATACCGGTACTAGATTTTGTCAAATCGCGGGTAAATATCCGATATATATCGAAGATTTCATCACCTTTAATACTGTTCTGGTCAAACCCGACTCCAAAGGACTGACTCTGACTTCGACACTAGGCGATACTAGATTCTGTCTAATCGCGGGTAAATATCCTATATCGGAGATTTCACCACCTAATAGATCTAGCCGATTCAATCTAACTTCGATATTGTATAATCTATTAGCCGTAACTATCGGATATCATATAAAAGTGCAATGTCGCTGTGTCCTCCCCCTGACAGCCGGTGATAGACCAGTGCGAGAACGCACCAGAGTTGCCGACAACATAATAAGTTTTACTAAGGGCGGCAGCCAAGGAAACACGAAATCATAAGAAAACTTCTTGATGACAACGTATCAGTGCAACGGGTGTCGATCATTCCGATGTGATCGTTGACCCACCAAACGGGTTGGAGTCACTGAACTTTTTCGAAGAGGCTGTTCAAGTTACGGATAAGTTTGGAAATCCGTGTTTGGCTGTAGGTACCTGTGTGATTATGGATAATTGCGGTTTCCACCACGCGTGATATATTGAACAAAATCTCCAACGACTATTGCGGAAAGTCTACCGTGAATTTGGAAAGTTAGGTCACGGCAAAAGCATACGGCTTTTTTACAACGTAGAGCGAGTAAGGCACTCCTGAACGGCGAAATGTTGGTGGTGTATTGCTGCGAAAAAGCAAATATCCCTACTGACGTTAGAAACTTGTGTGAATTGGCTTCCTTATGATGAATTCGCAAGAATTTTCAGTGTACTGTGACGTGATATCGTAAACAGGTTTTCAGAGAAGGCGCTCGGCTCATCTGCCGAGTCGACGTACTTCCGCATTCATGTCGTGCAAATGCGCAGTCTTGTCGCGATATTTGAGCATTTAACTTGATCTTCAGTGAAACAAAAAGATGTTATTCCATATCAAAACATTATGTGTTTTATATTTTAGGGTTCTGTTTACGTAACAGACATAAACATTTGGATTTATGATCCGTGATTTCCGCGATCCGTGGCATGATTCAAGCTGGCCGTGAATACGGACTGACGTTTTTGGTCATGACCCCTGACCCAAGTGTCATCGATACGCTGTGCGCTGTCCGAGCATCGCTTGCTAAATTCATGGAGTTTGAAAATTTTGCTCTACCTGTAGGGGGGCACTTGAAAATTTAGTGGTCCTTTTATGTTTTACATTTTTCGATTCCAAGTTTTTTGTAGGTAATTTAATGAAAAATGAATACTATCTTTATGTCATTCAAATGTTGTAATGTTAGTAATAATTTAACAGAATCTACAACAATTTTGTCACATTCCATGACTTTTATCTCGAAAAAATCTAAACATGTGTGATTGTCGTAAAAAAATCAAACTTGAGCCTAGTAACAGGGCAGAAGCTGCAACCGTTGATGATTTTTGCAATCTCTATCCAATAAATCAACTACAGTTTCTTGCGGTCTCCCTACAGCATGCTCAAACACACAATATTTAGTTTGTCGACAAAGCCTGTATATATAAATATGTATTAGGTGATAGTTTAATTAGAGTCCAGACTGACAGTCATGCAGTTGTCAGGACTGATGCATGGTACACATACACAGGCTGTGCTAGCAAGCTGAATACTGGACAGTTCAACATGCTGTTGAGAGTAGAACAAGAACACAGTTGTATAATAAACTGAACAAAAATATTGTCAAAATTATCAAAGTTAATACAGCTACTGCCTATTGGCAACTGTCACTATCAGATACCGCCCTGCTACTGTAGTGTCACTGTTACTGCATACGTGAGCAGTGACAGAGATAGCTCTGACTCTGATATACATTGTAGTTGAAGAAGAGTTTTAAGTCAAATGACGCTCATGATAGTGAAACATTACCTAAACAAGATCAGGCCAGACAGCAACACAAGGAAGAACACATGGAAATTTTTGAATTCTGGCATATGAGAATAATCAAATATTAAAGACAAAAGATGGGGTCACCATGCTTGATTTTCTAAATTTTCACAGTCTTGTCATGAAATTATACAAAAGTACAACTTTGAACAGTAAAGATGAAATGAAAAAATATATGACTAAATGGAATTATTTATTTTTTAACCAAATTTGCAATTATTACGGCCTAAATTTCAGAGATGAATACATTCATTTCATGGAATATTTTAACCTTCCAGTATTGTCAATTTTGAGTAGCATCTAATTCATATATGTCTTGTACTTTTGAAACAAATTTTTGGTAGGTCACCGTGCTCAGTTTAAGACGCCATATTTGATTTCGCGAAAATCGCAATTTATCTCTAAAAATCTTCTTCTCCAGAACCAAAACACTGATGGAAGTGAAATTCCACTTTTGTCATTCTTAGTGAGAGATCTTTCAAGTTTGTGGAAGGCAATTGGATCGGTCACAAAGTTTTGTCCCCATATCGTATTTTGCATGCAACAGACAAATATGAGATGGTGTTCAAAATTCTTCTTTACAACTAAAGAACTTGACTGTTTTCAAGCTAAAATTTTGCACATAATATAATCAGTGCAAGAATTGGAAACCATGTTAATCGCTTGGGCCCCGCCAACGCTGCTTGCAGCTTTAATTTGTTATTCCCTCCCCATTACATGATCGCGAGCTTTAGGGATGGACCATTAGACCTTGGGAGAGGGGGGGGGGTGGTCACAATGAAATTGTGAAATTTTTTTTTTACTATTGTAAATTTCTGAAATTTTTTTTTCCAATTGAGATTAGCTGTGCAAATTTTTTTTTTCAGAGTAAATTTTCAGATTTATAATTTTTTTTTAGTTCGTCGCTGTCTGAAGATAAAGAGGGCAAAGATGTGGTGCCAAGCATCACAAGCGGCCACGAAGCGGTCACAGGTGGGGGGGAGGTCAGGAGAGGGGTGTCCCCCTTGCTGCTGTTGGAGCTTTTGAAAAATAGAGATTAAAATGGTGTTATTTGGTGGCACTTGGGAGTATATTTGCGGGGGGAGGTCAGGAGGGGGTGTCCCCCTCCTGCCGTTGGAGCTTTGAAAAATAGAGATTAAAATGGTGTTATTTGGTGGCACTTGGGGAGTATTTTTGCGGGGGGTGGTCAGGAGGGGGTTCCCCTCCTGCCGTTGGAGCTTTTGAAAAATAGAGATTATAATGGAGTTATTTGGTGGCACTTGGGGAATATTTTTGCAGGGGGAGGTCAGGAGGGGGGTGTCCCCCTCCTGCTGTTGGAGCTTTTGAAAAATAGAGATAAAAATGGTGTTATTTGGTGGCACTTTGGGAGCATTTTTTTCGGATAACACATCTTCCTCTGAAACATGGTCTTCTTGCTCCTCAGTAGCTTCCTATAAGTTTTGAAAATTGACTATTTGGTTTCCTGGCTTCCCTTTCTACTGCGTGGTGAAATGCCTACATTCACCCCACCAAACATCATGCATATCTCATGATTTACAATTGATTTTGACAAGCTGAGAAGCTAAAATAAGCTAAATAATATAGTTAAATTTGCATATTTGTGTTTTTAGAGCAATTGATGCACTTTTTTGATCAAAACATCTATTTCGCTGTAACAGCATGTCCAAATTGATTGGATGTGTATAGATGTGTTGAAATTTCAATATTTGTCTTTTTAGGGCAATTTATGCCATTCATGGTAAAAAATCTGTATTCTCTGAAAGGGCTTGTCCAATTTCTTTGAAATTTGCTACACAAAAACGATTATTCATGCAGATTTATTCAGTATTTGCTATCGAGAAACTTTCAAAGTTCAACCCTTTTGTGTGTTTTTTGTGTTGGGATTTGTTGGATAGATGGCATTCTACGTAGTGTATTGTTGAATGTTAAAACGTGTTGCTGTTGTTTTTTGAGGCTGTTTTTTGAGAAAAAAGAATTGAAAATGCCTTTTAAAAGCAAAATTTATACATAATGACTTGATATGTTGTTTTATCATTATTGACGTGTTTCTACTTGTTCAGCCATTCTTGCATTCATCATTGCAATAAAATGCTGTGAAAAAAATGAAACTGATGTAGCCTGCATCTGTTTACCTTGATCTTACAGCGCTGTAAAAGGCAAATACAACTTTCTGTCTTGACAACCATACCATAGTTTCAATGTTTTACCTAGTGTACCTGCTTGGTTTGTACGCAGGAAACAAGTAGAAAACAGGCTCTATAATTTCATAATTTTCAAGTGATCAGAATACAAAAGTCCTGAAAAGCTAAGATAATCACAACTTCCAGTATAAGGGATACAGTCACTCTAAATGTATAAATTACAATTAAAAATGTGCCTGGAGGATGTACTAAAAAATACAGAAAGTTGCTTTCTGTCGGTAAAATCTAAAAAAAATTCAAAATTTTAAAGACTTTTGCAGATTTTTTTTTACGCCTTTGTCTTCTGATTTATTTTTTTTTTATTTTGCAAACTAGTTTGAAGATTTTTTTTTTCCTAACTTTTGCTCTGAAATTTTTTTTTTTCTGTTTTTGACCACCCCTCTCCCAAGATCTAATGGTCCGTCCCTTAATAGAACAATCCATCCGAATGCCCACCCCCAATTTCCGCCTATGAATTGAGGGCTACTTGAATCATTTGAGTGCAATTTCAGTATGACAAGTTGCTGCCATGAGCAGTCCTGATGAGGATTTCTCAAAGAACCAAGTTATGTACGTGTGGATGTATGTGTGTACACGCATACACACACACACACAATATAAATATAAATAAATAAAATAATAAATAAAAAAAAAAAAAAAAAAAAAAAAAAAAAAATATATATATATATATATATATATATATATGTATGTGTATATATATATGTATATATATATATATTATATATATATATATATATATATATATATATATATATATATATATATATATATATATATATATATATATATATATATATATATCAGCTGTGATGCAAGAATTGCATACCATTGAATTTACACATGTTATAACTATGTTGTTGAATTTAATTGATTTATATAATTGTCATTTAATGACAGCCCTTTCCCTCTACTGTGATTTTCATGATTTGTAGGAACCATTGACAAAGACTATCCAAGAGGCACCAATGCTTTTGGCTTTGAAATAGGAGACTCAGCAGTCCGTTCTATTCTTGAGGCTAAGAATATCACTATTCCGTTTGGACATTCAACAGTGTGTAGGAAAGATAGTCAGCAGATTTCACAGCAAGACAGGTCAGCATTATTTCCAAGAAGATTAAATGTTCCTTTTGATCGCCAGTGGATCAATATGAAAGATGCTGTCATTTTAATCATAAAAGTGGTTTCAACTTATTGACAGAAGGCCGCTAAACATTTAAGAAAATTTATTCTACTTTGATTTAGGCCACTGAATGAAATCCAATGCATTTTTATAATTGTACTCAGACCATGGTTAAACTGGGATATGTTGCCTTTAGAAATCCAAGGTTCTACAGTTTTCACCACTGATCTCTGTCTTTTTTTTAAGGTGGAACGTGCATCAGGGACACAAATTTTGATTCTAAAACTTCACAATTCTTTTCTGATAAAATGATATACCACTTGTGGGGTTTCATTTCAAAGCTCTTGATGTGAGAAAACTTTTCACTGGCTTAGTTTTTAGAAATTCGAAAATGTTCTTTTTCTCCATAGAGTTAACACAGGGATGGTGGCCATTTCGAATTTGAAATAGCGGTAAATCTTGAGTTATTTGTTTCCCTAGTACCAAAACTTGCACGGTGACCCCGATTTTCATTCTTGATTTTGAAAAAGAATGGTTTTAAGATTCCTCAAGGAAAGTTTGAGCAAAAGTTTAAGTCTTTCACCTTCAACGCGCCAACTACCTTAATCAAAGTGGCTCTCATAGCTGAATTTGAGTGCCTTTTTTTCTTTAACAGTACCCATAATATGTCAAATGTTTTACACTTCGTTAATAAAATTATGGTCTTTTTTATATGACTAAAGGTTAGCTTTGAGTGAGATATGCAAGTGTGCAGAACAGAAGAAGATTATAATTACTCATGGAACGGACACAATGATAGAGACGGCAGCTTTCCTGGCACGCCAAAATCTTGACAAGACCATCATACTCACGGGGTCCTTCTTACCAAACACGTTCAAGAACTCTGATGCAGAATTTAATATCGGGGTTGCCATTGGTGCTGTGCAGTGTATCGTGGAAAATGATGTGTTTGTGGCGATGAATGGCAGGGTCTTTCGGTGGGACCAAGTCACTCGTGATGAAACTGGACAATTCATGGCACAACTCTGAGGAATGAGCACTTCATTTCTTTATAAATGAGCACTGTTGTGTTATTTGACAATACTTCTTTACCGATTCCATGATGCAGTGTGCACTAGGGTATACAAAGCGTACATTACTCATAGAACTTTTTAACTGTCGGGTATACACAGGGTATGTTACTCATAGAAGACTATGGCAGGTTATACACTGACCTGTATTTTTGTTGCCTGTGAAATCAATATAAACGAGGCAATCTTTGGCATGGCAACTTTGTGTCATTCTTGCATGGCATTAGGTTGTACAACACAAAATCAGTATAATGTTTTTGCTTTGGGTGCATATGATGTTTGACACAGCCACATCAATGCATTGTGGGACAAAGTCTATGGCAGTTCTGTCAGCCTGTAAATGGTACTGGGGTCAAAGGTAATTCTAACAGGGCTCCCATGCGTACATCTTCAGGAGGGACAGTGATTGTATATCAAAGCAGTGCATTATTCTAGGGACAACTGTAATATTGGTGTAGTTCCCAGTGAATTGATCTGTAATCTTACGGGGATTTGGATAATATTTTGTGTTTTTTGCATTTAAGAAGGTTATTATAATTATGTAATGGTGCAATTCATTGTTTTTTCAAATGCACAAAACTTCCAACAGTTTTACATGTGGCCAGTGGAACATTATTTACAACATATATAGAAAATGTCAGCTTTTACACATTTTGTATTTATTATAACGTGACGAACAAGTTCATGATGCAGGTTTATGTATGACGTCTGACACTTAAATAGTGAGATACTTTCTGACTTTACCGACATACTAACAATTATTTACTGACATATCAAAAGTCATTTCTAACTTTGGAGTTGTAGCGTTTGCATTCGACTATTGTCATGAAATTCAGTGAATTCAGTCTTGTGAAATAAATATGACATTGCATTGAACTTTCAGATCAAATTATTTTGTGAAAGAGCAATAACCTAATAATTTGTGATGTTACAGTAAAGCTAAATATGAAACTGGTATTCTGATATACTGTTGTAATACACAGTAAATCTCTGTTCTTTTTCTATGAAATTAAAACAAAAGTCAATGTACAATAAAACTGAATAACAATCTTATATTTGAAGCTGGTTGTAGTCCTTTTCATTATATCAGAACAGAATGCAAAAAATATTATCAAGTCTGTAACAAATGTATCAGTGTTTTTGAGACCTCTATTATATGATCTCAGGTTTCATCTTTGCTGTAAATATAATCACTGGATCACACTATTACCAAGGTTTTTGCAGATGTTGTTTTCTGCATTTGGAACGTCAATTCCTTATTTGAAACTGTTTGATCATAGAGGTGTGGTTTGACTTTGTGAAAATAAGCAAAAAACAAAAACAAAAACACAGACACATGCATACAAAAAAATAAACACAAATGAAAACAATAGATGCAATGACTAATTTTGGCAAAAGAGCTAAGTATCAGTGGTTCCATGATGGAAGCTGGGTGAAGGAACAGCATTACAATTCAAATTTCAGAGCTCTTCAATTTTTAAAATATTTTTGAACAACATTTGTAAAAACGCTGTGGGATATGTCTTTTTTTTAAAAGATAATTTTATAAATATCAACAAAATGGCAAAGTCAACAAATCTACATAACTGTGAATGTGTCCAGTGAATGAACAAAATTACAGAGCAACTTATCTGAAAAAAAAAACTTTCATTTAACTAGAAAAAAGAGAAAGAAAAATATCGATAAAATCATATCATGATACGAATGCGTTCAGGACGCATCCTTCCCCTTCAAGTCTCACAAGGCTTGAAAACTTTGTGATAAAATCCTCAGCTTTGTTCATCACGCTGGCGCACCGCGTGCAGCGCCCTCCTGTGATAAAGAGAGCGCAAGCAAGCGTTATCTTTACATCACTCAGCGCGCGTGTCAGGCGGGACAAACCAACGAACTACACGTAGCTAGCAAGATGGCGGCCGCTATGGTGAAAGGCATGTGGTGTTCAGTTTGTATTTTGCTGGTCGTGCCGCTTCTACAGATAGATGCCGCTAATAAACGGGACCCCATAGTGATCACCGAAGACAACTGGAGGCAGATGTTAGAGGGAGAATGGATGGTGAAATTGTAAGTGTCGGTGTTTCGCTCTGCATGATACCGATCGGAGTCGAATGCTTTGGCCAATCATACATCCCGTATCTACTTCCTGTTTCAGCAAATTGCGCGCGTCATATCACACGTTGTATATTTGTGGAGTGAGTTCAACGGTCGAAAAGGAACTGATCAGTAATTACTTATGGATTACTTTGCATGCAGAAAGTTGACTTCACCAGCTTAAAACAATTGTTTTCTTCTGAATGAAGCGCAAAACATATAGTCCAGTTTACATACAGTTTGCTGTGTGTATTGATACTAGCTATGTTTTGCAAGGAACATATTTACCTGTAAATAATAGCTTGCAGCTTGCGTTGGAATGTAATTGCATTTTCATACAGTAATGTGTACCATATGGAAACGGAACGATATTTTGTAATGTTAAAACGTCACTCTTTTACATGTTTGTTGAAGTTCAACCTGTAAAACATTATTTGGCCTCATTGTCCATAACTGTGAGAGTCTACAGGTATGCAGGTGCAATCACTTCACCATAAATTAACTCCCTAGACCACTGCACAGCAATCATGTCGGTGCAGTTTTTCCCACCAGCTGTTTTAGTAAAAACCTTGGCAACAAGGTAGCGTTGCTGATCAGCCCTTACAATGTTTACCATCATTTCAAAACAATTTGTATGCAAGAGCTCATTCTGATGCAGTTATAATAAATTTTAAGGATTATAGACAGCGTGACCTTCACAATGAAGGACATTCTATTTGATGTAGCATTGTTAGGATCATGGAGGTATCTTGGTAGGATCATGGTACAGTGTTGGCGCTAGGAATTTTTTCATTGTAGCCACAGTCTGTTAGTGTGGCTAAAATGATCAAATTTTTTTTAGCCACAAGCAATTTTTATTAGCCACACCCAACAAATTAATTTCACAAACAAATTGCACTAACCCTATTTTCAATAATGTTTGTACTTTATTATCAAAATGCTGGGCCAGGGCCGGGCCAGGGCTGTTGTACATACACTTTAATTCCTCGACAGATAAACTGCTTAGCACATTTTCTGCCAATTTTATAGTTGCAGATAATAATGACCAGGAGCACAGTAAAACTCCAGGTCCTTTGTGAAAGTTGTCTGTCCTTCGATTAAAAAAATATGTATTAAACAAAAATTGGTCTTAACTTCTTTCAGATCTATATTTTACGAATGCTGGTGAATAAATTGACCCCTCTCTTTGTAGACAGGGACAAACAAACTTTTGTTTATTCTTAACTTTTATTATGACACAAACAACAAATAGGTCTACTAGAGTTCTTGAAACAAAACTTGCACGATATGTCATGAAAAAATCATCGAAGTCTAATCATTGGCCATAATTGTTCCTCTTTTTTATTTTTTATATGATTGAAAAACTGCTGTATATACCGTTTATCTGGTGATCTGGATAAAATTACAGTAATTGCCTGACTATGCAAAGCATTGTCCGTAAAGTATCAAAGAAAACTATTGGTATGAAAAAATTGCTTAGGTTTTGAAAATTAATGAAATTCGCAAACTCAGTGAAAAATCAAAAGAGCAGTTCGACAATATGACAAATCTGTGATCAATCGACCCATCTGTGTAGTAGTCACACATTTATACTTCCATGCACAGACAAAAAACTTGTTGTAATTTGTTCGACCATGGTCAGTCTGTCTTTGTTCTATTCTCGGTGGTTTTCTTATTTCCTTATTATTTGTAAATTAGAAGCTATTTTAAACCTAGTTTCTTTCCCAGCTGAGAACAATCAATAAACACTTTGTAGTTTGCAATCGTAGCTGCGCGCAAGCCGCATCGCATTGTACCGTGCATTCGTATTTGCATTGTTTGGGTGTCTCGAAACTACCCAAACCGTACACGGACCGGAGTATACAAACTGGGGATCTTGAAACTTTTTCGCGCATGCTCATTTTCGCCTTGGGCAAAGTCCAACGCTATCGATATCACTTCAGTCTCATGCTCGGGAACTCTGCCGTCCGTCATCGGTCGACGTACGACAGAGCAACGAATTATTTTGTTCAAAGGCTAGATATTTGAATGACTGAATATTTCGATAATCTGACTGATCTAAGGGTTATTTTGATTCGTTAAAAGTGACAGAACCGGCGTGATTAACGATGGTGCACGCTGTTAGGAATACACGTTGTGCTGCTATGCTGGCGTGAACTCAAATTACCGTTCATGCTTGCACCCTAACGCGACGTACGTGGTCAAATGTTTCGTACGATGCTTGCAGCGTTTATGCTGAAAAATTTGGATAGCGGAAAATAACGTACACTTATTTGTAAAAACGACTAGTTGTTAGTATAGTAGGCTACATAAATAATACAGTACATATTTTGGATCGATCACAATGAAGCCGCACGTCGAAATTCTTGGTCCTTCGGGAAAACAGTCGGTCTGGGATCGCAGGACTGACGTGACTTTCGAAGACAACGTCTGGATCAATGATCCCAACACGGCACCCGTTCACGAGCTTTCGCCACGCGTGGCGAAGGCGTAGCAATTTTTTTTCGCCACAACGGACATTTATTCGCAATTTGCGACTGTGGCGAACGTTAGCGCGAACCCTGTGGTAGGATGCATCACATGCATCTGCCCCATTGGTGCATATTGTGGATGAACAGACCAGTAAGCCAAGATGGCTTGCCAAATGTACTTTAGTACAAACATTGTTTGTACCATCTATAATTAGATGTGTAAATTCTTAGGGTGCAAATTTGTAGTCTGTCTGCAAACTTAGCAACATGTCTCCTCTAGCCTGCTGCATTATTTGTAATTCCATTATCATAAAATGTATGGTTTATCATGATTGTATAAATGGAGTACATATTTTACATAGAGTTATTCCCCTAAACTGCATAACATTGATTTGAAATTATTTCAGACCAAACATGAACTCACCTGCTGCCATAGGAAAGGGCAACTTGAACAAACAATTAGGGATTAATAAATGTGTTCAGGTTGTTGACTTTATAACCTCCCAGTGCAGGTCTTCCTTTCATTCGTAGTCTATCAGTTACACATTAACCCTCCCATGCAGATATACAGGTGATTTTGGGTGTTATTAATGGAAAAGCAGGCCTGGTACATAGATGAAGTGCGGTGACTGAGTGTTAAACAAGGAAAATTCATTGAGAGATCTAGTATGATAAAGTTATCAAATGTTTTCATTTTCTTGCCATTTCCTCTAATATGAAGAATAATATTGCAGGTGACGGGTCATACCAGTATACCTACCTGCTTACCTTATGGTGTCTGTCTGTCCTCGTCAAACATAAAAGTTTTACCTTTTTTGTAATTTGGCCATGTTCACAATACTATCAAAATTACTGCATATGCCAGAACAAAATTTTTTCAAGATCTATCAGGTACTTCCGCTTAGCGTACATTTTATGGAAAAGAGAATGCAAAGCTTTTGACCAATTAACCTCTTTTTTTTGTTTACTTATTTCGACAGAGTTCTACCAGGAAATTCTCTTTGCCTCGCATAAAATGCACAAAATTTAGAAATGTTCATGTGCCTTTTCTTTATTTAAATTAATCACATTTTCTGTACATGTCGTAAATACATATGTTGCTTACGCTCCATATTTGCTACATAGGATAGACAGAGTCTGAAGTGTAAATAAAATGTCCTTTTATTTCAAGGCTTTTACTCAGCATGTATCAATTTGAAAGGGACCACACATTTTAAATTCAGATGGGGAGTGTAATACCATATGGAGCTGTTTTTATATTTCGTTTCAATATGCCCACCTACAATTCTGTACCTGCAAATAATCATAACAGTGGCAGTCATGCCTGACATGTGAGGAATGTTTTTTTATGTTTTCTTAGTGAAAACATTTCATATTTCTTTTTCCTTTTCTTTTGTTCAGTTATGCCCCGTGGTGTCCGGCCTGCAAAGGTGTTGAGCCAGCATGGAAGTCGTTTTCAGAATGGGGCGAGGATCTGGACATCAGTGTTGCTGATGTCGATGTCACGCAAGAACCGGGACTCAGCGGTAGATTTATGGTTACATCGTTACCCACTATTTATCAGTAAGTACAACACACCCATTTATTTTTAATGAATTATATTGTAGTACAATGTACCAGCAAAAACCGTCTCTGTTATCTCTCATTGCAAAAAAATCCATCAATGTCATTTCTTGTTAATTTGTCTTCATCGTTTTCATGCTGTTTTCCCAGGAACGTTGCAGTTATGACCAAAATTTAGATTTGTTCCCGTTTATTCAGTCTTGTCTGTATTCAGTATCAATGGTAGCTAGATCAATTGTTAGCTTTGCAAAAGACTAGCAGCAGCTTAGACCTGACATTTTCATCTATCCATCATGCAGCTGTGAGTGCAATGTTCTCAAAAACAGTTACATTGAGACCAGAGCTGGATATATTTACCCTTTCACTACTGATAAGAGAGGGATTATTCACAGGTGTTTGAAAACTGGCCAATACCATACCTATTTACCAGTGTATCAACCTGGTTCAAGGTCATCAATTTGGTGTTCGTAGTAACATTCTGATTGATACCTAAATATGTAACACTAGGCCCTTTCACTGTTTCTTATGTTTTAACATTGTGCGTTACTCTCATTGAAAGTGTACAGGCTTGTGAGTTTAGCTTTGTGCTGTGCTCTCGCTGTCGCTCGTAACTTTCGTAAATTACGAACAAAAATGAAAATTTACGAAAAAAATGAATGCCCGATCGGCCATTTACGAACGATTTTGTTATTTTTGAAGCCTGATTTTCGGTCAAGATTGTGAATTCTGGGAAATACTGTCATATCTCGTCTTTCAAAACCTACGCTGCCCCTATCATCAGCGCATCGACACATGGTGATAGCTGGCTTTGGACTTTGACCTGTAATAACATGAGCATGCGCGAAAAGGTTTCAAGATCCCCGGGTCTTGTAATCTCATAGTGGTGTGTCATGCATTACCACCCCATTACGGTAGTTTCGAGACACCCAAACACTCACATGCTGTCAACTTTCCGAGTCACGGACTGTTCAAGTGGATCGAGGGAAGCGGGCAGTTACAAATACTTTGGATTGATAGTATCCAGTTGGGAAAGAAAGTTGGGCATAAAAACGGCAACTGATATGAAAAAAATACGAAACAATGAAACCGCCGAGCTAGAAGAGATCAAGAACAGTCAGCCTGAAAGACAGTCGAACTACAGCAGAACTGCAGTCCGGGCCGCGCATGGTTGAACATGTACTGCACAGTGTTTTTCTGTGCATGGAGGTGGAAGCGAGCCGGAAATCTTAGATGTCATAGATTTGTCATTTGACGATCTGCAAATTGAATTTTTCAGTCAGCTTGCCAATTTTAATAGGTTTCCTTCAAAATATTTTACAAGAAACTGTCTCAGCAAATGTTATGAATACTGATAGTTTTCTATGATCCAGAGAAAATGCTGTGCACAGTCCCATGACCAAAAAGTTTATCCTGACAAAAAATAAATGACGATCATCTGCAGCGTTTTAAAAGTATAACTGTCTCTAAGAAAACATTAGCAGGATCACCAGTCTCAGTTTGCGTACTTAAATTTGATTGAGATGAGACAAAATTTGTGCGAAACCACAGACTGCCAAATGTTCTGATCAGTGGTTGTTTAAAAAGAATTTTAGAGATGAACATGGCATAATGACTGCAGCTATAGAGGCACCACCTAGTACCTATGGGATGACATGCATACTTTAAAAGTAACAGAGCTTTCCAAATATGAAAAACAGGGGACAGATTTTCTAGCATCTAAAACTTGTGCAAACACTGATAATATTTGATAATATAAATGACCGCTTCATAAATTAATATATATAATCATCAACCACTGACTACACACACAAAGGGAGTTATGATTTGTGTCACAATATACTTGAACATGTTATGTTGTGTAATAAAGATAGAGTAATTGAATAACATTCAATGGCCGTTGACCAAAATTACACACTTTATTGAGACAAGGAAGAAATTTCAATGTTACAAGCATTCATGACCCATGATGTACTGTGTTATTCAATAAATCTTTTGAAAATGCGTATCAAAATATGAGTTTTCATTGTCAAAAAAACTAAAAAGGGATTTTTCATTTTCTTTTGTCTTTAATGAAATCATTCATCATTTCTATCCCCTTAAAATCATCTATTGAGTACCAGAAGTGCTTGTTGAAAGTTGATGGGTTCAGAATAACATAATTTGTGCTTACTAATATTTTTTGAACCCAATTCGTAAATTTACTAACAATTTCGAAAGGCCAGGGAGAGCACAGTTTGTGCTGATGCATTTTGCAATGAAAGAATGAAAGGTGGTTTTTATCTGATTTCACAAGAGTACTTCTAGCAACCAAGAAATTTTCTGAATTATCATGCTGTATAAAATTGTAATCCTTATCATGATGCCGAAAAATCCATGAAGTGAACAATGTTTCCATTATATAACTACCCTCCTTGCAATATTCCTCGTAACCCTTTTGTTTGAGAAAA
Organism: Ptychodera flava; assembly: GCF_041260155.1. Classification (NCBI taxonomy): domain Eukaryota; kingdom Metazoa; phylum Hemichordata; class Enteropneusta; family Ptychoderidae; genus Ptychodera; species Ptychodera flava. The sequence continues at coordinate 17,937,021 of NC_091941.1, forward strand.
TGAAAGTCTTGCTCTGGAGTAAATCCTTGCAATTTCTCTATCTTGGCGGGCATTACATCATGTGATCATCGACAGACTTTCAATACACCTGTGATGCACCTATTTCAACAAAATGAAAGATATGCATTGTATGTAATATTTTGTATGGCAGTAAAATTGCAACCATATTGTTGTAAAATTGACAGCACTGCTGGACCAAAGCTAAATTGTAAAGACCTTCCTTTCAGAAAATTACATTCTGAATAAACCTTATTGTCCTGCATGCTTAAAAATGACAGAAATTTAATTTGATTAAAATGGATTTGCTTTCTGATAATGGAACAGCATACTACAAATGTTTTGTACAATATTCCATATCTGTAGACTGTATGTTCAACTCAACCCAGAATTTTACAGAATTGTGTCCTACGTACTTGAAAATTACAGAACTTTAATTTGATTTAAAATTGATTTGCTTTCTACCAATAGCACAGGGCATACAAGTCATGTTCTGTTCAATATTCTGTGTATGTGTGTTCAATCAACCAAGCAGTTTACAGAATCGCTTAAAAATTGTAATCGTTTCACAGTGTTGACGTGACTTTTTAATAGTAAATCTTAGGCTGCTAGTATTGATCTGCACTGCTGTGTTGACATGGTCTCAATAATGTTCAATAATCCATGTGATTATGTTCAATTCAACCCATAATTTTAAAGTGGTGCTTGAAAATTTCAGTCATTTCTCAGTGTTTAGACATGGTCCCAATAAATTTGTATTTTGTCATGTACAAAGCATTTATTTAAACATGTAATGTTTGTTGTCGTTATAGTCCTTTGAAGTAATAATTCGTAAGCTGGCTAGCACAACCATATTGTTTTCTGATCAAAGTTGGACTGCTGTGCTTTAATGTTTGAGTGAGAGGATGAAAAAATATACCAAGTTATGTACAGTGATTTTTTCGTTGCATGGTGTTTCGAGTATGAACATGTCATTCTTCTATGTAATTAGGGTTGTTATTAGAAACAAGTAATATATTGTATCGTTCAAAAAATGCAATTTTGTCAAACTACAAAGCTTCAAATTAGGTTTTGAACTGTTTCAGTCAACGATGTCTATTATTTTAAACATTTCAGCGTAATCAATGGAGAGTTCAGGAGGTACATGGGACCTAGAGGAAAGGATGATTTTATAACATTTATTGAAGAAAGAAGATATGTGGATATTGAGCCCATGTCGTCATGGAAATCACCTAACTCAATATCGTAAGTCTTACCGATGGCTATAATACAGAAACATTCAATGGCATGAATTTAAGCATCAATGTGTATGATAGGTTATGTAGAGAATATCTATTTTAAGTACTTGATGGGTAGGAATGCACACTGCTGTGTTATTTTTCCTCTATCCATATGGAGAAGACAACATGTGAAAATTGTATATTCATGTTTCATAAATTATTCACTAATAGGGGTTTGTCTGTAAAATCTTAAAACTTTCATAATCAATTTTTGTTTTCTTCGAAATAAGTGTGAAAATTATTATGTCATCAATATTTTAAGATTACTAAACATTGATACGGGTTACATTTTATTACCTCCCATCTTGTTGTTTGTCCCAAAGTGTTAAGTTTTATTCCTAATTTCTTCAGGACACAAAGCAAATATTAGGATCAGACATTGTAGAAGTGCATAAGCTATTTCAAAATGGCTCTCTGCCACACTGGAAACTAATTTATTGTAGAGCTAAAAGACAAAACCAGGAAGAAAACTAAACATAAATTTGGTAATGCATGGAAAGTAAATTGTGATGTACCTTAACATTAAGCATGATAAACTGGTGAAATTTTGTGTAAATGTTTACAGATGTTTTGACAAAAAGTCTAGTGAGGAAATCAACCACGAATAGTTTCTATGACACTCTCATTTTGTATGTTTTTTTTTTCCAGAATGAGCTTACTCAGTTGGCTTTTTAAAATATCCATGGTTGTAAGGGTAAGTGAATGTACTGTTGAGTTCATTTTTCAAGTGCGCTCACTGTTATTGACAAAAAAAATTATTCTAGCACCTTGAAATGTGCTTTGTTTGGACAGTGCGCGTACTGATCTTTCATTGGGTGTTGTGTTGAAGAATTCTCATGTATGAGAATGCTGTCATTAGTATAAAGAACATAGCATGGATTCCAAGTTGCAACATTGTATCAAAATATTTTCATTGTCATTGGAGTGAAGTAGCAACAATGGTTGACCTTGAAGTCATATGATAGGATGATATTTTGTTTGGATTTTGTGCAGGTATTGAAAACAGTGTGGTGCTGTTGGTGCTTTGCATTGAAGTTCAAAGGAAGGACTTTGAATCATACTTTGGTTACATAACACTTTGTGTGCTGTCCTAAAATAACCTTGGAAAACACATCTGCATAGAATTGTACCAGCTGTGTTTCTGGCAGGGTCACTGAATTTTACCAGCCCAATAGTCTAGTAGATTTTTGAATATTGATGAAACATCGCGTGACACTAGCTCTCACCAAGGATCCACCCAGTATTAACCCTTTTCCTACCAAGTCCATATTTCACCATCAGGTCAAGATGGTAAATTAATGAAACACAACATATTCCATATGGTGTATTTTAACATAATATTGAACATTTGAAGGGTGTTGAAAACATAAATACTGTAAACTTAATTTTTTTAGACTTTATGATGCTATAACATACCAAGCCAAGCGGGTGAAAATATGTCATGTTTTAGCTCAATACGGCTTTTTACTGACTTGGCTGATGGGGAAGTAATAGTCTTAATACTGTCTGGCAGGAAAAGGGTTAAACCCTTTCACTGCCATGGTTTGGCCTGACCCCATTGTTAACTGCTACAGGGAGGTGGAGGGATGAATTCTGGGCTGTGTTTTTCTCTCTACAGGTCCATCACCCATTTAGAATAGGATGGTTCAATCATAGTGTAGATTTGAAAAGATTTAAAATCCTTTCATGTTTAGATTTTGTTACATATGTGTGGATTTGTTCCATTCCAGAATATACATACATCTCTGACAGAAGACTACAACGTTCCTGTGTATGGTTCCTATGCATTATTTGCCGTAGCAACAATTCTCATGGGACTTCTCCTAGGAGTGGTAGGTGCTATTGTAAGTTTAGAGGTTTTGTTTACCTCCAGGTAGTGAGCCATGGCGACCCATTCCACTTCATCCTACATCATTACAGTAGTGTTTATCGTACAGGGAGGCCACTGGGGGCCAGCCATCATGTCTGTAGAGCAGTGTATCACCGTAGACTGCTGTAAGGTAATACAGTATCATAAGACTGTAAAATGGTTCCATGAGATGAACTGTGGGAAGGGTTCTCGGCCGACTTCATCAGTTCTTCTGCACTTACTGTCATCTGCTGGGTTTTTAGCTACTATAGACTATAGTCTATAGAAGCTATTGGGATGGGTATCCGTCCGGCGTCAGTCTGTATGTATGTATGTATGTATGTATGTATGTATGTATGTATGTATGTCCGTTTGTGAGGCGTCCGTCCACTCAAATATCTTGAGAACCGCAGTACTTACTGATTTGATATTTGTTGTGTAGATGAAAAATATGATTTTGAGAAACTGATTTTTTTAATTTTTTGATACTGTTGAAAATAGGCAAATTAATACCAAAAAGGATGTTTTTGGTAAAAAATCTTCTCCTTCATACACTGGTCAGACAGCTTTGTTATTTGGTATACAGGTCCCCAGGGGTAACCCAACTTAGATTTGTTCAAATTGTGATGAAATATGCAAATGTGTATTTTTAAGGAATTTTTTTGTCATTTTTGGTCAAAATTTGACTTACATTGTATGGAATTCTTGTACTGTATAAACCCTATCAATTCACCCAGAAAAAAATAATTAATATGATTTTAAATAATTGAATTAATTAGGAAATCATCAAAGCTAAAATAATTTTAGTGTGGAATTATCAGAAAGTTCAACTTTTTTTGACAGTTCATAGTGAAATGCTTACCATCTTGGAGGATTAAAACATGTAAAGGCAACTTTCCTGAATCCCAACTTTGATATATTCTGAACCACCATTTATGTTATCTAAAAAAATGCTCATAATAGTTTGTCATGATAGGGTGGTCAAATAAATAGAGATAGAGAAAGTTCTAATTTCCATTTATGGTTGACTTGGTAAGGATAAAATAAGATTATTTTTGAGGAAAAAAATAGAGTGGTCAATTAAAAGAGTGGTCAAAGTGATAGGGTCTTTATGGTAAAGCTTGGCTGTAAGATTCCTCATGTGCTATTTATAGCAATTATGCAATCTGTGTAAACAGTGCAATGAAAGTGTAACATGATTCCTTATAATGCTTTTGATGACCTTGAACTTCTTAAGTTTCAAACATTTGTCTCTTCAGTGTGCTTTCTCTGAGTACGTACAGTCTCAACTTATCAACAGAACTTACCTACAATGTTAATTTGAAAGTTAAAATGTGCTTGGTTAATAGGATGCAAACACTGATAAAAAGATAACCAGCTTAAGATTCTTTATAACCTGACAGATATGCTGTTTTTTTATGACGAAAATCTTGATTTAAGCAAGTCTTGTGTACTTTAATTAGAATGTAATTAACTCTCGTTTATTTGCTATTATAGACTAATATAGTCTGATGAAATATGCAAATCTATATTTTTACGGAATTTTTTTCCATTTTTGGTCAGGCCATCCTGAAATGAGCTATCAAAGATATCCACCTCCTTCATCAATACATGTGTCACAAAAGGTTATTCTCTTCATAACACAGCAGAGCTCTGTCAACTGTTGAGTCGCTTGTTTTTTCAAAACCGCTGGTCAGACAGCTTTAATATTTGGTTTACATGTCCCTTGGATGACCTTAGTGAGATAATTTCATACAGTCAGGAAATACTTAATTTTGTATCCATGTCTATAGTAGCTTCAGGACTTTGGCCCTATGTTTTCAGAATAGTTTTACCACAGAAACAAAACTTTTTACAATGCAAAGTCACACCCAGAAACACCACCGTCAATTTTCAGATTCAAATGGAACCATTGCACAGTTTCTGACTCGGATCACTTTGATTCAAGATGAAACGTTCATTTACAGAATTAACACAATACTTCACCTCTAACCATCAAAGCACAGCCATTATAACATAAACTCTTTTTTTCTCTGCAAAACTACTTCATGTCAGCTTCCATTGAAGCTGTACAATGAAGTTGTGTCTCTGGTTAAATTACAAAGGACACTCTTTCTATGGTAGATAAAAATACTTTTTGGTCATAAATCTGACCTAGAGACTTGAACATCATCTATATGATTACATACTCCATAGTGTAGGATTTTATCCAATGACAACCATTTTCATGTAAAGTTAGTGCCTGTTTTGCAGACAATACTTTAACTTTCCTATCTGGGAATGCTATATCCATGCTGTCGGAGAACACATGGGCTTTTCAACACAAGATCTGTCAATCTTGTATGGAATAGAGGGTTTTGGTCAGGCTAGTGATAACAGATAGAAATGGAGCAGAGTCTGCTTGAAATAGGAATGGTCACACAGGAGATACAGCTGCTGTGTTTGAATGGCAACTCTCTGGTAACAGTCTGTGTGCTTCGAGGGGCAGGACAAAAACTCTGTCAGCATACGTGACAAAAATACTGGCAGAAAAAAATGAGGCATGCACATCATCAGGTTTACCTTTCTCATTTCATTTTCCACTTCCCTTTTTCAGGCGCTTGTTTTCTTAACCGATTGCCTATGCCCGACAAGACCACATAGTAACAGGCAACGTCCCACCGAACAAATCAAAACTGACAAAGCGCCCTCAGAAGGCGAGAAACAGAAAGAAAATTCAGGTAACGAAGAAGGGAGTGAAAACACAGGAGACATCGACAGCAGCGACACCATGCTCAGACAGCGTAAGCCAGCCACTGCCAGTGAGACTGAAAACAAAAAGAAAGATGATGATGATGATGACGAGGATGATGGAGAAAAAGAAGAGAAGAAAGAAGATGCAGAGGAAAGCAAAAGCTCAGATGCAGACGACAAAAAAGAAAACTGATTATTTTAAGTGTCAGGGTGCATTTTATTGTAAGCAAAACAGAGAACATAGCGGCTAGCCAAAGTAAACTGTTGCCCATAGATTATGAGATGTAGTGCTATTGCAAGGAACATAACACAGTCTAGTTGTCCAGGGTCATACATACCTTATATCATCAGCTCTTCCCAAAGATTCACAAATGATGTTTATTTCATTGAACTTAAGTTTTCTTAAATTTAAAAATGTATAACCCAACTAATCACTGCTTGCAATATGTGGTTTGTAAATTAAATTTTAAATAAATTTCAAAAAAATTGAAACATTTTGATCAGAGAGAGTGCAGAAGGAAATTTAGTTTTTAGTCTCTCATACTATAAATCTCCGTGAAAATTCATTAATTTCCTGGGAAAGAGATAAAGAGAGAGTGAGAGAGATGTCTTATCTGCCAGTTTTGACTGTATAAATAGAAATGAGAAGTATGTGTATGTGGATGTGTAATATATTGTATGGAAAGATGTATACAAGGTGAAAATATGTGTGATCTGACTGCCAAAATGAAGACATACCAATGATTTCGAATTTTTAATATTACACGGAATGCATAGGATTTCATAGGGCTTTGCTATAGTGAAATTCATAACATAGTCATCTGCTAAAGCCTCCGGTATGTAAAAGTTTCAGTCTGTGAGTGAAATTTTCACCTTCTGCTGACATGATGGAGTCTGGGCAGTGAACTTAATGTGATACTGATGTGAATTGCATTCTGACTGGTCAGTATCATGTTTTCCTCAGACACACAGACTCAAATGAGATGAACATGTGTGAATTTATAGTGACTGACATCACCAACTTTGAACAAGCCTCTAGGGCAGCTTATTTGGCAGTCATATCACTGTATGTGTGCTTGCCATATGCCAGCTAGATGACACTGTTTATCAGCTTAGAATGTTCTGCGTGTAGAAACACACTTTACGTCAGTGAGAAGGTGCATCCTGAAATGAAGCGATAGTTCTTGCATGCTCATTGCAATTGAAGTTTCAAGTCTGGCTGGCTAATGTAGCTTCTTTCTGTCTTGTTTGGTGAGGACACCTCTTTCACATTAACATTGTGTTTGTTTTCTCTGAAAACCTATCAGCATGCGGACGGCAAACAAAATTCTATTGAAAGTGCCTAGTGTTCAAATGTGCCCTGTCATATGAGTGCTCAATGGCACATTAACACTGGCAGTGCATTACCCCCCATCTTGCAAGCTGTTTGAGTTTTGATGTGGCCAGGATGATTTGTGTTGCCAGGTATCCTGCTGGAGAATATGGTTTTGTGTAAATGTAGGTAGAGATAGTTTTTAAAACCATTTCACCTTTTTTGTTGAATATTTTTATTTTATGTGACTGGTGATATTGATGGTACTAGCTGTGGTTCACCGATGTGCAGGTAACTTCTTGATGAGCCTACAATTAGATGGTAACATGGTATCTGTAGACCTGCAAGATTTTATCAAACTACAAATCTGTCTTCCTTGGAATAAATAAGTCAAAGTTTGTAACCATATAGTTGGTGAAGGGAATATTTTTAATGTAACTTCTTAAAAATCCTACGCTTTTACTGCTTTTTAATATTTTTGTTAAAACCGTACTAACTTTCTGTGTTTTTAGTCAAATGCCTATTGATTGATTACTTTGGTGTTCATTTCAAGTATGACTTTTATATGTGTCTATTAATGTCAACACTACTGCCTCTCACTTAATCAGTCTTACTCAAAGAATTAAAAAATTTAATTTTTCAAAAATCTGAAAACTTTATTTGTCTATTCAGATCTGTGTTAGTGTGACACTGTGTTAGTGTGACACATGTCACAATGGGTGAAAGTCGGATTATTTTTAAGCTGATGTGTTAACTCGGAACATAATTGTAAGTAGAAAAGTCACTGAAAGCGACTTCATTTCATTTTAGGATTCTGTGATTTTACAAGGGAAGATGAAAAGTTTTGAGCGAAAATTAATACAAATACCATGTATGAAATTTGTGACTTGAGCTGCCAAGCTCAAGGTTGTCTTTGTATACTGTGCCATGTCCAATGCCAAGTTTTTCATCAAGCGTATGCTTCTTGCCAGGGTCACATAGTAGTGGCATTAGAGGAGTTTGTACAGTTAGTGAACTACATTTCATAATACTTTAAACCTATCCCCCCCCCCATTTCCCTATGGAATGGTCCAACTTTGTCATTCGAGACAGCAGAGTTATACCAAAATTTGATGGTGAAACCATTCACAAATTCTAGGTGTGTGGAATCAACCTTAGAGTAAATGATAGGTTAGTCTAAAGCTTATTAGGAGAACTCACAAAGAAATAAAGCCTCCACATTGAGTAAAGTCTCCATTCACATTGAATAGTGTCCACACATTCTAACCCTACAAAATTAGTGATCAGTCACATACTTTATTTGCTAGAATCAAAAGTGGAAATTTGATGGATTTTCGAGAAGACTTTCAAACATTACAGAAACTGTGCCAAATTAAAGCCTGATATATGTATATCCTAATGTGTGACATTTCTAAATTCTTATAATTTTCATATTTTGATTCATTATTTCCATCTTCGTACAGTGTCAGGACAGCTTTATTATTTTCTATCAGGGAAGTTTGATATTGACAATGATCCCATCATCAATCACCCTAAATGTCTTTGAATATTCAAGGTGACCATCAATGTGTTGAGAATTGCACTAGCTGTGTGACACCTGGTATAATGCTTTATACATTTTTGTCCACTCTATCTTGACTAGGCAATACTTGCATGCACAGGAACTTAATTTCTCTTGAACAAATTACCTGAAACTGAAGCGATTGTTAAGTCTGTGCAGAATAATGTCACTATAATTTTTTTTAATTTAAACATTTTTGAAAAATTTTATTTGATTTTGCCATAGATCTTCCATGTGCGTAGGCTGCCTATAAGTACTGTCAGAAATTTCAAATAAAGGAAGTTATAATAAATTTGTTCTACCCTCGTCTCTCTTTTTTCCACCTTTGAACTAAAAACATTCCTCATCTTGTCTACTGAAGTCAGATCTTCTCTCTGTGCCAGTATCACAGGTTGCACTGTCCCACGAATTACCAGTGAATGAAAGTTGAGTGGTTCAGAGAACAACAAACAGATAAGGATGCCTACTTCTTGCAGATTAAAAATGCTTTCGTAATAATAGCTTAGCCCTACCCTATCCTTCTATTTGTCTCAAAATCATTGTGTGAGATTGCACAGAAAGATTAGAAAACAAATGAGATGCACACATTTATTGTCAACTCTGTTGCTTGGATTCACACAAATGCATAACATTTAATTTTGATCAGCAAGTTATATCCCCAAGTTCTCTGTACTTTTATTGAAAATGGTGGCTTGTTCACGGAGCAAAGTGAAAAGCTAAATTCTATAATAGACACCAGTCTATTAGGACCCTATGATTGAAACTTGCCATTAAACTTCAAAGCCTTCCTTCTTCATTGTCATAACATGACGTGCAAGTAAAGTATCGGTAGGCAGTGAATAAACCTTTGTTTCTTCGTTATGAGTTGTCAGCGCACGAAAAGTGCCAGTTAGGGGTGGACCATTTGATATCCTGGGGGGTCTGGAAGATTTAAGAGGCATTTTTTTCTTACCTGATCCACTGTTCAAAATTTTTTTCACTCTGATTACCAGTAACTTTTTTTTTCTCACACTCCTCATTTGGATACTTATTTTTCCCGACAACAAATGTACAGTCAACTACTATGTGAAATGTTGCTGTGCGCGACAAAGGTAAACCAAAAGGTGGAATATAAATTCAATAATTCAGTATATATATATATATATATATATATATATATATATATATATATATATATATATATATATATATATATATATATATATATATTTGTCTAATATATTACTGTTTCGCGTTTGGAACTGGGGCTTTGAAAAATATGTCCTATTATTATTAAAGTTACGTGCCCAAAGGGCACGCTGAAAAATGCAACTGAATGATGAAATTTGTGGCTTGCACGATGTATTTTTGGCAAGTATGAGCCTTTGTTTTTTTTCCAAGCCCCCCTCTGCCTGAATTTTTTTTTTAATTGACATTCGCTAGGAAATTTTTTTTCAAAATCTTCCAGACCCCACCACCCCAGGATATCACATGGTCTACCCCTTAGTTACGAGTTCTACTCTTGGCTGTCTTGGCATCGGCCATGCCGAACCGGTAGCAACACTGTCTTCACTAGTCAAACTCTGACGCTTGCGGCGCTATTACACCTCACCTTGCCTGCACAAACTTCCGGATTGTGGGGCATGCACACGAGCTGAGGACCGGGTATCACCTGGCAAGTATAAGAGGCCCAACGCAGTGCATGGTACACCACCAACCTTTCTTTTCATGTCACGTCTCGTGTGCTCAGCCTGATCAGACGGACCAAACACGAGAACAGCATGGCCGTCAATAAACGAGTGGTTTTACGAGAGCGTCCAGGTGGGTGGGTTGTACGATATGTGTACCACTTGGTACCCGTTTAACTTCTATGGCAAGTAGGTGTGCAAAGATCATGCACCAACATCTCCGACGGCTTCAGGGTCATGGGCCGCCAAACAAGACGAATGTCGTCTGCTTCTCAGACAAGATACCGCAGCGTTCATTATGCAGACCAGAATATCTTCACATATAATCATATATAGTCGAAGCCCGATGCAACGTGCGCGTTCCCTGCGTGATAAGTGGAGCAAATCCGAGTGAGACTTATCTCTCTACTATACTAGGGTGTTGATATTGACGTTGAACTTCCTGTTTTTGGGTAATTTGTCGACAGGAAATGATAACGAACCGACTGAGGACAATTTTGCAGTGGAGGAGTGCCCGTACCCGACTTCGGTACCAGCTCATCATATTTTGGTCAAAACCCTATACCTGTCAGTTGACCCCTACATGGTAAGATAAGTCCCTTTCAGATTCACACAAGTAACGCAAATGCATGTTATTTGACATATCATATATCATTTTTATCATATCATTTTTATCAAGCTAGTTAAATAAACGATTGAGGAAAGAAATAGTGATATTCACTGAACACGAGAAGATCACGGCATTGCACATTACATGATGCCAGTGAATATTCACACAATGCATATTATTAATAAAATAAAATCTGCAGTTCAAAGGTCCAAGGGTCTTGATTTTTCCACAGTTGCTAATGTTTGAGAGCAGAAATGGATTGTTGACTCCACATTTGTACCTAAAACATTTGCAGTAGATCAGGTAGGATAAAAACAATGTAATACCTATCATTGGGCCACCTTTGCATATCAAGGAGCTGAAAAAGGAATTTGTTAACTCCATGAATAAACTCAGAAAGAATGGCTCAAGAGGGGCATCGGCAACTTTTCATATTTTTACTGAAAGTTGACGTACCTTTTCTCCACTGTAGTATTGCCAAAAGTACAATTTGTCTGTAAAATGTGAGCGTTAAATTGAGGGTCAACGACCTTTCAAAATTGAATGGGAATTGAAAATCTAAGTTTCAGGAAGCAGCAAGTACATATGCCTGGGTTCTGTGTAATAGTATTTACTATTAGTGCAAGATGCGAGGTATAATGATATTCAAATATGCAGATTACATTAATGAGCATTGTTTCGGTATTAAAATTCTATTCTAATGATCCTTAATCAATGTGGTATATTCATGTACCTCGGATCTTGCATTGTATAAGTATTCATGCCAAGCTTAGGTATACATTACAATGACAAAGTCAATGATCAACCCTTTGAATGCCATAATTTTTCCCTCCAAAATTTTAGTGCTACATTTTGCGAATATTTATGCATTTTTTCTTTATTTCTTTTATAGTTTTGAACTGAATTGACATGATTTCCTGTTGCTTCAGTATTTACCAAAATTTCTGAACAAATGTGAAAAAAAAATTGTTTGCATGTAATTCTGCAAAGGTGACAAAAATTGATTTCATTAGCTTGAACAACTCATATATAATTGCATGTAAATTTTCAGTATTGAATATGTTAAATAGCCAAGAGTTGCCCACGCAAGACTGGTTAGTTCATTACTTTACTATCAAGGTGCTCAATGAGCAAGTACAAGGATTCAAGGAGACATGTCTCTTAATTGCCATCTCAGGTGCTTCATGTCAAACCAGCAAGTCATAAGTCAAGCACCTGTGAATATCGCTATCTTTATTCTAACATGAGTCATTGAACTTCTTCTCATCAATTCTATTTCAGCGATGTAGGATGAATAGTAAAACAGGTGTCACCTACGTATCACCATGGCAACTGGGACAGCCAGCCGATGGTATAGGTGTCGGTGTAGTTGTTGAAAGCAAGCATTCCAATTTTACAACGGGGGACATTGTTACCATGGAGAATTTCATGTGGCCATGGCAACTATATGTAACCTTACCCAAAGAGAGATTGACGAAGGTAAGAGAAGATCAACAGTAGAATGAGAAGTATTCCAAATCAAAAGCAATCTTTAAAAGTATTTGACTTATTAAAGTACCTGGTATACAGTATTTTAGTATCTCTCTCAGGAGTGCATCTTGAAAGGAATGCTTAAAAAAGTATAAATTTACAAAGTTCTGATATCCCATCAAATGAGCTTTTCATCCACTTTATGATTGCACATCAAATAGGGAACGCTGGCTCCTTGTTTATTATGCGTGTTTGTTCAAGTCAAATATTAGCCAAGACAGTGTTTGGAATGACAGACACAAATTGAAATTTTGCATACTAGTATTCTCTTTGTAAAACTGTGTTCTGTTTTTAGTCATCCTCTATTACATGTTACTGAAGCATAATAAAGGCCAGAGGTCAAAGGTTTAACATGCTGACCTTTGTGATAAAATGACTTTATAGTAGTAGTATACAGTTTGTAAGATATTCAAATGATAACTACGTGCATGTTGCCAACTATCAGGCTAGAAATTTACTAGTTCAGAAATACATCTTGTGAAGATCACATTCCTTTTATTTGTGATGAAATCTAACAGAGTTTTTAATGAGTGTCTATATTTCTGTTTCAAGATTGTCCACATAGCAATAATAATGATATATTTTTTGCCAAACCAAGGATAGAACAAATAAAGTTCACTATCACATACATGCATATTTATACAAAATTTATTTGCAAACAAAATGACTAGCAGTTGTTTCATCTTTGGTCAATGCAAAAAGATCCATACTCCGTGGTCTCAAACTGCAGCCCATTTACAATATCACAGCCAGCAGCATCTGATGCTAGCCCTCATAGATAAATTTGATGAGGGAGAGTACACTGTCAAATCTTTGCAAAAGAAAAAAGAGCACTGAACATGAAAGCAAATCTACAATGCTACTTCTCCCACATACTATTTCAAAAGGCATGGAACATTTTTACCACATCCCCTGATCATTCTCACAAAATACCAGGGATAAATCAGAGTTTGACCGGTGTGGACTGGATTGACCAGTGTAATTAATATTTAGCCCATAAAACTGATAAATTTGTCACTATCTTTCCCCCTCCTTGACAGATTGAGAAGTCACTAGTGGGTGACCATTATTCATTAGTCCTGGGAGTTCTGGGTCTTCCAGGGTTGACAGCTCTGCTTGGGATCCGAGAGAAAGGTCACGTGGTTCCGGGGACCAATCAGACGATTGTTGTCAGTGGTGCTGCAGGAGCCTGTGGTTCTTTAGCGGGACAGGTACTCATGACTTAATATTGTGGCGAGTCAGTGCTGTTCTACTTATGTAGATTTTATGAAAAAGTCATGAAATTATCTGTACAAGAGTCACGTAACTGATGTAGTTATCGATATAATATTTTTCCATCCAAACGTTTGCTCTTTTTGTTCAAAATGGCACAGGCTTGCTCACATGCCAGAAGACCATATATGATATACACTGTACCATGAAGCTTGATTAATAACCCAATGAAATTTCATTTTGTCTTCACATTGACATTGTTTATACATGCAGAGAAGCTGTGTTTGATTATTAGAACACTCACTAACAAAACTGCACAGGTGATGGGGGAAAAATCGGCAGATGATGTTGACATAAAAGTAAACTTACAATTCTAGATCGCAAGGCTGGAGGGCTGTGCAAACGTGGTCGGTATATGCGGCAGTGATGAGAAATGCCAATATCTGCTACAAGAACTTGGATTCAGTGGTGCTATCAACTACAAAACAGAAAATGTGCAAGAAAGGCTGCTGCAAACATGTCCTAGTGGCATTGATATTTACTTTGATAATGTTGGAGGGGATCTTAGTACAGTGGTTATAAAACAGGTACGATTCTAGACATAGTATAAGCATTGGAATATTCACGTGTACTACATGGTGCCAACTACTTGTCTTCCATGGCATGGATACTCTACCTCACTGGCATAGGTTACTCTACCCCATGTGTGGTAGAGTAACCGTGTCCATGGTAACATAGTGTGTCAAGTTTTTGAAAACAGCAGGAAATATAAAATAAATGAAACCGTTTAATTTCTTGCCTGTTCTGTCACAAATTAATGGGTAGTGACACACTTGAAGGCAATATCAGTTAGTTTGTATTATTAAAAGAATACCTAAGAAAATTGAAAGATATTTTTAGGTTGAAAAATTTCAGGGAATTTGCAGTGGATCCTGTGGAATAAAAGTAAATGACATTTTGTTAAGTATAATAGGGGCATCGTTTTATAGTCTTCCTTTTTTTCCTCCTGAACTCCAACTTCAGGCATGAGATATTTTTAGTATCTGTTGTTATTCCTTACCCCTGTATTAAGGTATTATGTGCCTCAAAAGTCAAAGACTTAAACTTTTGTTCAAACTTTCCTCAGTGAGACTTTCAACCATTCTCTTACCAAATCAAGAATAAATATCAGGGGTCACCATGTAAAGTTTGGTACTAGAAAAACAAATTACCTAAGTTAATATTTACCGATATTCAAAATTCAAAATGGCTGCCATCTCAGTGTTAACTCTATTGGGAAAAAGATAGTTTTAAATTTTTCAAAAACTAGGACATGAGCCCTCACAAGTGGTAAATCAGAAAGGAATTGTAAAATTTCAGAGGCTGAATATCAGTTCCCAAGGTGCATTCTACCATAAAGAAATCAGCAATCTCAATTGTAACGTTCTATTTTTCCTACAGATGAAACCAAATTCACACATTATACTGTGTGGCCAAATAGCACTGTACAACAAGGATGTTCCATACCCGCCACCAATTCCACAAGATGTGCTGGATTACCTACAAGAGAACAACATCACAAGAGAGCGGTACCTCGTTCTTCAATTCCGGGAAAAATTCCCAGAGGCGCTAATTCAGCTGGCGAAGTGGGTGCAAGCTGGCAAACTGAAAGTAAGTGAAATTTGGTATTTTCATCAAATCCACATCTGTGCAGGGGAAATTCTTGCCACTTCCACTTACATATGCCTTAACCATGTCATTCAGATATTTTTGAAAGTTTGAATGTTGATCTACATCCACACATGTGAAATTAGTTAAAAAGTTTTTATCTTTAAGGGGAAGCCATTATGCCAACTTGTGCAGTTATTGATCACACCTTTAAACTGCACTGATGTATGTGTAAATTTTGGGCTTTCCAAGGCATTGCAAAAACCTGCTTGTGCCACTAACAATGTTAAGAGAAATATATTGCCATTACGTTTTGTCAACCCCAGTGAAATAACTTGAATTGACTTTGAATTGACTTTTTTATTATGTACATTACCCATTGTGTTTGTTCAACGCTGCAACCCCCATGGCTTGGCCGGATCCCTTTGTTTTTCCCAAGGTGGACCTCTACATGTGGAAATGAGGGTGACAGGGTTTATTACTTGGGTGAACCTATGTACCTGGACTGGCATTGAAAGAATTTACATGGCTATTGTCAGCGTGTGTGTACATGTAACTTTCTCATTCACAAACATTGTGTTCTTCGAGAATGTTTGATTTAAAATTAAGTGATTCACAATAGCTGCAAATTGAAATATCACCGTGAAAAGAAATTTTTGTTACACGCTGAAAAATTTGTTTCAACTTTTGATCCACTCCAATGTATAATCTGGACCATGCTTCTATGTGATATGAAACTCATCATGCTCATACCACCTTTGAGTAAAGATCCAATGACTGTGGCACTTCAACTCATACTTTGTGTTCAATAGAAGGATAGTGTGTCAACTTTTGCAGTCATTTTCACTTGAAACCATATGTGAGTAGAGTCTAGAGCCAAGTGGTGCATGCCTATATTTCATTGTGTTTACTCTACTGCTTTATTTACAGTTTTAATATATTGAAGCAACTAAGCCCTCATACCACTTTCTGATGTTCATCTACACAGCCATAGACCCACAAGGGTCTATGATACAGCAAGAAAACTACAGGCAGATTTCAGTTCATGCCTGTAACAGGGTCTGATCAGTACCTGTAACAGTCCCTAAAAATAACCTCTGTTACAGGACCTGTGAAGTTGGTCAGATATCAGGGGTGTATGAACAGGTCTGTATCAAGCCTGGTATTATAGGAATGTACACAGTGATGTGTCCACATGACTGAAATACAGATTTCAGATTTCAGGGGTGTATATTTTTAGAAAATGGGCCAATTTTAATGAAAGAAATGAATACAGGCATAATTGTGTGCACATTAAAAAAATCATTGAACCTGTTACAGGTCTGTATTCACATTGCTGTGTACAGTCCTGTAAATACAGTGCTGAGACAGGCAGAAATTTCAGACCCTGTCACATGTCCGTGTCTGCAACACTGTACATAGTCCTATCCCCACAGCCCTGGATACAGCCCTGCACATCGGCCCCTGTCACAGCAATGGGACCTCTTTGCTGACAAAGACCTGTACCACAGGGTTGCGTCAGGGTCTGTACAGGGCTTGTCTCAGGGGCAAAATTTTTTTTGCTGATAGCCTCATAAACTGAGCAAAATTGATTGCCGAAATGGTCTCTTCCAAACCTTGCAAATGTTTTCCTTTTTTATTTTCAGTTTCCAGAGACTATTGCCGAAGGCATTGAACAAACTGGTGCAGCATTCATTTCCATGATGAAGGGTGGCAACCTGGGTAAACAGCTAGTGCGCGTGTCTGACCCATGAAAAAAATAAAACAATTGCATCTGATCTCGCTCTTCAACAAGTGACCCTCAGCAGTTGACTTTTACATCATGACAGTTGTCTGCATAGAGCAGTATTTGCTGTCAAGGCCAAAGGTCACGTTATTAATGTTTCAGATCTCAGACTGTCCCATCCCTACTGTGTTCATGCCCGTATGTAATTTACATCCTTACACAAATTCATCTCTTGAGATCATACGTCTGTTACACCATTCCAAACAAGACTTCAACTGTGTTCACTATTGTATCGTGATTATTGACTGTTAGACTGCGCAAACCCTGTCAACTAATTTTGCTGTTTGGATTTATACATGTATTCATATTTATAGATGCCATCAGTGGGACTAAAGGTCAGTGGAGACATGAGTGGCGCCCTCTAGTGACAATTATCACAAGTTAAAAAACTTGTTACTCTGTATACTGTGTTGGATCGCTCATCAAAGTGGCATGGCATAGCTTTTGTACATTTTATTTTGATGCAGACAGTAGATATTTGATCCTGAAATTATCTATTGATCATGTAATACTAAGAAAAAAGGATGGTTTCGGGCTTCGACCATCAGAGTCTGATTCACTTTTGCTTCCAATTTTGGGCAAAAGTGCCAGTGATAAACAGTCAATCTGTGGGAAATAAAGTTCACAAGGGCATTGAAATGAAAACTCAGAGAAAGCCACCAGTTTTCATAGATTTGTGAGATCTTCGTATAATTGAAAGGTCACATATTGACCTTGGTAATGAAAAAATATCATTAAAAGGATGTTACATAAAGATAAATGTTGTTTTAATATGTATGTAAATACTTTTTGTATCAGTGACTCTTGAACAGGTCAAGTCATCGTGGTGCTCAGTGATGTTGGATATGTTTTGTGCTGAAAGTGCCACATCATCCTATGAGAGATACAGTATGCTCAGGTTCTATACATTGCTTGACCCGTCTTCAGATGATGTGTGTATTTCTGTTTGTAGTAAATTTGTAGGCAGCTTACAGAATCAGGGATGTGAAATATTTGCCAGTTCTAGAATCCTGTGGCTGTGAGAAACTTCCATTGAAGTACAGAAAAGGATAGATTGTTCTGTCTGAAATTGTGTGCTGATGGAATCATATACTCTATTGACATGTGAAATGTTTTCAGGGTCTATTTTATTTTGTCAACATTGTAAAATATTTCTGCTTAAGGTGATTTACTGCTACGAGGCACGAATAATATGGGTGACAGAAACACAGTGGTTGGGACAGAGATTGGGCAAGAATTCTCAATTCTGTGATTGGAATTGCATTTTCTATGTGCATTATTTATTTTAAATCAGATCTTCAACCTGCTATTTGTGCATTTGTGAAATAAATTTTAATAAGTAATTTAAACCTGTTCTGAGTCTGACAGTCATTTTGTTCTTTGTGACTCGTATGGCAAACCAACACACACATGCTGCATGGACACACACACATATATATGTTGGGTTCAATTTGTATCGTCATAAACATGCATTTTGCTGAATGGAAAGAGATCTTTGATTTGTCAAACAGAGGAACTTTTAAACTACAGGTAGTATTTATTACAAAATATTGAAAATAATTCTTGCTGTGGTGTGAAAAGTTGTACAGAGATTACAAATCACAGCTATGTATTTTTATCCTTGTGGTAAATGGTCAAAGGTATCAAAGACAACTTTGCACTTTGGAATAAAATAACTTTTTATTGAAATGTTTAATCCAATAAAATTATATGACAAGACAAACCATATAGTTGAGGGAATTGTGAACTTCTCTAACCTCTTCGAAATTAAATTGTGAAATTAAATTAATTATTGCATATTCCCACATGGCAAAACTTTCCAATGTTTCTACTTGTTTTGTCTGTAAGCTGTGCAGGTTACTTTTAGTAAGATTTAAGTCTCCTTTTCTGTCTGTGAGGTTTTAAGATTCTTCAAAAAGCACTTGCATAGTCAGATGGTGCATACCCCTATGAACAAATGGTGCTTTCATGCAGAGACAATAGTGCATGATAAATAAACTGTACAAAAAACCCAAGTAATTGTAAAAGCATACAGTGATCGCAGACATTAACATAAAAGCATGGAAGATCTGTGGTGAATAATGGGTTCATGTCATTCATATGTGTGACAGATTTGTAAGATATTTGTCATGTTGTCCGATATCATTTGTGATTAAAAAGACTCAGGATTGTCATGATCTTTCTGGAGTACTTTGTAAGTGAAAAAGCAACAATCCTCTTTCAGAAGAATGACCAAAGACATCCTACTAGACTTGATTGTCAAAATATAAGTTGGTCTCAGGTCTTTGCACATACTGGTAGAGACCGGTGACCTATTGCTTGTATGCAACTTTTATCGTGGCACGGTCACCGAAACTGCAGTCATTACTTCTTCACATCACCGGATGATGCCAGCCAAACAACTTTCTCACATGGCAAATTTCCAACATACATCAACAAACTGTCACAAGGAAGTTTTTATTGTCAAAGAGATCAGACAGTGTATCATATAAAGAAGCTCACTGCTTTTTCCTTTCACTATTTTTGAGCACTCCATACAAATTAAAAAAAAGTGACATGTAATGGCTTTGTGCGTGTTCTAGTCAAAGATTGGGTGAAGAACACCTTCATCGTCTGCTGTACTGAGTAATGAACAGATGAGCGGTGATTCCACCTGAAATACAAACAATTGAGAAAATTTCAATACACTGGGTTATTGATTTTCATAGCTGAAATATTAATACTGAAAGACTCAACCTTTTCTCACAAGCATGACACCAACATACTGGAAATTTTATACAATGGTGAACCTAAAATATAGCAGTTGTCTTTATTACATTGAAAATTAGTGTAATGATTTGAATAGGAACATCTGGGGAGTTAGCGGGCTGTGTGAACGATGTATGGACTGGTTTCTATAGTTGTCCGGTCACATGAAGCCCTTTGACATCAACATCAAGGTAAAAGCTGAACGTTAGATGTAAAATATCCATGCCATGCACACACTGCTATTTTGACTTTTGTGAAATTCTGTTTGATGCTGGTTGATAATGGTAAAATTGTTTGAGAATGCCTTGCATGTATCTGTCATATACCGTTCACTGTGAAGAGGCATGTAATAATAATAATAGTAATGCCTGAATACATGGGTTTATGTGCCCTCGCAGCAGGAGACAATTTGCCCTCCAGCACATAAACCTGTGTATTCAGCTAATAATACATAATGTACAGCACAAAATTGTCATTTTCATCCTGTTTTTGTGTGCAAAAATGTCTTTCCATACGGTAAAGATGGACAAATGCCATTACTTACCCCAAGTATATATTCACATGTGGCTGGCTCAACCAGATAAATACTGACAGAGTGAGGTGATTGGGATTCTTTACACTTGAGCTTGACCTGTACGTGTCTTTCTTTGCCAGTCAGATCACAGACATCACCATGACCATAATATAAGTAAACACTTCTGAAAAGAAAGAATATTGCTCTCAGAAATTCCTGGGGAAAAGAGTTGGTTGTGCTCTATTATTCAAATTACTTGCTGCGAACATGCTAATATAATTTTGAAAGTTCACTTTTTCTGTAGGGTGCTAAACTATCAGCCAAATCTACAGTATATCTAAGATGTTTTCGCCACAATTTAAATAGTTGAAATTTTCACAGCGGGAGAGCATTGCAATTTGCTTCTCAACAGGGAAGCTTGGCACTTACTTTACACCTTTTGATCTCTTGTTTTTTCTGAACCAGTCTCTATGTTCCTTTTCGTCCCACTGTCCCAGTCGGATTTCCGTCCGTATGTTTCTCTCCTGCGACAACAATACAATTACTGAGTGTAAGTACAAATGCAGCAGAGTCTGGTAGCCATGTGACATGTACATATGAACAATATTGATTAAATCATTTCAACAAACGCAAATAGTAGTTACACAACTATGGATTCATGAACCCGTCTCACTTTCACTGTTTTCAATATTCTCGTCATGTACTACCAATTAGAAATCTATCACAGGAGACTTGTTGACAAAAAAGAGAACTTTGATGAGACTTGGAAAAGCTTACCACATGATACTGAAGTGCATATTTTCCATAACAAAATTCATATTTCCACCATCCCTGTCCCTGCAAAGAAAAATAACACATTACCTGACTTTGACTTTGGTCAAGAGGTGAGAATCTGATCATAGTCAATTTCAGTCAATTTGTACTACGGATACAATCTCCATTGAGTGTAATTACAGATTTCATATTTCTGTTCCAGTTTTAGAAAAGTACCTAACACCATTAAGAAACTGATGATCTACCTTGCAATGCAACATCCTCCGATGAGCATTTCAAAGAAATTTTTTTTTAGTTTTGATATTCTTGTCATGGTACTTACCCCAGTGAGACAGTACTCTCCTGCTAAAAAATCTTTTATCAACTGTTTGTCTGCAAATTCTGCTGCAGGCTGTTCTTTAGGTTGTTGTATTTGGTGTTTGTGTCTTGAACTCTGCGATGGAGGCTACAGAGTAGAAGCAATGAGTCTTTCAATGAAAAGAGATTCATAGACAAGTATCATACGGTTTTTCACTTTTGAAATGGTAGCCATGCTAAGTTGAGAAATACTGTTCACATGATAGGGCTAGCAGAAAAGTCAAGTATAAGTTCATGGAGAAAATATTACTAAATGTCTACTACAAAGAGATTCAGCAATCACACCTCTATTGGAAAGTGTGATGCTGGCTACTTTAATTCAATCCTGATTTATGGTTATGGGCAGCTCTATTCACAATGATATAAATATTACAAAATTACAATTTTTTTTAAATATTAAATCACTGATACTTGTCATGTATTAAACTTAAATGAATATGATTACCCTGAGATTGTTCGGTGAGTACTGTCCAACGGAACCTTCTGATTCTAGCTGTTGTAACCTTTTAGGTTTGCTAGGTGAGCCTGATATTGCTTGGCAGTGGATTTCACTGACTGGGGCCTCCTTTGGTCTAATAGATGAAAAGAAGACATGGACACATCACCATCACACAATCAAGCTGGTGTAGACATGACTGCATAATGTTGCCTTGATATATCTGTATTTTGTTTAGGATTGGAGAATAATTGCATGTGGTTCTTCCATCAGGAGGTCAATATTTTTACTCATGTGGTACGTAATGAAGTCTTCCCGGTAAGTTTATCAACATTTACATTAACTTTTTTGAGTATTACATAAATAACATACAATGTCTTTTTTTTCACTTCATGAAATAAAATCTTTACTGAGACACAAATCATGAATAATGCAACAAACATAGCTTTTCAGATTTTTAATCTTTTGCTGAGGTTTGTTTCCCTTTGTGAAAACTTACGTGACAAATTTCAAAAGATGACAGGATTCAGCTCAGAAAAGAAATGTAAGACTCACTTGTAAGCTGGATTGCTGCAGAGATTTGGAGTCAGTACAACCACTTCATATTCACAGGTACTGACTTCCTCAAGAATATAGATTTCCCCTCTGCTTCCTGGCTCACACACATACAGGATTCTGGTTTTCCTGGGTGAGTCATTGTTGAGATCACACGGTGTGCCTTCGTCCATCACCACTTCATAATATGACACTTCTCTGCCGTCAATCTTCTTGGTTGGAATCTTTATGGATAAAAAAAATTAATCATTTAAATTAATGTTCTTCATTGAGAAATGTCGAAGAAAGCAATTTAAATATGAATAAATTGCTGAATTCCAGAAAGCTGTATGCCATACCAAAATCACACGGTGCTATTTATTTGTGGCAAACATGCTACTTAGACGCTTTAATCACAAAGCTGCTAACCATATTTTGGACACTTCCATCTGATCAACATGGAAAACTAATGGTGGTATTGTTTACATGAAATAAGCATAGATCGTTGCACTGATCTTGCCCCCATATTTTGGGGTTATTAGACTCAACCACTTTAATGAATGGTTGGGTGAAAACCAACTTGAAGTGTTGGAGGGGAAGGGTCATGATTGACCGTCACGACCTGAAACATAACACATGTCAGACTTTAGTACAGGACAAGTGAAGACTTACCTCATCATCATCTGGTTCTTCCACATCATCATTTCCAACGGTTTTCTTGGAAGTATACCTTCCCAAATAATACTCTTGAAGTTTTACATTCTGCAAAGAGAAAAGATTGCTCACTTGTTCTGAGATCCACAAGTTCAGCAGAGGTAATTGCGAAAATGTCCAGAATTTGCCAAGGAAACAGCCATTGTTCATAGACTTGGAACTTATAAAGCTGATCAAGCACTACTGTAGTTTCAAAAACAGCCATTGTTCATAGACTTGGAACTTATAAAGCTGATCAAGCACTAATGTAGTTTCAAAAAAGCTGAATTTAATAAACGCTGCTCAAAATTGCATACATGGAGTTCCCTATAGTATTTATTGGACAAATGTGATAAAATGTACACTGTATTTACAGTTTCACTTACCTTGCCTGCTTCTTTTTCCTCATGGTACTGACGCAAGTATTTACCATGGCATAACTCATAATTCCAATATGCTTCAAGCTGAAAGATACAGAAAACAGAGAGATGAAACAAGCAATACAAAACAGACCCTACTGCAGGGGGAATGAAGCACAACATGAACAAAAAGATAGGAAAAAGGACATGAAATAAGAATACAAGGGTAAACTGAAATTTGAAACAAGTAAAAGTGACTTTCTATAGATATGCTGTAAATGGTATACATGTATATGGATAACAATACAAAGATTATGATAGTGTTAAAAATCTTACAGGTGACATTCTGATGAAATGATAAAGAACAAGCAACAGTAGACAGTTTGAGTGAGATTTCTGGAAAACTAGCACAGTAGCATTTGATGAATGCCCTCGCAACATACTCTAAGAGAGTCAGGCATGTGTTGTGCCTCAAGCTTTACTCAATATTTTCATGACATCATGACTCACACTCACAGTCAGAGTTTTCAAATATATAATAAGTGGTGAGTGGAATTTTTCATTGAATTCTATCCACAAATCCTATCCCATACACATAGATATTCTTACAGTAACACTGGCATCTCTAAAGTGTATCTGCTATCTTTGATATCATGCCATTTTTACCAAATCTCTACACACCCTGTATATACAATTGAGTTGCTTGAATAAAGGCTGTATTAACTCTTCTCCAGACGGGCCATTATACTCCAGCCTTTTCCTTTCATCATCATCTGCACCATTTGAAAGTGGAAGATAGCAGCGATATTCTTCATTGTCCAGAGTTTTCATTATCACTTCCTCCGCAATAACGCCTGGATGCTGCAAGAATACAAATGTGAATTGAAAAGACAAATGTCCCATCTTGTACATGTCTCCCTGTACAAGGAATACTTTCCTTATTTGCAGTGTATCCACCAGACATGTCCCTGAGATTAAACCTGTCCAACCCATATTTCCTGTAAACAGGTCCACAATCACCATCTATAACAATATGATTTTGGCCAAACCATGGTGATGGAAGGGTTAACCCTTCTGCCATGTCCCTCCGTCTGATGTTGCCAAAGCGAAGAGGGAGACTGTACCGTTATAATTTGGTGGTTGTATGACTGTGACAGATTCAATGCATTGTAATTTGTATATTTGTGTATACCATCACAAGAAAGTATGACATGGTCATTCCCTTTGGAAGCATTTCAGAAGACAAATGACCAATTGGAAATTGTTCAAACTTGTTTCCAGATATTACAGGGTGTGTGTGTGTGTGTGTGTATATCTATCTATCTATCTATCTATCTATCTATCTATCTATCTATTATATATATCTACAACGGAGTGTCTATTACCACGCGCGTGGCAATAGCCAAGGTGGCTATTGACACGCTAAGATTTTTTCGGAGACAGATTTTGTCAACTGTTGAAGTAAACTTTTCCCAGTTTGTGCTCAAGTTTAGCTCAAGTAAGTGTAATTGTATATTTCTGCCACGATTCACCTTGCGCTCGGGAAGTTGGTCTGATGGTCGACGAAGCTTGGGGACGACCGGTCGGAAAGATACCATTTAAAAAGAACTTGTCTGGAAAGCAACTCAAAATTTACTCATTTTAACCCAAGAGAAATTGTTTCGGGGGCGAGAAAGCCAACCTGACCTGCCGCAAACGTCTGTCTATGACCTTTGACCACGTGACCTATCTGTCAGCGACGTCATCACGTCAACGAACTAAGTGCATGCTGTATACGCGACGTCAGAACTTTCGAATGGAGGCCCCAGTGAATGTTTAATTTCGAATTTTTTCTGTGGCACGAAAGTTTTTATAGTGACTCCTGGTTTTAATTTTTTGATTTGGTAAGAAACAGGGTGGACAACTTGTCTCATTTTCCATGTAACACAAGTTATGCCAAGCATGATTGAAGCCGATTGAAGCCATACTACGCGTAGCTACGTGAAGTGAATGGTCGAGCTCCAGGTTGGCAACGACAATAAAGACTAGTCCCAAAAACTTTGCGAATCGTTCTTTTTCCCTGAAAACATGTACGAGGCAAAGATCGCTGATGACAAACGATGATGAATACTCAGAGATCAATGGATGTAGTCCGTTGCGCGTTTTCATTAGACGTGACGGTCGGTCATGTTTTACTTCTGATGCCGAGCAACAGATTACGTTTGATTTACCGAATTATCAGCAAAAAAATATGGATTCAGGACGTGAACCATTGAGAGAGTCAATTATAGGTCAAAAAAACATCTCAGAATTATCGTTCAAAACCATGGCGTGGCAATAGCCAGGTTGTCTATTGCCACGCGTGTGGCAATAGACAACTTGGCAATAGCCAGGCTATTGACACGCGCGTGGCAATAGCCTCGGCCTATATATATATATATATATATATATATATATATATATATATATATATATATATATATATATATATATATATATATATATATATATATATATATATATATATATATATATATATCATCAATTTATTGTTCTGACAACAGAGAATTCATTGTGTTAATAAAACATAACTTTGTTGGGAATTTTCGAAGTAAAGAACATCTTCTATGATGCACAGTACATAAATTTTATATTTAATGACTACAAGGATGTTGACCCAAAACTGCAAAGCATCAAATCATAGGGTCCAATTGGCATGGGGTCCAAATGACCAGTACCCATACAATGGAAACAACGGGTTGTGAATTCTTTAAAAAGTAAACTGTGGCTGCTATGTACATACATTGTGCAGAGGTGTCCAAGCACTGCAAGGAATCCCCGGCACCGGAAGGAATCTGTTTTTCCTGTACACAACTATAATTCTGGTAAAGCTTACAGGCATATTGCTACGTTATCTTTGCAATTTTGATTCCTAATTTCCATAGAAACAGTTACATAATTTATCTATGGTTACCAGACAGAGATAGGAAATGGTTCAGAAACATACCATCGAGGAAAGACTCCTACCCGGCCACTGCATCTGAAATAGTGTTTCATCCGGATTGAAAGCACCAAAATCGGAACTGTTCGATAAACGGGTTAACAGTGTAAGCAGACAAACTGCGAACGCAGACGCCGCTGTGTTTGCCATGTTTCTAAATTTCTCAATATATGTTCAAATGAACACGCTTGCACATCTGTACGATAATCCGGTAATGTGTATCGTTTCGTTGTCACCTACTAGACGAACTACCGCACAGATGCGACATGTTATTGATGCCACATCAGCCAACAGTGTAGTCAAGATGGGTGACGATGTAATAGCTTCTCCTATTGGCTAGCGCGTCACGACAATGCCACTTCAGGAAGATTTTATCCAATGATAAGCTGCGACATGTCCTTAATTTGAATAGAGAGTGTAAAGGTCATCACAAATGCGCAGTTGGATTCCGAAGTGCAAAATGGCGATGTTGTCGGTCGTCATCGTCCTGTTGGTCGCATCGGGATGTTTTTCATACCCAGAGCAAGGGATTTTCGAAGCAGTTTTAACAAAGGTTTGTGTGACACATTTGTCTTTTTCTTTATTATATTTGCGGTAAATATTTATTCTTTCAAAACATGTTTAAATTATTTGCCAAATTTGTGCGAAAACTGCTCGTGGCTAATCTCAATGAATGATGTGTAACCGGGAGAACCCAGGGTGATGATGTGGCTTGACAAGGGAGTGCTATCTGCCGTTACTCCTTCTGTGACAAAGAGCAACTCACGTTTGTACACTTTGCTTGTTTTTGCAGTAAGTGACAGCGTTTGCAGTCAAAACAAATGCGATCAAGTCAGTCTCTTCTAAATACCAGCCCGAAAAAACAAACTTTCATTTTGTAATGGTTTACACATAGCTGACGTCGGGCTGATGAGCGCAGAGTATGTTAGGCCAGGCGGAGGCCAGAGTGCAGATTTTAGTTTATTTTGTCATTCTTCTTTATTATCTTGTTCATATATACTTAAACACATTCATGTACTATTAACTCTTGCGAGGATCCATCGCTCAAACAGTAAGTAGTTTAGATACATAGTACAATACCATGATCCATAGAGGTGGCACTCAGTGTGCCACCTGCATTGTGGCCTATCATCAAAACAGTCCCTAACGGTGATCAGATATTTTCATGTTGACTTTTACTGTAAATATTCTGATACATAATGTCTTTGTAAATATTATTGTGTTGTGCAGCAGTTATGCTTATGCAGACTATTAAAATATCGTGGAAATGCTTGCCAACAAGTCATGACCTGTTTCTTGTACTTCAACCATTCTCACATTGTATCATTTAGGACTTCCTGTGACAATTATTATAATTATTTTAGGGAAGAAAACCTAAATAATTACGATATAAATTGAATGATATTTAAAAATCAGTAATGTCAAGGACTTTCCTAATTATTTATTAGTTTATTAAAAACCCCAACTAATTACAAGATAATTTGAATGATACTTAAAATTCAGTAATATCAAGGACTTTCTTAATCCTCTTTCTACCAGGCTCCATAGGCAATCCATAGAAATAAATACAACTTGGAAGAAAGGGAATTAATTTGACCAATGGTTTAATGTAAAATGTTCATGTATACGGGATTTGTAGAATGACACTGATCGCAATGTGTAAAAGGCAATCTCAAGAAAACTGAAAAGTGTAAGATTGAATAAATATGGGGGAAAAATTATTATGTATGTGAATTGGAATTTATATTTCATGCAGGATGAAGGGTAGGTTGACGAAAATGAGGAATCTGTGTTTGAGTATTGAATTTAACCCTTTCACCACCATGGTTTGTCCCAAATCCATTGTTTTCTATGGTAAAGTTGGACCTGTATACAGGGAACTGGGGGTTAAAGGGTTAAGCAGTGAAGAAAGAGTAAATCAGTTTTTGGTTTGAATGGGCCACAGGTAATTTAAATGTTACATTGGTGACATAAAAGCTCATCAGATACACAGCTGTTTGCATGTTCAAAAGAGCATGTCAAAATAGACATGTGTGCCACTTTATTTAATCAAAAACTCACTTACTAAAAGTAAAATATTTTTTTTGCAGTAAATTTTTATTCCTGGCTAAACATAATACCAAATGGATGCAGCATCAGAGCCATGGAATACTACAACCACAGATAATCAAATTTAATGTAAATTCACAGGTTGATGTCCTCACTGAGTGACTGAAATGTGATAATATTACAACAACTGTTGCATTTTGATGCTGCAGTACAGCAGCATTTACAATACTTATTACAATATTTATGATTATCATGTTATCATGGATGGTGTCGAGGCACTGATGATCTACAAAGACTTCACAGAGCAATCCCCATGAGATGTTAATCAGGAAAGGCTTCTTTTATCAGCTCAGAAAGTCCAAACACTATGTGACCACTAGTAGAAAGTATTTCAATCTGGGAAGTACAAAGCTGTGAAATACAAAAACTGATACTGCCAAGACTCTACAGATCGGATGAATGTCATCATTAGAGATGTGGTGTTAAATGTTTGTCACCTGTATATTGATGATTCGATCATTAATTCGTAATGTACTTGTGGAAGAGCTAAATGCACATCGTCCATAAAAATCATTGTAATAGGTTCCAATCCAAACATAAGCATGATGTGGAATCAAAACTGAATGGTAGTACACATAAAGTGTACTGCAATACAGTTGTCTAGGACTCTCCAGGGAAAGGCTAAGCCAGACAAAACATATATACTTCTTTGTAGCTCTGCATGGCAGGGCTGTGTGTTACCGGCGTTACACGGCCTCCGACCACAGCCCTGCAGACTGATATAGAAAGAACCGCTGGTCCACCTGCAGAAACACGGCGGGCAGTTTATCCGCCGAAAACAGCCGATTTTGAATCCAAAACTTGCATTGATCTTCGTTTTCGAGCACACCCACCTCGTCTGGGTACACGATGTGCCCAGCCGCGCTTGTAAACTTACGCAAAGCCTACTTTTGTGTCTCTATGCGAGGGAAGCGATCGTAACCGCCGCCATTGTTAATGTCATTCAACCCATGAGCACTCGGGCGAAAACCAGCCTTGCAGAGCTATACTTCCGTGATGTTATAGATAATGAATAGGTTTCCATTCTACTATTTCTAGCAAGGAGCCTTTCTGTAGTAACTAATTCTAAATTCCATAGGAAATTGGTACTCTAACTTTTAACCCAGTTACTATAAAGTTATCGTACATAATGTATCTGTAATACCCAGTTCAGTGCAACCATTTAATAAGAACAGGATTAGAACAGGAGTCTACCTGTGAAAAGATGCATGTGCAGCATGAAGTGTAACAAATGAGCAACATGTTTGGTGAATTTGCTGTTTTGCATTTATCGTTCCTAGAATAACGACAACTTGCAGTGATACCTATGCCTGTTTTTATGTATATATATATTATCATAAGCTGTGTATTGCCCAACATTTTGGCTATTGGTATATATCAATTACAGCATTCATAGAAGAGTTTTTCCACGGTAGATTTCAGTAGTTACATGAGACAGTACTTTTGTACAGTGATCTTATTCTTGTTACAACATGTTAATATTCCGGGAACATGGATAAAAAATCCTGAAAAGTCGTGTGATTTTTCAGTAACTCATGCAAGTCTAAATCCTAATGTTGATATAGGTGTATATGTATGTGTGTGTGTGTGTGTGTGTGTGTGTGTGTGTGTGTACCTCAAATCATTATCAATTTTATTGTAAAATATAGATGTCTTCTATACAATTCTGTGTTTGTACTTTGTGTGAGTGTTCAGGCGAAAAATATCCAGTCATTCTATCCTGTGTCAGCCTTCAATAATGTGCCGTTTGTGTATTTTTACACATTTTTAATGCATGCAAGTCATATTTCACAATGTTCTGCAATGAAGGATTGCTTTTGTAGAGCCGGCTTCGTGGATAGCAAAGTCCAGATTAAAAAATAAACCTATTACCTGTCAGAGTTTTGGACCATTAACCCTTTGAGTGCTGTAATTTTTCCCTACCTAAATTGTAGTGCAACATTTTATCAATTTTTAAGAATTTTTCTGTAATTGTTTTGAAAATTTTGGAGCGAAAGGACATAACTTATTTTGACTACAATTTTTTATCAAAATTTTGGGAAAATCTGAAAAGAAATTGTCTTGATCTTTACAAAATGTCTACATTATATTTTATTAAGGCGACAAAAGTTGACTTTGGCACTAAAAGGGTTAATATTACAAAATAAACCTTGTACCTGTAAGAATGAGTTTCCATCAGTTTTTTTGTACTGGGGAAAATGTATTTTGCTTTCAAGGAGAATGATTCATGTTTTCATAGATCCAACCACTTTTCCAGAGTAATGGTTTAATCTTGCAAAATCATTTTGTCAAATTCTTCCGATAATCATTCTGAATTGCTAACTTTAATATGCTGACTCTCATGCTGTCAGCATGGGTTTTACATTTATAGGTCTAGTTCCAACACAGAATACACCGGTAACACTGATTATTGAACCAAAGTGTAGTTGTGTATAGGTTACAGTTCTCCATAATAGTCTATTCAATAATTGTCTGAAGGTTTCAGATTTCATAATGCCCTGTAGGATGTCATTTGAGATTACTGTAGCAACCTCTCCTTGTAATAATTCACCTCTTGAATTGCTTATTGCTTAGCAATCATGGGTTATTATTGTATTCCAAACCTCCAGTGGCGTGTACATATCAAGGATATATTAGTTACTCAGCAACAGCAAAAAAATTCCTCCTGGCAAATGCGTTTACTATCAGAAATTCATCGTCAATATCACTGCCTTCTTGCCTGCTGGAAGCATGATAGCATTTTCATTTGTTGAATTAAAAAAAGCGTGCAAACTGGTGGAAGTTCTTCAGATTTTACCCCAAAATGAGGTGCGCTGCCTTGTGTGATTTGGGACGATAAAGTATATCAAAATATGATATCATATACCTGGCTATTCATGTGATTCAATTGAAAGCCAATGAATCCCATTGTGGATGTGATACTGACTGAATCATGACCCCAGGATGTGTTTCCTAAATCACATCTGATAGTGTCCAGTGTTTTCCACAGTGTAAAAAAATCAGCGGGACAGTCGCTTTACATAACAATACATAATTCGCATATCTTTTGTCCTGAAAATGTATTCTTGCATGGTGATTGCACATGAATAGAGTATTCCAAAACCAGAGACGTGGCCCACCCCTGAAAATGCCCTTGTGGAGAACCCTGGTATCACTTACTCTTCCACTGGAATGAGACTCTCCTTTCAAAACTCAGAACGGCCAATCTTGGTTTTAATTCTGTACATAACACATATCAATAACGGCAAATAAACTTTTGTGGTATTGTATGTCCCTGAAGAAACTTGAAAGTGCTTGGGGAAACAGATTAACCAATTGTAGAATTTACGTTTAACTCTTTTCAGGATAAGAGCTTTGTTGGTTTTCCAAAGAGCATGTTCAAGAAGAGTACAATCAAGCTGCAAGGTGAGTGAACCTGTTAGATTTTGTATGTAGCCAAGCAGTGCTTATAGAATTCCTACAACTGGAAGTGTACAATTGTGATGATGTTCTTCACAAGTTATGCTATGTAAATGCTACTATTAAAAGTGATCATTAATGGCAAATATTCATCATCATATAATATTAGCATCACAGAATGAATTGTCACCATATGACAGTAGCTGGATTAGCTCTGCCGTAATTTGTCCATGTTGTAATGATCTTCCAACAAGTCAGAATTATTTATAAATAAAATTACCCAGACACATGTCTATATAGATGGCTGTCTCTGTCTGTAACCAATGACCTAATGCTGAATTTATTGATCTCAATCCACCACCTATTTGAACCAGTGATACAGAAAATGACAAGAGCAGTTTTGAACATTTTATGACTATTTTTGCTCTGGTGTGTGTGAGTGTATGAAGCGCAAACACTGTAAATAATACAGCATGTTTGGTCTGGTCAACAATGATGCCACACATGTTGAATTGTGTTGAAGCAAAGATAAAAATAACCCCCACTCCCTCACATTGCAATTATTATTTCATCACAAAACCTTATTGTGATGTAAACTCAATTCCAAGGACATGTATTATTGTTAACTTCAGTCAGTGAAAGGCAGACTTTTTTAAATATTTGCCAAAACTATTGTCAGTTTTCTGTCAAATGTGCAGTTTGTCCCCATTTAATGCATTCAAGTGAGATTTGAAATTTGGATCATAGGTATGAATTCTGTAGAGAAAATTGATCAGTCTGTTTAGCATGTCAGACTTACCTATGTTATTGTGAGAGACTATGGATGTTAAGATACATAGAAACTTACTATGTTTTTGTCTGCGTTTTGAATGATGCAGTGTCATGCACTGGAAAGGAACAAGAGGGTAAAGGGTATAAGGTGGAGTGGATGCTGCGTTGGACACCATGCAGTGAAAACTACATGTATCTGACGGTAAGTTCTCACCACTGCAGTATGTTTAGCATTGTTTTATGTAAGGGGTGAAAACAACAGCAAAGTTTGTACAGTATAGCATTTACGTTGCCAAAGTGAGTTTGTGATAAGGTTGTACCGGATGAACACTTAGTCCCAACATCGCCATGATGGGAATCAGTGCTTCTCTGAGTGTGCCTCTCTTTATTGGTGAAAAAAATCAACCCAACAGATTATGTTTAATTTATACTACATCTTAGCATTGGGTCAGTATTCATTAGTCCTATCATGAATAGTTTACATGAGAAACGGCACTAAGCATTTGTTTTATTGAACAGTGAAAAAAGTAAAATTTATTCTCAATCTAATAGCATTGTGTTGGTTATGCTAATTTTATTGAAATCTGGGCATACTGGTTTATAGGAATCATGTATCATGAAATGTTGTAATTGGATTTCCCATCGCTTGACTCGCTGTTTCTAGAGACATTATATAGACCATCTGTGGCTGACAGAATTAGATGATTTTTTTTCTGCCATAAACAGTTCAGCACATACATTCTTTTGGGCAGAAGCTGACAACAAAGATACTACTCAAAAACAACTGTCATTGACGGCACTTCTCCAAAATCTACATTATCTATCGTGGTTGTCTGTAGGTTTAATAAAGTGTCATTGTTTATGATTCTAGTCATTAAGTTGGACATAGCATTGAAATAATATGCCGAAAGATTTACCTGGTAAATGGGGAGACAGGAGATTTCAAACTCCCATTTGCCTTCACAACCAGGCCACCATACATAGGTTTCCTGTGTACAGTAATTATAGTATTGTGCTTTGGCATCTCATTTGTGACTGAAATACAGGCATGTTATCACATGTCACATTTCTATGTTTCACAGAACTTTCTAAGAAGACATGATTCCAATAAATGCTAGAGACAGTCACACATGAATGTGCCATGTAGAACAGTTATTGGTTTTCTATATTTATGCGCCATTGAAGTCTCTCTGTATCTACTATTCAAACTGCATGTATGGTATTGTGGCATTACCATCTCTTGCTTTTTTCAGGAAGTTGTTGTAATGAATATTAATGGAAATTTTCCTTTTTTTTGGTTGTTATCTGCTGAATGAAAGCATTGCTGAATTGGTAGTAGTAGTTACAGTACTGTTTTCAAAGCACTTGTGTCCTTGCTCAAAACGCCAATTTTCAGCAACTTGCACATAAAAGATTTCCAGTTCTGTAGTGTGTTGGTTTACAAAGCTGAAGCTGTGTTTCTTCCCTATATGAAAATTATCATATTTGAGCGTTTTCCATCTTTAACCCTTTCACCAACATGGTCTGGCCCAATTCCCTTGTTGTCAATGGTGATTGTGGGCCAGATTACAGGGATTTGGGGGTGAACTTGTCAATAAATTACACACAAAAATCTTTTGTGCATTCTGTAAAATCCAACAAGTCATTGGAGATTGTGCTGTTTTACTTTCACTTGCAGGATGAAGCATATGAAGCGTATTTCAACAACCCATCACTGGTGACTGGCAATGAAGAAATAGCCAAGTATCAGAAGAGTGATATCACTAATGAAGGGATCTGTGGCACAGGAATTGTTATCCATGTAAGAAAAAAAATATTATCGCCATGCCATCACAGTGTTTTGTTTCCAGTATCAGTATTGTCATAGCGACTAGACATAAAGTATGCCACCATGTATCTGTCACTGCCCATCCTGTCGGTGGTGTACTTTGTGATTCTTTTTAACCATTCCTCACCATGGTTTGGCCCAAAGCCATTGTTATTGATGATGATTGTGGACCTGTTTACTGGAACTAACCAGATTAAGCAGGTTGAGGTTTGTTGAATGTCACAGTTTTGCATCTGACACCTTCAAAATTGTGAGAAATTCAGGTTAAAAGAGACTTCCAATACGACAAGTAATTTTGATATTTTATAGCACAGTTATCAGTATCTACTGGTAGCCTGCTTTTATAATACAAACATGCAAGTATTAATATTGCAGTCCTATGGGTTAAACCTGGAATTTGAATGGACCATGGTATAAACAATACCACATGCACAAAAACTTGCATAGAATATAGAAAGATGCATATTTCCATATGCATTTGTTCATGTTGGTTTGTTTGTACCACCATCACATAATCAATTGAGTGTGCTGAGTCTATAGAACTCTGTGTCATTTTTATTGCAGAGTAGAACCATTAATAGATGTTTTACAACAGTCATAAACATTGTCTGTGTTTCTGTTCATAAAAATCCCCATAAGATTATATCCAACTATATGAAATATCAAATTATTAGCTTTTGAAAACTTTCATAAACCATATGTGTGTATCTGTCCATCAAAATCCCTGGAAAATTTTATTGAACAATATGGACAGTCCAAAAATAGCACATGTGATAACACTAGCAGACATTCTGTATGTTTATTATAGCCCCTCAAAAAGTTCTTGGTAAGTCAGGGCTTAGATCCACATGTTCACAATATCGTTCCACATTGATACATACAATAGGTCATGATGATAAACCAAGTACAAGACATTTGAATCTCTTTTACAAGAAGCTGTTACCTACATTGAAGACACAGTAAAAGAAATCAATATTTATTTCCTGTGATCATTTTGAACTTTGCGTAACCAGATTAATCATATTGATTGAGGCAACTGTTAGCATTGACAGTAATGTCCCCATGCCTCCTATAGGATGAATCTGGCAGCAATCTGTTCGTGGTGAAGTCAGCACCGTAATCCAAGGCAATGCGACTGCATCCAACAAGGCCAAATCAGAAAAACCTGACAAGGAAGAGAACAAGGGCAAACAGAAACGTCAGGTATGTACACATCCATGCAGGCTATTTGTTTTAACCTTGTCACTGCTATGATTTGATTCACCCACATTGTTTTTGAAAGGTTTGATGGCCCCATGAACTAGATAATGGGGTGAAAAGGCTGTATCAATATGATGATCTCTCTACTGGGTGTAAAGTTGACTTGCCCCAAAATGACTCAAGGAATATACAGGTAGATCGTTTCCATTTGGATAATATACAACAGTTTTATGGACGATCATTCCTTTTAGCCAACTGTGTAGTATCTAAATATGGGATTATACGAGTGAAAACAATATGAAGTCGTGTAATACCTTTAGATTTCATCCAGGGTTTTATGGTGTTACATTTTTGATAATAAATACGCATTGGCCTGCAAGCTTTCAACTGTCAGCAGCTAAATGCCCTCCACATTCCTACCACCCGTACCTTCAAAACCTTTGTTTTGTTGGTAGGCTAAGGATGAGGAGGAGGGTGGTAAGGACAAGGCTGCAAATGAAGAAGAGACCGGCACCACTGCCAATAAAGTAGCTGAGGGAGGCACAACATCTGGCTTGCAAAGAACTACCAAAGCAACTGTTGACAAAAATGAGGTAAGCATAAGTGTGAGTTCAGTTTTTATATTCTGATTGTAATAAAGACAAGTTTGGAAAGGTTTTGCTGTAAACTTGACTGTTACAGATGATGCTTTCAGCTATTTTAAAATGTAGCAAAATAGCATGTGATACAGTTGTCACTACAGTTTGTTTAGGGAAATGTATTTGAAGTCAAGCTCCTATTTTGATGCCGATTTCAAAGTTTACTATCATGCCTAAATGTGCCAGAGTTCAGGGCCGGTAAGCATCTGGAATGGTTGAACCATTTAGGAAAATTTGTTCCATATTATCAACTTATAGGGTACACTTCAAGGTTAGGTCAGAGCCAGGGTCATAATTGTATGAATGTAAAATTTTGTAGCATGCTTTTGGAATGTAAGTATTATTAATATACATCTGCATCTGTAACCTAAGGATTTTCGTCGTACTGTAAGTTCGGCTGACTCGCAGCGTGTTTACAAGGTTATATCTGATTGGTCGATTGTCACTATTCACAGCAACTTAGGGAGTTTATTTGTATTATTTCATTATAACGGTACGATTCTGCCACCAATTGGATACAGCTTCGAAATCGCTGCGAGTCGGCCCTGTAAGTTTCAGTATCAGAGGACACTGAGTCCAATATAACTTTGATGCAGAGTACAAAACTTTAGGTGTCATTGGATGCATTTGACCTTTTACCTCATAAAACCTTTAGGTCAACACAAGGCAAAACAAAAGATATAGATTTTATTCAAAAAATGTACAAGTAAACATTCAGTAGATCATGCAGTGAATAATGGTCTGTCCAAAACCTGTGAATTTGAGTGAAATTGTACTACTGAACTACAATTTCTACCACGTGCACAGTTTGAAGTTTTGTTCTGTGTGCTTAGCAGACACACTGAATGTATTCCCATTCTGCTCATGATCACACAACGCAGTGTGCAATGGGCATCCTCAGAACGCAATAGTACCTCCACTGCAAGATGTACCTGGACATAAATTGTGGTATTTGTGAATAACCTTATATTGAAGACAGAGTGGATATTCATGAGGGAGTCTGAACAAAATAAATAATTGACAGGTACCTCAATCACACATTGAGTGGCCCTAAAGCTATTCACAACTTTAGTTGCTGGCATTTATACTATGATATCTCAGTGCCTAGCATCAACAATTCTTTTCCGTTTGTCAAATTTTTCAGAAAAAGAGTCACGTCGTTGCTACTACCTGGGAAGATGGAATGTATCTCTTCATTGTGCATGTCAGCTCAGAGGGCGACTCGGATCTTGAAGTAAACGGTATACATAGGCTTATATGCATTGTAGTACTAGATGATTGTCATGTGTCTTGCCCATTAGTTTCCACACAGTATGTGATGAGAGCATGTGTTCAAGATGTGTGCAAAAATCTGTGTTCTCTGTGCATGGAGACAACATTTTATGACTGCAGATTATTGATTCATAATGGATCAGTTTTTCAGATATACAGCAGATCAATATCATCAGCTATTGTTGTTTTGTATTAAATACACAATAATGTACCCCTCCAGGCTCATAATGGACAAAGGCAAACTTTGCACGACATAATGTACGAGGCGAAGCCGAGTATATTATGGAGTGCAAAGTTTGCTTGAGTCCATTATGGGCCGGAAGGGGATGCATTATTGCTATTATTTTATAGTTTTGGCAATGCCAGTGAATTTGTAGTTGTAGAAAACGAATAAAAAAGGAATTTTAACTGAGTTTGAAGCCAGTGAGCGTCGTCCAGCATGATCGGCCCTGACTCTGTACATATTACATGCACTCCACACTGCACTGCACAGTGCACTGCACGCACGTTCATCAGCACAAAAAATGACCAGCACTTTCACGGTTCATTTTGAATTGAAAAACGATGTATTTTCGAAGGAAATGAAAAGTAACTGCATCCCTACCGTCTATATCAAACTTGAAACATCACCTGTAAATATCATGCCATTCAAAAATCGACACGGTGAAATGCCAGAGATGAAGAAAACGGAATGTTCATGCATCGACATCAGTATGATCAGCGAGCTGCATGCCATGGTATCAGCTGATCAATACGATCATTATTATGTCGCTAGTAGTACAGCATTCATTGCAAACGATATCAACAGAGTTCAACATTGTTATTCAAATATTTATATTTCAATAATAATTGTGTCTATAAATTTAATTTTCGATGGCTTCTTGAGAAGAGCTATTTTATTTCGGCGAACGACAGAACTTGACGTAAACGGGTGCTTGAAACGTACAGTTGACAAACATTACTAGAGGGTTTCGGTACCGTCGCGATATCGAGAACAAGGCAAGGTAAAATCACAGACATGGAGAAAAAACGATGAATGAAAGTTGTCTCCGATTACAGTCAGTGCATCAGAATTAGGTGGCCGAGATGTTAGATCAACGGAGAGTCCACGGTCGTCATGATTGTTGGTAGTAGCTGACCTTGGACCGAGACTTTGAATGGCTCCGTAGTAATTTCCGTAGACACTTCCGGTCAAGGTTGATGACAGCAAGCTGCCGTTGTTGGCCCGTTTACGGCTGGTTCGAGTAGCCTTTCACGCTTGCATCGTTTACATGGCCACTGACATACATAATATGCCATGTGTCAAACCCAGTATCGTCTAGGAGTTTGCAAACGTACTGAGTTCTGTTTCACCTATACGGCAACGAAGTGAACCATGTTGTAAACAAACGTAGTAGTACAACCAGCGTATCGGACGGGGACTGCATGCTGAGCGCCAGCCAGACAGACGGCAAGTGCGTGCGTGAGGACTCAAAAAATGTAATAAATCGTACAGTAAGACATTATTATCAATATTGTGAACCATTGTCAAGATTTATAGTTTTGTGTATTACATGGTTTATCCGATATTTCCCCTCCTTTTAAATGCGCAGTCCTTTTTTCGTTTTCCAAAAAAAACTTGCTCGCTGTGGGGCCGCAATGCTGAATAATGGAATACATTATCAGTAATAATGTATGGATATGACGTCACAAAATTCACTGGTATTGACAAAGCTATAATATAATACACAATAATGTACCCCTCCAGGCTCAAAGTGGACAAAAGAAAACTTTGAACAACATAATGTTTAAGGCAAAGCTGACAAAATTATGGAGTTCAAAGTTTGCTTGAGTTCATTATGGGCAGGTAGGTGTACATTATTGCTATTATTCTAGAGTTTTGGCAATGCCAGAGAATTTGTAGATGTAGAAAACGTCCAGGGCCAC
The DNA here is from genome assembly GCF_041260155.1 of Ptychodera flava. Lineage (NCBI taxonomy): Eukaryota > Metazoa > Hemichordata > Enteropneusta > Ptychoderidae > Ptychodera > Ptychodera flava. The sequence continues at coordinate 17,976,743 of NC_091941.1, forward strand.
AATGTGGAATAATCAGACACATTATCAGTAATAACCTGGGGGGGTGTGATGTTACAAAATTCACTAGCATTGACAAGGCTGTAGTATAATATCTAATAATAAATGTTAAAAGACTGTTACTTTTTGTCATTGCTTGACACAGAGACATTGGATTGTGTAGCTCACCTTTTCTTGTGAATTTTAATTCCGAGTGATATTACTTTTTTCTCTTTCAGTTCATGTGGAAATGTCATCTAGCATTGGATATATATCAGCTGTAGATTATCCCTTACTGATTGTAAGTAGCAGATATTCTGTGCAAAGACCATATTCAGTGACCGGAAAACCAACGATCTGAATGAATTGATTCCATTCTGGTTACCTCAAAATAAATATCATGACCATCCCAAATTATCTTCCATTGCCGACTTTAAATTTTGTCAACGGAAAGTGTGTCACTTCTTTGCATGTATATCATTTATAATTGATTGACCGGTAAAACCAACATATAATCAGGGATAATGGTTAAAGCCTGCCTGATTCAAGATGTGGTTATCTTGATGACAAGAATTTTACGTTTTTTTTGCGTTTTTTTGTTGTCACAGTTGAGAAATGAAATATTTTTTAGATGCACATCATCCTGCAAGGAATAAAATAAATATTAAACCATGATTCAACTTCACCGATTCTAAAAATTTCACAATAAATTCCAGATCTGTTAAAATTCAATGTGTTATTTTATTGTAAAGCGAAAACTTGAGAGGTATACCTGGCGTTTGTGCAATTTGATTGATGGCATCTGTTTCTATATTGTTTATCTCAGTTCTATGGTGTGATGTGCATCGTATACTGTCTGTATTCCTTGATGTGGCTGTGCTGCTCCGCCTGCCAGTGGAGAGATCTACTCCGAATTCAGTTCTGGATTGGTGGCGTCATTCTTTTGGGTAAGTCAGCCAGGGCAGCAGGTGGAATCATCAGCTGCACCACAAAGAGCATGTGAAATAAAGACATACTTTATGGTTCTTCTGCCCATTGGTTTGGCAAAACAGGATTATTTCATAGTGGTCCCAGATTCGTCATTGTATTGACAAAAAAACTCAAATTGCTTGGTTGCAGTCATATGCAGCAAGCTGTTGCTCCTGTTTATAGTTCAGTTTTGACAGTGTTTTTTTGCCCCATGAGGAAACCCATATCTGTCTCCTGAAATGTTGACAAATTTCTTGTCCCCCCTTCTGGACAAAATGGTGTTTCACATCTGTTAATCAAGCATTGTTCAAGAACTCATCACTTCATTTCTGTTTTGCCAAATAGAAATGTTCAGCAGAAACAAGATTCCAAGCTGCTTGAAAAGACACTCAAGCACTCAAACACTGTAAATGAATTATTCACAACAATAATCACTAAATTGATATTTTAGTTGTATATTTTCTACGATTACTGGATTGTCTCAGAATTATCATATCAAAGAGTATGAACATTATCAACAGACAGAAGCTAACCCTGAATGTTTTGTTTGTATTCATCCTGTAGGATTGTTGGAAAAAGCAGTTTTCTATGGTGAATACCAGCATATCAATTCCAATGGCGTGTCAGTGAGTGGTGCAGTGGTGTTTGCTGAGTTAGTCTCCTGTCTCAAGAGAACCCTTGCCAGGATGTTAGTCATCATTGTCAGCTTAGGATTTGGAATCGTCAAGTGAGTCAGAAATAAAACATCTGTCGTTATGGAATGTGGGTAATTAAAACACTTACTAGGGAAAGCGAAACAAAACTCATCACCTTTGACCCCAGGCCCATTCCCTTGAACGAAACTTTTGCAGAGTGATGATCCTGTGATGGAGTTTGGTTTGATCCATCTGCAAACACAATAACTTGCTGAAATAGTGTTGAAAGTTATGTTGAAGTAGTGTTGAAAGTTATGCTGAAATAGACTGTTGAAGTTTTGCTGAAATAGACTTGAAAGATATACTGAAATAGACTGTTGAAAGTTACGCTGAAATAGACTGTTGAAAGTTATGCCGAAATAGACTCTTGAACGTTCAACTGCCGACAGGCTTTTGAACAACAAACATTTCAACATATTAAAAAAAAACAAAATGTGAACGGTGATTTGGTGATAGTGTTTTCATGGTATGAATTTGCTCACAATAATCCAAATAGAGCTGAACCGCATTCTTATAATAGCAAGGAGTGTCATTTGTCGTGTGCAGGTTAATTATGCCCAGCCCCCTGGTCATTTGTTCAGGATTGATTTTCATTTAGGAAACAGAAGAATTGACAATGTGTTAAAAAGTTTGTCAGTGAAAGTGACGTCATTTGTCAGAGTCTATGTGAATTTTTTTATTTTGAATATGGATAAACGATCTTCAATTATCTTATCTTGCTCAAGAGCTACTGATGGTAAGAAATGAAGGAAGAAAACATTTGTCATAAATTTATCATTTAATTTTGTTTTACAGACCACGATTGGGGCCGATGCTTCACAGAGTTCTTGGTGTTGGAGCTTTATACTTTATTTTAGGAGCAATAGAAGGATGTCTCCGGTCTTTGAGGGTAAGTCAAGATGTACAAAATTGATCCTGGCTACTGTCTCATGTCGTATTACGGGAAAAATAAATTTAGGAAAAGAAATAGGAAAATATTTTTTATCGTAATTAGGAATCATTTCCGTTTATTCAAGAACAAAGCAGGAATAATATTGGCATAGCCTGAAAGTGAATGTCTCAAGTATAAATAATTTCCATTTTTAACTTTTTAAAACTTGACCAAAAGCTACTGAAAAGTTCACCAAGAAAGGAATCTATGAGATAGTCTAGTTGTTTGTATGATTTATTTTGTTACGTTGACTGAACCTGAATGCTCTTCTCTGTTCACACAGCCTAAACAGGATCCTTCCAAGCAGGCTTTGTTAGCTAGCATACCATTGGCTGTTCTTGACGCTGCTATCTGCTGGTGGATATCCTTTATTACATGTTGTTCATGTGTATGCATTTGTGTATGCCTGTGTTTTGTGCCGGGTTTAGTGTCACAGAACTCGGGTGTATATTTGTACTCCATTTGTTTTCATCAGATTGGACGCATTTTATCATCAAGGGGGTATGTATGGTCATGATGTTTAGTTAATTGAAATTTGATTGTATACCAGATAACCAACTTGTTGAGTGTGACTGACTTTTTTTGTTGGCTAGTGATTCAAACAGCGTCCAAACCAAACTAGAAAATGATAGGCAAATTGTGCAATTGGGCCAAATTATCTTTGGAATTGAGATAGAGTGTGCCAGTATTTGCTATCGTATATGGGAGTTTCAGAGAGACATTCTTGATTAAGACGTCTGTGCACATAGAGAAGTACATTATACCAATCTGACTTCCAAGACTCGTGTGTGTTTCCTTAACCATTGTTACATCTTCACCAGTCTGGTGCAGACCACAAGAACCTTACGCCTGCGTCGCAATGTAGTTAAATTATCTTTGTACAGACATTTCACCAACACGCTCATATTCTGCGTTATTGCCGCACTGGTGTTCATGGTGTGGTCGATAAAAGCACACAGGTTTACAGATTGCCTCACAGTAAGTTACCCTTCCACATATATATAGCTTTGGCATTGCATTGGAGCAATGTAGTGCAACCTGAAGATATATTTGGACAAAATCTAATGTACACTTTGATCATATGTGATAGAACTAAGCTGTTTATCTTCACAAGTACTTATTGTCTTGGGCGAGGAGTGTTCTTGTGTGATGTATTGAAAATCTGATTGCATATTGGTCTTATATGTCTTTTTGCTTATACATATTCAATGTAGACAAACACAGTACAGATGTTTACAAAATTCATTACCATGATGATGTACAATCTCTTTATCTCCCTTTGCAAAGTTGTAATATAGTAATAATTGTGAATATCCTTAACTATACCAGCTATGTTGGAAAGAAATCCTTATGATTGGTTCCCAGGCATATGAAAGATTATTTTATCTCGTCTGCCACATTCACAAATTTGAGAGTTGTACAGACAAATATGTTCACATTTCAAGAAAAACAAGCCCTCTAGGTTTAAGATAGCAACACAGGTAATGTGAGATGTGTTGTCTCTCCTCTGTAGGACTGGAAAGAGTTGTGGATAGATGAGGCATACTGGCATTTACTGTTTGTAATTGTGCTGTTGGTGATCACCATCTTGTGGCGTCCCACGGCAAACAACCAGAGATATGCCTTCTCTCCGCTGACTGACATGGGAGATGAAGAAGAGGATGAAGAAAGCAAAGAACCCATGATGAATGATGCATTTGGTATGTGGTCCCTCATCTACTATTTCTTTTCTGACATTTTCTCTATTATTTAAACAAACAATAAAAAGACCGTGTAGATGTGTATTTTCATTCTTGTGAATCGTTACTTGGCGTAATCATACCGTAGCATTGTTCACTGTTATGTTGTACTGTGCTGTATCATGTAGACTGAGGCTATACAGTGCAGTGTCTGAAGTAAGAAATCAGTAATCATTCCTCAGAACTGTATGTCTGAAACTGCCATATCCTCTTTTGAAGTGACTTACTTTGAACATCTCGTTCCTCTGATGAAATGTGTGTGATCAATTTCTGTACTGACAGGGTATTCTCAAAAGAATGTAAACAAGGGAGTTCATACGAGTGATTGTCACGCTTGCATCTTAACTCTCTTTGAACCAGTGCGTAACAACATCTGCCATATCAATTTCCAGTGTTGTGTTGTCAAGTGATGAGTGTACACAGCACTGAGTGCTAATGACAATTTTCCACAGGAAGGCATAAACTGTGTATTTCTTTACATATGAGGCCTGTCTGTCATGAAGACTGTCACTGTAAAATTCCCATGGATGTACTTACTACTATACTAGCTGTACATAAACATCTTTACTATTTCTGTTGGTTCACCATGCAGAGGGTATGAAAATGAGAGGTGTTGGTGGTAAGAGTAACGGTTCACCCAGGGCACATACCACACCAGACAGCAAAGCTGAGGCAGATTTGAAATGGGTAGAAGAACACATTCCACAGTCAGTAGCCGACGCGTAAGTGCAAGCTTCTTACAATCAGACCTCAGGATATATCAGTAGAGCCCCCTCCCAGGATGTTTCAAATGCTTCAGTGCCAACGTGCCGCCTTTAGAGATATTTTCTCTCAATCTTTAAATTCTTTCATTTCTATAAAACCTTGCCATCATTGAGTTCTTCCGTTGATATAAATCACAGTTTTTATGTGCCTTGTAGATTATCCCGTGGAGCAAGCTAATTCAAATATGGTCAATTTCATTTTGTTTGCTGAAATATTTTAGAAGTAACCATTGGCTTATTTGACATCCCTTCATCTCATGATGTACTAAATGGTGGCATTTGGTAACTCGTACAGTTCACCCCAATACACATATACTCAGACACCCCAACTCAGCAAAACCCTCCCTATTAGCAGTATAGGTGTCCGACCATGGCTATCAAAACAATCAGGTGAAACCAAACTGGCAGTAAATGGTTTGAAATGCACATGGTTTCAGTAAGCGGTGTTTGTTCAAGAAAACCTGTTTTTTAAATCCACATATATGCTTAACCCTTTGAGCGCCACAGTCAATTTTTGTCGCCTTTATAAAATATACCCCTGTCAATTTTTTTCAGATTTGTGCCAAATTTTGGTAAAAAAACTAGCCAATGAAATGTGATGTCCATTTGGTCCAAAATTATCAAAAGAGGCAAAAAGAATTCATAAAAATTGGTAAAATGTTGCTGTAAAATTTTTGCGGGAAAATTACAGACTGTCATATTCAAGTTGCCAGTGTCACTCAACCCTATGATTCAAGTCCACTTTCCGTACCTCAGAGCTGCCCTCCTAACAAGGTGTCACTGCAATTACTTTTCAGAGCCCTACCCAGCCTGCTTGATTCAGATGAAGAGATCATGACAACAAAATTTGAAATGAATAAGATGGAATAGTGAAGACGCTTTACCTTGGCTGTTGTTCAACAGTGATTGAGTATTTTACTCACTCTACCCATTTTTTTCTCTTCTTCTTTCTTTTGGGACTCCATATTCCCATACGTTGGTTTTTATTTTGAAATACCAAACTTTCAGAGTCTCGTTTCTACCAATATTTGGTGTTGATAGCAATTTTTCTGTCATCTCGAAAGCTTTTGAAACCACCATGACACGTTACAACCCAAGCTGGGAAATCGAGTTATCAACACACAGGTCTCCATTCCCCTGTTTGGGTGGTAATGTATGTTTTTTTGTTGGGAGTCATTTTGTAAAAAAATATGTACAATTTGATAGGGGAACTTTTAGTCTTTGATTCAGGCAAGTGAAATTGATAATGTATGCTGTAGATGATACATCTCCTTTAAAGTGATTGGTTTGCTGTATGGAAAAAAAAACCAATTCTTTCATATTATTTATTGTTATCATCCAGACAAGGTGATATCATCCCAGGTCTCACTTCCTTGTCATTGTGAAATTTCTGTTTTTGGGAAAAAGTGCAGAATTGTGATCGTTACTGAATTGTACTCACTGAATCGCCAAGTCATGTAGATAATGAACGCTTTTTGACAGTATCATCATTGAAGAATTTGGTAAAAATAATTACGTAATCAGGGTTTACTGTCTGTACATATGCACTTGTCCTTGCTAGTTGTCATGGTTTCTCGGTTGACTTAGTATCTGAGTTGAAAGTCAAGATTTTCAAATAGCAAGATGGTTGAAACACAACCGTAGCTCTCTTTAATATTTTACTTTACAATGGAAGAAAAAAATGGTGCAATCATTTAACCTTTGTTCATTATTCTCTTTTTCAAAACTATTTTTAAATTGAAGCAGTAGTGTCTTACTGGGTGGGTAGATCGTGAATCGACTTGGAAAATAAAACGGCAATAGAATTCTGTGAATTTCATTTTGAGGTGAAATCACAGCGTCTGGTACTGTGGTACTGTAACTCTATCTCAGGAGACATAATGGTGATAAAAAGGTATGAAAGGCCCATGTCTTGGTATAACTGATATTGTGCAGACTTACTGCTCACAAAAGGTCAGACATTAGACTCGGATTTATCAACACTTCAATAAAAATAGAGCATTAGAATTGAATCTTTCAATGCAAGTTATCCAAGATGGTGTTTTGAAAGGCAAGGCCTACAGAGGAAATATAACCACGCAACTTGTAGTATTCAGTTTTGACCTTTGAACTTAATCAGCTACTTGATTGCAGCACAAACAAAGCTGTGCATATACATGCGTGCATATGTTCCTCTGCAGTGTCTTTGTTTTCTGCTGCTTCTACTTTTGTGGGTTTAAGTCAGGCCTTTTATCAAAATGTTTTAATATGTTTGAAAAGGAAAAAAAAGAAAACATATCTTTGTAGACGAGATTGGACGGGATTGATGTGATGATGATAAAAGTGACACAGGGCGGTCACTGTCAGTGTAAATTTTGAACAAAGTTGTCTTTCCAATTTATGGTTAAGTAGAAAGTTCTAATTTTTTGAGATTGTATATGAAACTTTGTATGCATGGATACGGACAGCACATTAGTCAGAGAAATTACATGTCAGATCTCAAGCAAAAAAAGCTATCCCATGGTTATAATAAAAATGTAATGAATTTTGACTGTGACATTTTATCTTTTTAAGTTTGAAATCTTGTTTTTTTTAAGGTTATCTGGCATTTCTGTTGAGATTTTTGCATGTCTATCCATTGAGATAAGATTGATTACTTAGAAGCCAATATCCTATGTGTATCACTAGCATCCAGAATGAATTCAAAGGACTTGCTGTAGTGATACACCTGAACCACATATACTTATATTTGCAGTGTCTCTGGACATTCTTCCATGGTGCATGGAACGTTTTGGTAACAAATTTTAGAGAGCTTTTCAAATTTTCTTTCTTGGCCCCTTTTACTGTTTGTATATTGTCTAACCCATTCACCTCCATTTTCTTGTGTTGAGGCCCAACTTTGCCAAAATTCGCAATAAGATCAGGCCAAACTCAGTGGTAAAAAGATGAACCCCATTGCCTTCCATATGATGGTAAGACCTTTGGCACAGGGATTTTTTTTGCGTAGATCTACATGTATAGTTTATAGCAGCATGAGAATTTTTATATCTTCAAATGGATAGTTCCGGACGGAATAAACCTATCATTGCCCAGTCTGTGCTCATAGTACCTAACCTGAGATACACAGACCCACCATGGGTTCGCCAGGCCAGCCTGCTTAACCCTTTCATCACCATGGTTTGTTCCAAATCCATTGTTTTCTATGGTAAAGTTGGACCTGTACACAGGGAACTGGGGGTGAAAGGGTTAAACATGGCTAGCTATTTATAATTTGAACCCACCATAGCAAAATGATGGCTTTATATTCAATATGACAGGACACCATCACGATGATGTACAGAGATTTTCCTTCCGAGATATGTATTTAAATAATTTGACAGTGCATGTACCTTTTTTTTCCCCAAGTCACCTTACTGGTTTGATTTACTGCAAATAAAAATATTATGTGATCTTTTCCAGTAGTATCAAAGATTCTTCTTTCAGATGTTAACCATAGCTCACCAAAATTTCAGAAATTCTGTTTTCAAGTCGTGTAGAGCTATTTGTGCATTGTCACACAACATGTATTTCTGCGTGTTTGTCTAAGTGAAGGGGTGGCTGTCTGAATACCCAACTATTGTTTGCGTGTGGATTTGAGTCACATTTTGGCGTTTTAAGCTTTCTGGCATGAGGATGTCGTTGCATTTAAGTTCAAAGACAAATAGTTAAGGGAAAAAAATGATAATTTGACAAAATGCAAAAGGTGGCTGACTTTTTACAACGCTGTACAAATACCAAAGGGTTCAAAAAGATGATTTTATAAAGTGTAAAAGTGGTTTGGTGAACGTTGTGAAGTGCCATGCTCTGCATAAACCTCTCAATGAGTGGGACAGGGTGTGTGTGTGATTGGAGCCAGCAGGAGTTTTTGGACTGGATAGGGACTTTCTTCTTATGCAACACTGTGAGGAATATTACCAGTTCAAAATATCTCTACTGATTCAAAAATTGTCAAATATGGTGAAAGCCAACATCAGGTGTTATGTTATGGGATCTAGAGGGAGCATAGTCCTCCATGAAAAAAGAGATCTCTTGTTTCCAAAATGACTAATATGCTCTTTTACGTCACATGACATGTTCAGGTTACAAAATGACTAGGTGCTTTTGAAGACCATTGCATCATCCTGGTCTAACTTTGACAGTTGGCAGTAATTTGTTTCATGCATATTTGCGTATGATTTATTGCAGAGAGAATACTGGATAAAACTGCCATCCGTGGTTTGGCTGACGTATTTACATGCCTATGATACAGTGTTTGCTGTCAGAATTCTTTTAGAACATATCAGTTTGTTTCGCCAGACGCAGTGGTGTTTACACACATATCAGTTGTCAAATGTTGCAAATCAAAGGAGGATGTGTTCTAAGAAACAATCCATTTAGGGAAGGCTGTGAACCATAGCCTTGTGAAGTGAATATTGCAGTTTGAATATCGTACAACCACTTTTAAATCAACTACTGCTGCAACTATCATGCTTGTTTTTCAGACCTGTCCAACATGAAAATAAGGAAGTGCCTTTTCATGCAAACCAACTGAGATAAATGGAAGTGAAATACAAAAATAAATAAAACTGCTTGTAATTTCACCCATGGTAACTAACTTTTGTTACACCTGGTACATCCTTGTGCATCGAAATATCAACATGAATTCACAGGTTTATTGTTTAGTAAAAATCTTACCATATTTGTCATTTTCCTCATTTTCCTGAATACAAGCATGACACTGTGTAAATTGTGCATTGTAATTTCATTTGCTTGAATAGCACCAGAATGTAGGGCTGCCCTTACAAAATGACTCAAACTTCAGCAATAATTTCAATTCAGAACATTTGTAATGCCTTCAAGCAGAACACCATCAAAATTTGTAAAACTTGTGATTCTATCTTGACTGATTCATAAATAGAAACTTCTACATATTTTTTGTCATATTTATTTCGTTCACCGTGAAGGTTGTTTATTGTTTTCATCAAAATTAACTTCATGGATTACAAAAAAGCGATGGGGCAAGTTACAGGTTAATGTATGCCCTGTTGCCATGATAACAGCCTATTGACCTTTCAACTGGCTTCAAATGCACATTACAAGTTTTCAAGTTCAGGGCAAGTTTCCTGTGCAAAGAATTTTCCTGATATCAAGTCCTGTATTTCAGTGTCAAGGTTAAATTCTTGTCCTATTGAGTTAAACAATGTATCACAACATTGTCAAGTCAGTTTCTGGAATAAAAGTCAGTTTATCTCTGATAGTTTGAGAATTTCATTTATAAGTATGGAGGAAGAGTAACTGAACCCAGTCGCTCACACAGTAATGATATTCAGGGGTCACAGAAACAGAAACACAAGGATGGTTGGAGTGCCCCAATGGAATATGTTGAAATAAAAATATCACTACTACAAATTGGCTTCCATGGTATTTGTTAGTTTGAATAAATGAGAATGGGGCTCAATACAATGTTAACATTTGTGTTGTCTATTTTAATCCCCATAGAGACAACTATCACTAAGAAATTAAGTCACATACACTCAATTTATGAATTTTGCAATTTTATACTTAGGGTCATTTTTAGCTCACATTTAGTATATGTACATATATACATGTATATCAAAGAGAGCCTATATGGTAAGTTGGAGGCGTCTGTCTGCCTGTATGTATGTATCAAAACACATCAAAACTCAAAAACCACAGCACCTACAATCTTAGTATTTGGTGTACAGGTTGCACCCAGAGGTGGAGATGTGCATTTGTTCAAATGAAAGTGCAAATGTCCAAAATATGCAAATGAGTTTTAAAAAGGCAGAAGCCCACAAATTGCTAAAGTTCTGTGGCCACAGGCCAAATTGGATCGAAACTTGGTGACTTTAATAATTGCGGCGAAATTTTTAGTTGTATTTTTTGGGCAATTTTTCCACTTTTGATTAGAAAAGCTTCTCTGAAAATTCTCTTGAATTCCCTGGCTTATATGGAAATTGTCTGAATGAAATTATCATTTACCAAAAGTATGCCAATGATCATGATACAATATTACAAGAGAAATCTTCACTATGGGACTGGTAGATTGTATCACTAATTTCGATGTATCAGGCTACATGGTGTTGTATATGAGTGTCCATTGCAACAGTTGCCAACTACTTTGCCTTGGTATTTGTAGGACGGTGCATCAAAATGTGTTAAAATTTACTTGACGTTACGATTATCATAAGCAAAGACCTGTAGAAGCTACTAAATATCATAAGCCTGCTAAATGTAATTAAATGAGAGCACAGTATCATTGACACTATTTTTGTCAAAATTGGTAGTAATTCTCTAAAAGTCTACACAACAAAGTACTGCTATACTTGGTTTGCACAACTCTATGGATGACTAAATTTGACTTCTCCAGTATTGCTTAACTGGCTGTATGTAACTGCTAAGAATATCACATTCATGTCATGCTGCATTAAGCATAGCTCATTATGTTGGAAACTGTCTGTCAGCTTCCATCATTGAGTGGTTGCACCAGCACTGGTCCACTTGCGTGCATATGTTGTATGTACATTGCTGGGTGTCGTTAAATTAGCATAAAATTTGCATATGATTATATCTGGAAGTATTTTTACTTCTTTTCCTTCACACTTTTTCCCTCTACCTACTTGTCCAATAGCTTTTGAATTTGGTTTGTGATTTCCTAGGAATGACATCATTTAGCCTTGTTCAAATGATCATGAAATTGACACACTTCAACTTTTGATATTTTCAGTCCTGATCATCAAAAACAACCTATGAAAATGCTTGTCATATAGCTGTGAAATTAGATTTCTAGATGCCTTGGGATTTATCCGAATGATGATGACATCTGCATGCATAAATGTGCTGCCAATTTTTGGTCAAAACCTATTCTTCTCTGAAATTGCCTAACTGATAGTTCTCAAATTTGGTTTATTGGTTCCAGTAGGAATGGCCTAATAAAAGTTTGCACAAATGATGATGAAGTTTAGATTTGTCAATGTCTGGCCAATTTTTGCATTTTGGTCAAAAGAACTTATCAGACAGCTTTAAAGAATTATTTAAAATTTGCATAATATTTTGGAATAAACTCTTATTTCTGGTGAAAACATCTTTAAAACCACTTGTTTGATGGCTTCCAAATTTTGTTTGAAGATTCTTATAACCTCATTCTTTTTGTGAAATTATAATTTAATTTGTATATGGAAAGTTTTAGGCCAAATCGCTCATTTTGAGCCACAACTCTATCATTTATGTTAACTAACACATTTTTTTTGTTCAAAAATCACCACAACAGATGTTTCTCTTATCTTCATGTTCAGTTTTTGGTGCTCTGATTCTTTTCTCCAAAATCAAATTTCTTGTTTTGAAATTTCTGACTTCTAACATCAAGTCAACATTCAGCGCGATCTGCGAATGATTGAACACCAGGGAGAATCAGATCATTGTCATTTTTATCGCAGTGTTCTCCCCAGAGCAATTATAGAGTGGTGGCCATATTGTTATGCAAATTAGCCACCACCGTACCAGAAAATCCAGGGTAGAACACTGTATCGTGTTTGAAAAATTGAAAGCAGGACTGTATCAGCTGCTTGGTTGCTTATGTTTTGCAAAATTGCTGACCAAGTAGCTTTGGAACTTGGTTTTTAGCTGTCTAGTTATGTGCTCATCCAGATCACATCTATTTGCATCATGTTGTAATTGCAATTCTGTGATGTTGATCAGATAGAAATTCTGCAATATACCATGGGAGTCTCAAATTTCAAGTTCTTCACTGCTGGATTTTTGTTTGGTAAATTCTCTTAAATTTGATTTTTATGCAACTGGAAACATGTTAATAATTCTTGGTGTATCAATGTGATGAAATATCCAACGTCACACAAAGAGAACTCATTGGAGATAATTACTGGTATATTACAGCTTTGTCAATACCATTCAATTTTGTGATGTCATCATCTCTGATTATTCCTGATATTGTATCCAATTGTCCAGCATTATAGCCCCAGATGTTTTCTACATCTACAAATTCACTGGCATTGGCAAAACTATGAAATAATAGCAATAATGTACCCCTATGGGCTCATAATGGACTCAAGCAAACTTTGAATTCCATAATGTACCTGACTTTGCCTCGTATCTCATGTTGTGCAAAGTTTGCTTTGTCCATTATGAGCTGGGGGGGGGGGGTACATTGCTTCCATATGACATGGGATCTCTAAGAATGCAAAACAGTACAGCATTCATTTGCATAATCTATATCGATGAATATTGTTTAAAACTGCAAATCTGTGGATAATAATTTGCTATCAAAGGTGGTAAGCCATGTATCTTGGATTAAACACTATATGAGTGTCTTCTGACAATGCAATAGTTATAAATTTTACAAATGACACAAATAAGAAATGAACAAGCTTTTAAAAACACATGCATGGAATGCCATTTCTTTATCAGTAGACTTTTAATGTCAAAAGGGAACATGATATAAAAATAGAGAGATTTTTCAAAAGTGCTAGTACGCCAAAAATTACAAGGCAAACAGGAATTCACTTCTGGAAAATATGTCAAACAGTCCATTTCAGAGAATAGAAGAAACAAACACCCGCATCCATAACAAAGTAACAAAGTTGCTTCCTTCTGGTCAATTAATCTTTCAAAATATAAATTTCTTGTACTCACTCTGGACTTTGGGTATTAAAACATAAAGAAAGATATCCCACTGATATTAACCACATATGATATCCAAATAGGTTGAATATATTTCTCATCTACATGTAATAATATACCAAATATTCACACAGTTGAAGCTACTGATAGACTACTTATTTCATCATGTCAGTTGAGTAACAAAACTAGATTCATTGAATAAAATTTGCAATGATGACATACAAAACCTCAGCCTTAGTTGAGAATGGCAATTCTGATCAAAGGTTTATAACATCTAAGAGGCAGGGATCACGAAGGTTGAAAGTTGTTCAGAAAACTTTAATATGAGTTTCAGAGTTTTGCTATGAAAATGACATGGTTAGTCTATCCACAGTCCCTCCACAAACTGGAAAGCCCCCACTCAATTATCAGATTTATCTAATATAAATATTATTTACTTGATAAAATATTCAATGGAAAACAAAAGAATGACAAACTGTTAATGGGCTGTTGACACATTCGCTAATGCGAGAACCTGGGATTGAGAATGGCGCCTTTTTAAGCATGGAGTGACTGAGTCTGTGTGTTAAAGCCATCAATGATCACTGACAGCTCTCTGTAACTTTCAATTTGTTACCAATGCAATACATCATGTATTCTATTGGTTGTGCTAAGGCTAGTTACAGGTAGTTAGTTCTTTATGTTTTGCTGACAGTAATCACGATAATTCTGTGCAAAATTAAAATATCAGCTACAGTGGTAGTGACAATACTGGCTGCAGAAAGTTCTCTTTATGAACTTTGTCATTTTGCTCAGTCATGTGTGAGATTTCCTCTTGTCTAAAAACGAAAGACTGGAGAAATATAAATGTATTATCAAGACACAAATTTGAAGGAAGCAGCTAAACATTGTCTAAAAATAGGTAATGAAAGTGGAATGACATGTGAAGTGGTCCAATAGGAATCTTGAAAATGACTAATGTACTACATTTCAAAATAAAGTAGTGGGACACTCTGAGGTTAACTTAGGAGCTTACACGGAAACTATAATTCATCCTTTGGATTAATAAGCATCAGTTCACGATGACGTTTTGGTTTGTATTGCAAAAGCTTGGCGTATTCTAGGAGAAGTTTCCTCCAGTAGCACTCCACGTCTTTCATCCGAAGATGGTCGTGGATGAAGTTGTAACCCTGTTCGGCAATTTCTTGGGCAACCTCGTCATTTTCCATTGCAAACTCTATCAGGTCCCTGGCATCACTGAGATCTTTCTTCACTGGGATGTAATGTACCCAGGGTTTGAGGGCTGGATAGAAAAACTCCAGCCACTCTTCGCCGACATGGAAAACCAGAGATTTGCATAAAAATAGATGCTTCAGACGAAAACTTGCAGCCACTCCTCGAAAGTTAAAGAGGTATTTGTATGGACAGTGTTCTTCTAGGCCAATTTCTTTCGCTGGTGGTGCTCCTAGAGTGTCCTTATCTGACTTCCATGCTTGATTTTTTGTGTACTGGGCATCGACAAGGTCTGGCTCCTCTCGGGACAGTAGAACTAAAGGATCCCTTTCTGCACTGGTTCTGGACCCCCTGAAAAATGCTTTCGTGTGCTTCTTTTCCCAAGGCCATTTCTTAGCTTCCGCAGTAAGGGAGTCCCTGAACAGATCCCATCTACCAAGACCCGTTGGAAATAATGGCCACACTGCTGGACCACCTTCCCAGAATGTCCACGCTGGGTACATGATGTCCCACATCTGACTGTCGACTTTGCTGAACGAGAACACAGGTTTGGGGTCGGTGTATTTTGGACTTTGAGGATAGTCCCTGACGTTGATGATCAACTCCATGTCTGGAAGCTTGTTGATGATCTTCAGGATGAAGTACTCAACGCCACTGCACCTTGCCGGAAACATGCACTCCTTGGATCTGTACAGCTTGTGCTTTATGATCTGGTAGTGCGTGCCAATTTTCTGCCCTAAGGCTGTCTCGAACAGCTCTTGTGTGATGCCACCTCTGTCCTTCCATACCTTGAGGTCATTGTTGAGCACGTCTCTGTGACAGGAGCACTCTCGAACGTCTTGTTCACACTCTTTGTACTTTTCGACGCCAAACTTGACTTCATTAAGGTACAGATCCCACTTGGTTTTCACAGGCGGCGTTGCACTAGGCGGTTCGTCGTCGCCATCCTCAGAACCATAACAGACGTTCAGTATGAGAACGGATACGTAAAAAAGATGGATTAAGGCCCTAATCATCGTTGTTCAACCGCGTGTTTTGTTGCGCTTGAAAATTCCACTTTCAAAGATCATAAATCGTTTACGCCCGTAACGCTTTCACTGTTCACTACGAGCACGCCAGCGTGGCTGTAGCTCGTTGCGAGGAGAACAATTAACTTGTTGAAGGACACGTTTACAAATTACAGTACTTCCGCCGGACCGCCGATATGCGTTTACCTGTGTTGGCTATCGTTACGCCCGATATGTAACACAAATGTCCTTCACGTTGCTCTTCCGTATTCTGGACCAACGAAAAATGGTCTGGCGATGCTCCTTAGCAAGTTCAAGTCAATGTAAATCGCAGAAGAAAGTTGGGCGCGGCACAGCACTGTTTCAGAGTTCAAGACATGACAAGATACAGCGGGAGGTCAAAGTGCAGAGGGCGAAATAGCGCCCTCTACAAACGACCTCGAAGATCACATGATAATTTGTTATTCGCCCACAGTCCTAACATGAACTTACGTGTGAACTAAAAGGAGCTGAAATTCTCTTAGATTTGGCATTATTCAGAACAGTTATGCACAATGCATGATGCATACGAGGCAGAACCAATTCTTGAGAAACTCCCGTTACAGATAGAGTCAATAGCGTGCCACGGTAAGTTGGAAATCTTGAGAGGCGTGACGTCAAACTCAGTATCATTCATGAATTGCTTGTGCTCAGATTGACATGATGTACTGGAAGGTAGAGAGAGAAATACTGAACTGAAAATCCATTAAATCATTTAGACAGTCTGCTTTGTCAAGCGTTACAGTTTCATAGACCTTGGAGCCGAAATTTTCATGTCGGGCTTCTCAAATAATACTTTCCACACTGTTTCCAGTGCATTTAGTAAATATTCTGTCAAACCTTGAATTCGTTATAATACATGGGTCACAATAATGGCTTGTGATAATGTGATTTACAATTCAATTTTGCCCTTCTATTGCTTCCCCACAATAGTACAGGATACAATAGCACCAATAACCGTATTAATATTGTGACAAATTTTAATGTCAGAATGTTGTGTTGGTTATGATTTTGTGTGGCCAGCGACACCACTTTGACACATTCATGGCCTAGGTCACTCAATGCTCCACCCATTGCAAGAGACAGATTCTGTTTTCATCTAGGAATATAAGTCAACCACTCAGGGTAGCATTTTATATACTCAAATCATAAGTAACAGGCATGTGTATCTCTGTCAACAGATATCAAGCATTATTACAAATGTTCAAAAACGGGAAGTTCTATGAATATTTTGCATTGTGTTTATCAATATTGTACACATCAAGTAAAGGATAACATCAAGTTTTCAGGTTTATTTTAAAATACTTCTCACTGTGGAAAATTATATTATTTTAGTTTCATAACCATGCTTTCACATTTTGATTTACAGGTTATATCTTTTCTGTTGTTACCATTGGCCTGATTTTAAAAAGGATGAGCCAAAATAATACACCTTCAAAAACTGTCACTGATGTGGTTATGTGCAATATGAGTGACAAAGTGACAACTACATTTTTGTCACCAACAACTAAATCAAAGATATTGTTTTTTCAGAATCAATTTCACTGCATTTTTTTATTCACTTATCAGGTTTTTCAATTTCTTTCAGGCGATGTGCTGCTTGTTGGGACAAAACAAGGTCATCTTCTGGTGTACAGCATAAAATCCTCAACAGGTATATTAGCCTGTTAACAATTGATATGTTTTCTGGATGCCAAATGGCCGCTCCATTACCATGGAGAAAAGTTACAGACTTTTCCCATGGAAACATAAGTTTGTGATCGGTCACCTTGATGACAATTCCTGCAATTGATCATAATATTGTGAAAGCTGTTCAGGTTTTTTTTTGCAAGAGCAGATGATATAAAAATGGTGTCAATTTAAATGATGACACAAAAACAACCCCTTTTGATTTCCATATTGTGTTTCAAGTCTGTCACAATCTTTTGGATCAGTCGTCCATGCCAAGAATGTTAAGAAGGTTTATGAGAAAAGCTGAGTGTTGGATACAAATTTTTGTTTGCTGTAGTGAGACCTCCAAAGGATATTACCAAGGCTTGTCAATGCCCAAATTTCAAACGGAAATCTTGCAGTGTGTTTACTAAAGGGAGGAAAAACCGATTTTTGGAAGGTTCAGCAAAATACTTATCACGTGACTATTATGCAAATAATGACTGTGTACTGTACCCCTTTTCCTGCCAGACAGTATCACTTCCCCATCAGCCAAGTCAGTAAAACGCGGTATTGAGCCAAAACATGACGTATTTTCACCCACTTGGCTTGGTCTGTTATAGCATCTTTTGTCCAAAAAAATCAAGTTTACAGTATTTATCATTTTAACAGCTTTCAAATATACAGTATTATGTTAAAATACACCATATGGAATATGTTGTGTTTCATTAATTTTAACCATCTTGACCTGGTGGTGAAATATGGACTTGGCAGGAAAAGGGGTACTGTCAGATTTCCCTATATCAGGGTTATCAGAAAATATATACTTTATTGGCGTTTAGGAGTTCTTCAAGTGAGAAAAAATAAAAATCTGAAAATGTCTATTTTGTATGTAGCTACCTTAAGTTCGGTAACCAATTGCCAGATTTGATTGAAACTTAGTATGCAAGTTCTTGAAGGTAACTTTTGGTTGATTTATTCACATTGTGGTGAAATTTTCACTGTTGTATTATATTTGGGGCAATTTCCCTGTTTTTGGTCAAAAACTTCTCTGACAGCTCTTGTCCAATTGTTTTGAAACTTAGTATGCATGATTGTAGGGTTGACCTCTGTCAGATTTATTCAAATTATGGTGAAATTTGTATATATGTGTTTTTGGGGCAATTTTCCCATTTTGGTCAAAAAATAATCTTCTCTGAAATTGCTTGTCCAGTTGCTTTGAAATTTGGTATGCATTTTCCTAGGGGTAAACTTAGTTAAGTTTGTTCAAATTGTGGTGAACTACGCATATCTGTCGTATGGGGTTTCTTTTACCTTTTTGGCCAAAAAATTACCTGTGTATTTGGTATGTTGATGTATACTCAACTGTAAATGGGAATTTGGTCAAATGAAGTTATCATTTACCAAAAATATGCTAATGAGCAACCTCCAAGCCAATAATATGTCGCTTTATTAAATATTACAGCTTGATGAATTACCAAATATTGTTTACATAAATTCCATGCAATGCAATATTACAATAGGACAAGGAACTTCCCCTATAAAAGCCGGATTATCGTAAATCTATGCAAACGTGAAAAAGCCATGCTACTGATCGGATGTGCCATGTTTGTTCCCTGAAGTTTGTAATTTTGCCATGTTTCAGGCATTTATTGTCATTGAATCTTGCATATGATGTTTGTGAATATATAACGACTAACCTTGCGTCGAAAATAAACTGAAAAAATTTTCCATTTTTTGTCAGAAAACGCATGTGTTTCAAAATGTGTTCCCTGTACGACCATTTGACCCCTCTTTGCATATGTCATGAAAGTGCCCATCATGATTATTCAAATTTCTCATACGGTCAGAGCAATGCTATGAGAATTCAAAAACTCCTGCCCGGTGTACGCAAATAGCTGCATCATCAGTAATCCCCCTATTATGCACCCACGGTCCTGTAACTTCTCGTTTATGATGTAATAGTGTTATATTCAACTCAACCCCTTGATCGGGTTAATATTTGCTTCATTTGATTTTGATAAGCCTGGCAGTTGGTTCAATATACACCAATGAAGTTTGTAAAGTTATGAAGAAAACCTGAAGAATAAAGTTTTTTACCAATAATTAGAATTTTGATGTTGCCCCTAATGTGCATGAATACGTATTCATTTATAGGTTGAAGCAAATTTGTTTGGATATGTTATTGTAAGGGTTTTATATTGTAAAATTTTACGATAACCTACCATATCATAAAATTTCTCAAAATTATATGGATTTGAAAACATTACAATTTTAATGCTACAGGATGCTGTAGTGTGTGAGTATTTGGATAAGAAATTGAAAAAATAATAATTCTTCAAGGCATGTATCATCAGAACATATATAGTTACATAGTGAAATGAAAAGTGGAAATGCATATCTTTATAACTGATTTACTTGAAGTATCTTTCAGTTTCAACGCATTTCCTTGTGAGGATTTTTTGTCTTTCAAATGAGTTTTGTTATGAAGGAAGAAGATATTTCCAAGTTGTGTTGAACCTTTAATCACGCATAACTTGAAAGAAGTAGCAGATACAAAACTCACAAAATTGTGTCTGTCTGTCTGTTTAGACATACTACCACATAACAACTGTGGAGATGTTTTTCAGCATGACACCTGATGAAAAAAGATCAACATCACTCCATACAAGAACTTACATTTTGTGTTGGCTGTGGTTAACTCATTTCATGATGTAAGTTGTTGTTCTAGCCAGTCAAAACACCCATAATTTTTTTCTACGTCCCCTAGGTGGTGAGAGATTTGCTGTCAACTTACAAAGATCGAACAAGTCTTTCGCTAAGAAGCCAATCCAACAATTAGCATGCGTGCCAGAATTTCAAATACTCATATCCCTGTCAGGTAAGTGAATAACAAGACATTTTTCAAGTAAACTGTCAATGTCAAATTGCATGAACAAAGTGATCATGTAATACCTATAAACAAACAAACAAACAAACAAACATAAATTTAATATCAAAATTCTAAACATATTTTGAAAAGGGTCAACCATGACTTAGGTAAATTGTTGTGAGACTATTTTGTAGCTGTAATTGTAATTGTTCTGTGTGTGTGTGTGTGTGTTGTGTCTGTGTGTGTGTGTGTGTGTGTGTCTGTGTGTGTGTCTGTGAGTGTGTGTGTCTGTGAGTGTGTGTGTCTGTGTGAGCATTTGTTATACCTTTCAACAGTGTGACATAGATATATCTGAATGAAAGGTTCAGTGACAGAGTAAAACATACGAGAGAACAGCAGCGATACATTAGAATTGCATATCCCTTTGAATGTAGTCCCACTTACATCTGATATGCAGCTTACTTAAGCTGTGTCACAGACTGTGTGTATGCTCATCCACAGTAACCCACAGTAGTCAAACTTAATAGAGTGATCTGAATTCAATCAAGTTGTTAGCTGAGCCAGCTTTCCAGGCTGCACTCTGCCTAGCTCAACCAATGATGGCATAAACACGCAGGCTGATACACTGAGTATAGAACTGTGTAGTATCAAACAAGCTGGTACAGAGCAAAGGGCCAGTGAGGGGTTCTCTTTCAAAGACCCAACAAGAGTGCTGTGATAAGTAAAATTCCAAATGCTCAAAATCTCCAAATTTGTTTGATAATCAAAGAGGTCAAAAATTTATCTTTGGGAAAGTATATACATGTACATAGAATGAAACCCTGTACTCTTTCCTGCTCAGAAAAGTTGTATTTTAAATGTACATACCGTACTCGTCCGAGTATAAGCCCCTGCTCGTGTATAAGCCCCCCTACTGATTTTAGAGGATTTTAGAAAATGCATTACATCCGTGTATAAGCCCCTACCCTAGTGTAACTCAAATACAGAAAGGTTAGGAGAGTATATTTGGTCATTTAACTTGGTAAAATTAATTTTAGATAATAAAGAAACCATTAAAAGATGTTAAAACAATGGGAAACTGGAGTTCCCTTGACAATATCGTAAGGAAAATGACACGTTTTTCCAGTACTATCTTGATTCTTTGACCCTACTCACCCCCGTCGCCTAAATAGAATAGTCTCACTCACGTCCGCCATTGTTTATTATTCACGGCCACGATGTTTTCATGCTTGAAACATGCCCTGCAGTTTCTTTTGTTTGAAGCAATTATCCTTTCATTTGTGAAGACTTTTCCTGGTGACTATTACAATTTTCACTGCTATGTTGTTGTTTTCACAAGATGTAGACAGTTTGATATTGGAATATTGAGTTGCCTTTCCGTGTGGGCAATGCATGCCTGTTTACATATAGCCTAATACTGTTGATCAGCAGCATACATGACGTCTTTGTTTCAAGTTTGGGTTTTTTTTCGACGCTGAAATTTCACCAAAATGTCACTTCTGTATTCAGAGATTGTACAATCAATTTCTTTGGATGTGTAAGTCGATTTTGAAAGCGATAGAAAGATCGAGTGGTGTTGAAAAAAATCGTGCATAAAATTAGCATCAATTAAGTGTCCATGCCAGATAACATGGGTTGCTCGAGTATAAGCCCCTCCCCTAGTTTAACCGCTGTTTAGTGTTGCCGAACCGGGGCTTATACTCGGACGAGTACGGTATTTGTTATTGGGGTATAGGGAAAGACTTTCACATTCCCCAATAATCTGTATTACAATAGGATAGTTTCAGAATATGTGCTTTCAGGTCAGTCACAATCAGGGTGCGCTAGAGTGTGTCACTGAGGTCAAAATTTCAAGTTCATGATAACTGTCCAGTTAAATAATATGTTGAAAGGTTATGGTATGGGGCATATCTTCCTAAAATTTGGTGAAGCAAACGTCATTAGTTTTACCACAGTGCACATTGTTTTATATGGTTGACGCAGTGTCACGGACGCTACAGAAATGTTGTACATGAAACACAAATGTCATTATAAAATTTTAAACAATGATTTGTTAATGCTTTCGTATGTTATTACAATATAAAAATGCATATTGGCATTAAAATAAGCTATACTTGGTATGATTTACTTAATTTTTCCATGAATAAACACAACCTCAAGTTTAGTGAGAAATACAACAATATTGATCATATTTTTTAATAGGACTTTCAACTTCTCTATGTCCTTCCGCTGGTAAGCTGTACTTAAAAGTTTTATTGTCATGAATTAACCATGCTATAGCAACAATATTAATACCTTTCAGTGTAATCAAAATGAACTTCTTTCTGAAATATTTTCTGTTTAGTATGACATGTAATTTTGTCACGGATGCTACCAAAATCAAACTTGAAAGTTAGGTCAATTTGAAATATAAAAAGCAATTAACAATCTAGTTTTTTCTTTCTCTTTTCTCCAAAACCTTTCTCTGTCAAACATTTAAATTGTGAAAATTGTGTCAAAACATTGACAATTTCTTTAAATTGAACAAGAAAGCTATAGCAACTACTGCAAAAATCAGTTGGAGTATGTGAAAAATGTCTATACCAGTAATAAACTTTCAATACGTCAAAAAACACAGAAGTTAACATTGCTTGCGCCTTAAAGTGTAAAACCAAGATAAAACTAGACACCTAGATCAGGCTAGAGAGACAGGTTGTTAAACTTTGACCTGTGGTCCCACAATAAAATTTGCTACAATGTATCTGACACACCACCCAAGAAATCCAAATGGCTTGCAGCTGTTCTAACACCTGTCAGGATGGGGCGCACACACACCTAGGTGAGGCTGGAGATCAGAGATGTAGTCTGCCAACCTTTGACCTCTGTTCTATAATGTATCTGTACTCTCTGACGAGCGTAAATTTGGCGTCATACTCATCCTCATCCTCAGCCTCAGGGGTCACGCGAAAATGAGGATGAGGATGACGCTACAGCGTCAGCTCCACCGGCGTCAGATCCGATTATTCCCGAATGCGTCTGATGGAATGATAAGTGTAAAAACGACTTTAAAAATGTGCTCCAAGTTTCATATCACTGTAAATGTTAATTAAAACACAGTGGGATTTGCATTTCATAATATTTAGTTACCTCTCCTCTCAATATCCGTTTCTCACCTTGTAGTTATAAGGCAACATTCTTAGCCCTTAATTTCCTGAAAGTTCAAAGGTTTTATGTTTAATACATTGACTTTTCAGGCCTCAAGTCATAGTTATACCAGTTAATTGTTTTATATGTCCTTTGAATAATTAGGGCTTTCATATCACCTCTCATGGTGGCGATTTTTACACATTTTGGACCATGTATACCTATTTTGCACCAATTTTGGAAAATCTTAACGCAAGAGTTGAGAGGATACCAACAAACACATCCACGGATCCATGGACTGAAAATTACGAACATTTCCAAAAAACTAGTCCATGTGAGATATTCTAATGATAAAATATTACCTGCGAACCAGTTTTAGGATTCAAAAGAAAGTTGAAAAAAATGGAGTTGTTATTTCTTAAGTTATGGGCGAATCATTATCCATCATGGGGTAGCGTAACCTTGGCAATCTTTGGATACGACGCTGAAGCTGATGCTGAGTAGTGTCATTTTAGCGTCAGCTAGAAAGGTCACCTGAGGATGAGGATGAGGATGAGGATGACGCCAACTTTACGTTCGTACTCTCTGCCTTCGAAATATGTGAAAGTGGTGGAGACAGAGTTAACACAAATGTCATTTCTTCCCCCTTGATTTTTAAAATTCAAAATGTGATAACAAAACAATAAAATGTGGTGGTTATTTCACATTTAGATTGGCTTATAATCTGAAAAACAATGTTTGCATTTTATTGTAGCATCCGTGACATAATGAATTGAAATGGAATACAAATAATAAATGCATATACAGCACAGAATTCATTGTTCTTTTCACTAGAATTCTAATAACATATTCAATATAATTACTGCATTCTTAAAAAACACCAATCTAAGTGTTACAGTTGATGCTCAACATAACTTTTTGAGTGTTTTATTACTTTTTAAAAAATCAATTTTGTGCAAATTTACAATTTTATGCCTTGAAGACATTTTGTAACCCAACTCCATGTATGTACACACAATACACACTAGTATTTATATGTTTCAGTGGATTAACTGCTTTAAAATGTTTTAAATAGTTATTAATTATGACTATGTAGTAAACACCGTCACGGACGCTACACTGTCACGGATGCTACATTTCCATGTTTTAGGAATATTAATAGTGAACGCAAGGGACAGTAATTATATAATTTGTTTATTGAAGGTAGGCACCTATTGACACTTAGGCCTGTGACATCAGATCTTTTATAACTCCTGTTGTCCTTAAGATATGAGTGTGTCACGGACGCTACAAGAAATTTCCGACCACAACGATCTCCATTTTCATTTATTCACAAAACAATACAATATGCAATTTTATTTAAATTTTGGTGTATAAAATGCTTGCTATGGATGTTGAGGTTGGAATTAAATTCAATATTACAATATTTTATCCATTTTTCTACATATAAACTAAAGGTATATGTACTTATGGTCATCAAACACAAAAACATAACGATGTTACAGTTTTGGTAAAAATACCACAGTTTCTGTTCCGATGCACATAATCACATGAAATAACTTGTGAAAGAAAGTTAGGTGTTCTGCAATACATATGTGAGCAAAAAATTCCACAATTTTAACACTGTGTTCCAAAAAACATTTTGAAATTAAGTACATTTTGAAGTGAAACAGCATAACGCTACTTTTTACAGTTTTTAAAGGCATTTTTGTGGATGTACAACCAAACCTGCACACTATATGCCATATTTCTTTATGTGACCAGTTAGTTACAACTATTACTATTTATTAGAAACAAATAAGCAATATGATATCAGTCTGAATAGCAGATATATGTCCATAACAAATGAAAATCATCTAGCGCACCCTGATTGTGACTGACCCCTTAGGAAATGAGCTGTAGGAAATGCTTACTGCATCAGAGTTCTACAAAATGTTGCCTGTTTCTGAAGAAAAGTGAAAAATTATTGCAACAAACTACCCTACTAATAGTTTTATTAAAACTCACCAAACACATACTTAGTTATGTTCATGTTTGTTTTCTTTTCCTCTCATCAAGTGAGAGTGTTCATTTGTCTCATAGACAAGGAACCGCTTAATCCATACACATTTTCAGTGAACAAAAATCTCAATAAGTATTATCTTTGATGAGTAAGTAATGATAGATTTGACTGACATTTCTCCTTATTTTCATTTTGATTTCCAGACAACGTGATCAGCGTTCACGACTTGACCGGCTATTCCATGATAACCACCCTGACAAAGACCCGAGGAGCAACCCTGTTTGCTATAGATCTACAGGTTGGTAATCTATGTGTGTCAGCTTTTCATGGGGTTTGAAGTTAAAATTTATGAACTCGTCCCTTGCATTGAAATCAGAAATCCTCTGAATAAGATATTAAGAGGGATTTTCAGGATGTTTTCCCTAATATCTCATCAGTGCATGCAAGAACACGTAGATTGAATAGAGAAAAAACATGTGACGCATGTAGTGAGCTGATTATCAACTCTGAAAAGTCTGTTCTGATATCTCAGATTATCCGTCACTTGTCTGGTACCCGTCTCAATTTTCTCAGTTGGTAGCCAATATCTGTGTTTAGTTTAGTCATGTCAAGGTTTAGTTTTGTCTTTCTGTGAATCAAATGTTTATAAATGTTTAGCCCATATCGTGTCAGGCATCTCACTTCTCCAACTTCCTAGTCAGTAAAAAGAAGTATTCGCCAAAAACCTACATATATTTTCACCTACTAGGCATGATATTTTACAGCATAGACCCAGAAAGGTTCTGTGGTTATACTATGTTTAGCCCGTGAAAATTGTGTGTACGCAATCGACGTTTTCAAAAGCCTTCAAATATAGATCAAATGTTCAAGCCTTTGTTAAAATGCAATGTAAATACGTCATGTACGTTATGTCATTCGTCACTTGCTTCCAGCGTCCCAAGCAGGAAATATTGAAATAAAATTCTTCATTTTTCAGAAACAGAGATCATTATACACTTTGAGGATGTGCGTTGCTGTGAAAAGGAAACTACAATTATTTTATTGGCAGAATAGAGATTTCCATGAAACACAGGTAAGCAAACGCTGCACCATTCAGTGTCGTTAGTTTTCCTTTTGTAATTGTATCACTCTGTCTCAGCCAGACTTTGATACATATTCTGTTTTCAACATGGCAAGTTGACATATATACCAGATAAATGGGGGAAGGGGAGCTGGCTGGTGGAAGGGTTCATAATATTCATATTGAGTAAAAATATACTTTAATCCTATAGACTGGGTTAGCAGCTGTTAGAGTATTTAAAAAAATTCCAAAAATCGAAGTTATTTATGGAAATAATAGAAATAGAATTATTTCACAGTACATAGTTTGTAATGTTATGAGGAGGAGTATACTTGAATCCTAGACACAGGGTTAGAAGGTTTGGAATATCAAATACAGTATTAACAAATATCAAAAATTCACAATTATTTAAGGAAACAACAGAAGCAGAATTATTTCACAGTATATATGGTGGGGAGGGGGGTGGGGTGGGGGTGCTTGGCCGGTGAAAGGGTATATATCATTATCAAAGCAGCCATGATACCTAAAAGACTATACCTACAGAATAGACACTGGGTTAGAAGCTATGGAGTGATAAAAAATCAAAAATCACAAACATTTAAGGAAACGACAGAAATGGAATTATTTCATAGTACACAGAGATATATCAGTTTTCAGCAGCTTGTGTTTATCTGCTTCACCAGATGTTGCATGGTTGCGATATTGCTTGCACCATCGTAACAGTTATGAGTTAATGTGTAATTTTGCATGCAATCAGGCACACGGATGATATGGTTCGCTCTTTGCTGTCTGGCTACATCAAAATAATTGGCTGCATCTCTCACTATCATTTTGAATATATTTCAGACCATGGCGGTCCTTTTTTTAAAAATGAAAAATAGGTGCTCTTGTGGAGTGAATTTCTTTCTTATTTCCCTGATGTTGTGAAACCTCACAAACTATGACTTTCAGAAGCTTATTGCACTACCCCTTTTGTGATAATCATCAGTGTACCGATTTGGAATGAAAGAAAGTCACAAAATGTTTCTGATAATGGGGTTACACTTACTGTACAACGATTCTTTCCCATTAAAATTTTCTTTTAACATCATGTTTCTATGCTTACGTTTAATACTTTAAAAAATTGTAGCTCTTCCTACATGTTTAAATCACAAAACCAATAAAACAGCTGTGACTGTAAAAGTCTTCCATATGATGTGTGTGTGTGTGAGTGTGTTAGTGTGTGAGTGTGTTAAAGTGTGTTTGAGTGTGTGCGTGCGTGCGTGCGTGCGTGTGTGCATGCGTGCGTGCATGCGTGTGTGTGTGTGTGTGTGTGTGTATGAGATAAATAACTAAAGCAATTAAGGAGTGTTTGGGTTGAAATTCTGGCAGATCGTCTATGTAGCCGACACGAACACAAACTGTCTGATACCAGCTATATGAAAAATAGTCCAGAATGAGCTACAAAATCACTATCAGTTTTAAGTTGCAGGTAGAATAAGTCTGTGCCTTTGTATAAAGTACTATAAAAATAGTAGAAAGTGAGCAACCAGCTGAAAGTTAGTCGAGGAGACCTTAAAATTGTACACTATGCATATCATTAGCATTTCATTGTCGGCTGCATGGACTGTGTGCCAAAATTCTTATGGTCTGTACACTACAACATTTTATACCAGTGTGATCTATGTAATGCAGAGAATGCACAGGCAAAGGCAAGTACAGCATTCATCCACATTGTGATATTTTTTGGGACAGTAGCATATTGAAAATGGGTCAAAATGGCATTACCCGACCATGTTGTATGATGCACTTACTCATTAATCATCATATTTGAATTTCAAAAGGTGTATTTCAAATATCAGCAATGTTTGGTAATTTGTCGTTCTAATATCAAAATTTTTCACAGTGAGCCCTGATACTTATTCTTGATTATAATTATGAGAGAGATTGGTTGAAAGATTCTTGGAGGAAAGCTTGACCAAAAGTTTACCACTCACAGATTTGTGGTGCAGATAATTTACCAAATTTTGAAGGTGTTATGCAATTTGTTTAAAATGACAAGATTTGTATCACTGCTAAGTATGGGCCTGTCATTCAACACTAACTAGTAGTACAGAGCTGTCTCTTCTCACAGTGGAACCAGCACCATCATATATCTCCATCACTAGATCCATCTGTTACATTCATTTTGAGTGTGAAAGATTTACAGGGTTTCTATGCCAATATTTCATACTTCCCCAATACTCAATATGTGACGGAGTTATTCCTCTATTGTCTCCGTGCCATTTTTCCATATATGAGGTCACTCAGGTCAGAGGTCATCACATCTGCAGATTAGACTTAGGACTGAACTCGTTGTCAGCGCATTCTCAATTTTTCATCAAAAATGGAATATTGTCCAGATTTAAATCTGATGCTTTTGTATGCATGGGAACAGGAGTTGTCCTTCTTTGGAGATCATGACAGGAAATAGTGTTTGCATGTCAGTCTGTGTTAGGTAGGTAGGTCAAGGCAGGCATACAGGCAGGCAGGAAGGAAGGACCGAAATAAATCACCAGTGCCAGCCCAGTGTACCTTTTGCCGAAGAGCTCCACAGCATGATTTAATACTGCTGTGAAGAAAAATGGTTTCTCTAAGTCCATGACATACAATATTTAGATATATTTGTATTCAGTGCACAGTGCGCCAAAGCTGTAGTGTAGCAGTTACATATCTCACTACCTCCCTGAAAAAAAACAACAGTCTCCCAAGAGTTTCTACTATAAGTATGTAACATTTTTTGCACGTGTTGCACAAGTTGTAGGTTTCTAACCACTGTTTCAAAGGTGAAAGAGCCATTTACCGTATTATAATAGGGCATAGTGAAATAATATGTCATCAGTGTTCACTTAGAGGATAATTTTATGATATTTGCTATGAGTCATAATTGTGGATTAACATCATGAAACCAGGGCCGATCCATGATCTCCACAGCAGTTTATTTTTTAATATGTTTGAATGGAAGCTTCTTCATTTTTGTACAACTTTAGAGCTATTAAAATGTGTTGAACAGATATGGATCATACATTAAAGAAAAAACAATGGTGAACAAGTGAAAACAAAGCTTTTTGTGCATTTATTGAGTGATTCACCCTTCTGAATGTGATTCAGATGTTGGACAGACTTGTAACAGATTCTTCAAGACATGCGTGGAAATCAATAAATTTATATCACCAGTACCAGGGTCATCAGAAAGAACAATCAATATGCAATGGTGAAAACTATAAAACTTCAATCCCCGGTGCAAATAATTTGTGCAATAAATTTTTTATTGACCTCTTAAAGTCTGGTAATCTTCAGTTACAAAGGTTCTGTAAGGCAGTGTTAATGCCTGTTGACAGTCTTAAAACGCAGTGACAGGGATGCTATCCATCATTAAATGAAGTAGTTTTCCTGAAATGGTGTAAATAGTAAACAGCGCCCTCACAGTTTTCCTGTGTAAATTGATTCACTGTGTTGTTAAATACAATTCATGATATTGCACCTGCTCAGAGCAGCTTTGTTTATTTTACTTTTCAGTTCTTTGACATAAGTTGAATTTGTCAAACATGAAGTATTTATCTATTTCAGTCTGGCCTCTGATCCCTGTGGTAGAAATGTTTTTCTGATTTCTGGCAGGTAGTTGGAGGTACTTCTCTGTTTGAATTGCATAAATCATTTTCTTATGATTCAATAGTTCAAATGAAATTCTTAGATTCATTTAACTGTACATAATTAATAATAATAATTGAATTTCAGGCTGACCTAGGTGTTCCTGATGTACCCAAAGCCATGTCATGGTGTGGTGATTCACTCTGTGTTGGATTCAAGAGAGATTATTTCTTGATCAAAGTAAGTAGACCAATGATGACAATTTCTAAGAAGGTAGTGGTTGTCTTTTATAGTTCTAAGCATCCTTTTATTTTCAGTTTGAAGGTTGCGACAAGTGTTGTTCACAGTATGTGCATATAAAATGTATTTAAGTATACAGTTTACAGTGAAGAATCCAAAACCATTTCTTGCCATAAGTACCCAATAAAGCATAAATCTGGGGTGATATCTTCGGTTCCAGTAATGTTATTTAGGCTTATGTACATTACTCCGTGACAATAACAAAGTTGGATAATGAGCTTTCCAAAATCTAATGACCATCAACATCTGTTGCTGAAAGTGTCGACGTTAATTTGATTTTGGCATTGAAATCGGTGTGCAAGCAAGAAGAACGGTCACGTAGTGTTAGTGAATATGTTAGAAAAATGATAAGAAAGTTCAAGCGTCTGTGAATGCCTGGTGACTGCTCTCTCATATGCAGTTTCTGGCAAATAAAAAATTGAAAACGTTTATCAAGCACACAGAAAACTGCATGTGCATTTGGTTTGGTATGTAGGAGAGGTGTTGAATTACACACTACACAATGTACACATAGTGTGATGAAAAGATTACAGATGGATTTTGTAAGATATTTGTTCAATTTTTACATATACTCTTGTTTTAAATGAAATATTACATTTTAGAAAATAGTATCAAGTTTCCGACTTAAATTAATTGTTGTCATTAATACCAAATTTGAGGTTTTTACCCAAAATATACACCCCTTCATCGTTTGAGTAAATTATTGCTACCATAGTAAACTTAAAGGTATACAGTCACCTGTAATCTAAATATGTCCATATATGGTCAAAGGGGCGTTCCTTGGTATTCAAAATACCGTGTGAGGGCGCTGTTTTTAAAAAGAGGCCACCCGCTTAAAATCTGTGATTGGTTAGAATTTCTTTTTCCATGGTAACTGTGGCGATATTGGAACAGGTGACAGTATACCTTTAAGATTCTCTGCTTTTTGAAAATACATAGTATGAGGGGGTTCCCTTGTCATCTTAGATGAGAAATATTCCTTTGAAAAAACTGTTGGCAACATGCAGCTCCATCTTAAAGGAAAGGCTTTTCTAATGATGTAATTATTTACTACGAAAGAAGCATTTAGAAAATAATTTTTGTGAAAAGTAAAATTTTACAGTTACCTCCATTTTAATCAATCGGATTTAAAGAGTAATCAGAATTTAAAGTTGCTGTTGAAAAATATTCATTCTTACGGTATATAGTTTTCAACAGAATATAAATATAAATAATGTTTGAGAATATTCTGTCATAGCGGAAGAGTGAGTAATGCAACAACACTACTTTGTTATTTCATTTGCTGTCTTTTCTGCGTCTGTAATATTCAATTTGCTCTTCATGAACAGTTGACTGGTACCTTGAAAGAACTGTTTCCGACAGGGAAGCAACTGGAACCCACGGTGACACGCCTTGGAGAGGAGAGGCTAGCACTAGGCAGGGATGAAATGAGTATATTCATCGACTCAGAGGGCCAGCCTACACAGAAATATGCACTGACGTGGAACGACATACCAATCGTCATCGGTGAGTGTTCGGTACTTTTCTATTTCTTGTGTGAGTGTGTGTGCGAGAATGAGTGAATTTGATAGAGGGATCCCCCTGAATGAGAAGGCTTTAGGGCGTACACACCGAGGGCAGGATGTACATGTGATGCAGACTCAACATTTACAAAATACAACTGTGTCTAACTGAGTGATGTAAAGTATAAACTGAACGGTTCTGTAAAAAGTCAAATTTTCACCTTGACATTAAAAATCACATACCTGGAATCATGTCATTGTAACATGTATTCAGAGAATTTGTTTTTGTTTTTTATATATATATATATATATATATTATATATATATATATCAGGGCTCGAAATAATACCTGTCTGCCTGTCCCGGACAAGTGAAATTTGGCCTGGGACACGTAGTTTTTGAAAAGTACTTGTCCAATGGACAGGTAGGTCTTTCCAGCCTGCAACCAGTATTTCAACCTACTGACTACAGCAAATATTCATAAGTTTAAATTTATATACCAGCGTTTCCGTTACAATTTCAAAACTTGTGTACGATTTTACGCAACTTGGTTTTTATTTGCGTAAAATGTATCAACAACGCGTACGGTGTCGGTGGGAATCGGTATCTGAAGTGAGTTGGGCAGTCTTTTCTGTCGAACTTGGGGGTTTCCTTTAATGCGCATGCTCTATTAACAAAAAACAATAACGTGGGGGGCTTCAAGGTATAGTAGCTGAACGCTTGCAATGCCATGATGCATGTCTCGTATATGATCGTTGAGCAGCCTAATGACTTCATGTTCAAAGAAAATACTTTCTGACAATGAAATTAGTGTTTTCAAAGGGCCAACAAAAAGCAGATACTGATCAAAGTCCAGCGGGACCTCTCAAGATGCAACCCTACAGAGTGTAAATCGTCACCCGTAAACACTTTCCAAATAACATGCGACCTAATGACCATGATTAACTGTATTGTGTTACCAACAACGTAGACTCGATGGATTCTCAAATTTTTTGCATCTGTAGTGTCATTGTCTGTACAGAACTGATTGACATGATGCTTTGTGATGATGAAATACAATGTTTCATAAAGAGTTGCGGTCCACTAAAGTCTAAAATGTTGCAATATCATGATAAATGTCACTTGCAAGCAGGTGCATATGTTCTATTTTTGTCTTGCATTGAACCACGTTGAGGCAATGCAGTGCGAGCCAAGTACGTCCGTGTCAAGGGGCGGCATTTCTCAATGCCTATTAGTTTACGCAATCATGATTTTTTTTGCGTATTTCAGACTATTTTGCGCAAATTACGCAGGATTTTGTGTGAACAGAAACACTGTTACAGTATATACCTTTTACAATTTTGAAAATCATTATTTGGATATTTACCTGTCAGAAAAAGTAAAGAAAATTCGATAATATCTAATCTCTGTTTACAGGAGGCAGCCATATTAATTTATCTAAGGTCACGTCTCAAATCTCTTAGATTGGGAGATTCTCAGAGCTATCTCGACACCGCTGTTATGCCAGTTTGCATATGATACAGGCATGAGTTTGTTGAATTGAATTGAAACTAGTATAGTTTCTTAGAATAAATTATGCCATTTTGGACAGGTACTTTTCTCACTGGGACAGGTACTTTTGATTTTGACTTGTCCAGTGGACAGGTGGTTGAAAAAAAGTATTTCGAGCCCTGTATATATATATATATATATATATATATATATATATATATATATATATATATATATATATATATATATATATATATATATATATATATATATATATATATATATATTATATATATATATATATAGATATATGAAAAGCGATTTGCTTGTCAATGCAAGCAAAGTATAGTGCTCAATGCATTTCTGCAGGGCAGTCTCCTG
Organism: Ptychodera flava; assembly: GCF_041260155.1. Lineage (NCBI taxonomy): Eukaryota > Metazoa > Hemichordata > Enteropneusta > Ptychoderidae > Ptychodera > Ptychodera flava. The sequence goes on from NC_091941.1 coordinate 18,010,720, forward strand.
ATGATTGCTTAGCGCATGAAACAGCCTGTAGAGTGACAAGTTCCTAGATTCTCTGTGTATATATATAATATATATATATATATATATATATATATATATATATATATATATATATATATATATATATATATATATATATATATATATATATATATATATATATATATATATATATATATATATATATATTCATTCTCATGAAAGGGAATCAATCTAATATTCAAACCTGTAATAAAGACGTATTTATATAATTGAACAATTCAGTATAGCACACTGTTTAATGACAAAAGAGATGAATTTTCAAAAGTCATCCAGCCATGTACAGGGTATAATGATAACACCATGATGGCTCAGATGTTGATATTTCAGATCTCCATGGTATAGCCCTTTTGATACTCAGGTCCTGCAATGATACAGAACTCCTCTACAAACCTCATACCAAGGCCATAAAAAAGATTATTAGCAGCGCTATCAATCAAAATCCTGCATGCGAGACAGCCTGTGCCATTAGAATGTGCATACGGTCGAGTTCTATTCATAGAATCATCTGCAATGTTGAAAGCATTAAAAGCCCTCGAAATTTAAGATGATGTATCCCAAATTAAATTGCAATCTATAAAAAACGTGCTTTCAATCTTTGAAATGTTTTTCCTTCCCGCTGTCCATTTAGGCCAATGTGCATGAGCAATTGTTAGCCACATCTCATGGTGTACCATGCTTTGTCTAGTATGAGACTAGAAGTCTAATTTATTGTGTTTAATCACATGAATAATATTAGGTATTTTTATTCAGTAGCTTCTTGCACCTATAAATTATTTAGCTGAATTTGTTAACTCCATGTGACAGCTGATTTCTCATTTTTGTTCAGTTCATTGAAGGCGGACTTTCTGTTCCATCTTTTTAAATTTTTCCTTTTTCCTGTAATTTTGTTGATAATTTGAACGAGATGCAAGTACTCCATCAGTGACTGTAACATTTGTCTAGGGTTGTTTCTGATACAACTCGCTTCCTGCAAAATGCAGGTATAATTATGAAAGCCTGTATGTCAGCTTTATTGAAAGTTTTCATAAACTACTTATGAATGTCCTGGCTGTATTCATTTGCTGCATTCTGAAAATGTTAATTCTGTATTAGGTGGAGAGTTGATGAACAATTCCTACTCATCATGTTGTCATTATGTTTTGCCAGTGTTTTGAAGGTAGTCTGAGCCTTAAAATGGCCGCAATCTCTTTGTTAACTCTATGGAAAAAAACAAAATTTTTGATTTTCAAAAAACTAAGACATCTGAAATTTTTCGTACGCCAAGAGCTTTAAAATAAGTCCCCACAAGTGGTAGATCAGAAAAGCATTGTAAAAATTTGAGAGGCCGAATATCTGTCCAGGAAGCACATGAAGCACATTCTACCTTAAGGTTGCCTTCTCAAGAATTTGAAAATCTTGACAGGTTTTCTTTTCTTTCATGCAGACTCATATTGCTGTCAGAGACATTCTTATCAGCACCACAATCATTTCTTTCATCAAAGTGTAACCGGTAGAAATTTGTTGAAAAAATCTATAACATTTCAATATTGCTATATTACAAGTCACAATGAGCAGAGTTTTTGCCTTTTACCGTACATCATATGCTGCTTGGAAACTCAACCAGAAAGTAGCTGAATGGGAAATAAGCCATTGCGACTTCTTCAGTGTTTCCGGTTGTTTCAGGAAATGAAATATTTCACCCCTTACCATTCAGTTTGATTTATCGTGAAAACTCTTATATCTTTCCAATAATAGAAATCACAAATCATGGGGAAAAATATGCAGAAATGGAGGATTTTTGAAGAAATTAATGGAGATAATTAGAATAAGTCAAAATGGTTAAAGTAATGCAAAAAATATACAAACCAAAATTTGCATGAACTCTATTTACAACTTCCTGTTCAAATAGATATAGTTTGAACATGTTTTATCTAGATGTAGAAAGTACAGATCATTGACAAAATTAGCTGCCAATGAAGAAAGAAGAAAATATAAAAACGTGAAAAAATGGTAAATGATAAATTAATGCCAAAAAATGGAAACAATTAGCGACAAATAAATAAAAAAATGTGAAAAGAAAAAGAGAAATGGTTGAACAATATCAGTAGATTATCGTAACAAATAATCATTGATAAATGTGTATTGTGTTCCTGTGAATAATTCTGTTTTATTATGAAGGTTTCCAGCATGGCTGTCTAATGAATTTTTACATGCCTGAGACACTATCACGACAAAGTCTACATGATGAGCTTCTTTATTTATACATTCAGAATGTGACATCTCAGTGGGGAAATCATGCAAACCATGAATTATTGACTGTAATTCTGTGCCTGAATATAATAATGTGTTTCCTGTGTTGCATCATAATGAATGTCAAGTAAGTCAAATTATGTTGATGAGATTGTATTATAAATGATATATAAATATTATACTCATTATTCTGATGATTTGACTTTTTCCCCTTGTAGAGTACGATGCCCCGTACATGATAGCAGTACTGCCTAAATATGTTGAAATACGTACCATTGAGCCCAGACTGCTGGTGCAGAGTATCGACCTGCAGAGGCCAAGGTTCATCACAAGGGAAGGTCAGAGGTCATTTCTTTCTAATAAAAAGATCACCATCGTGTGTGAATATTGATAAATGTGTCTCCGATCCTACATTCCCTGAAGCAGTTGTTTCTGTCTTACAGAGCTGTCAAATCAATAAATTTTCAGAAGTGCATGTTGTCAAACTGAATTTCAAATTTAATTGTGTCAACTGGATCTTGAGGGAAAAATCGTGTTTTTTTATTTGAAATGTGTGGTATGCATAATTTTATGTGGGTCACTCATTTTAGAAATAAATGGCATCAACTTGCAATAATTAACTTGTAATTAGGTTTGAATAAATTTGTTATTTCAGTGATTGATATATTAGAATCTTGCAAATATTTTAAAAGCTCATTTTGAGTCCATACTGGAAGCTTTTATCTATGAAATGTGTCAAGGTGTGATTTTTAAATTTTTGTGTTTTGATTTCAGTGGCCATGTGTATATTGCATCCAATCATTTTGTATGGAGACTTGTTCCCGTACCGATTGATGTACAGATCAGCGGTCTGCTTCAAGATAAACAGTTTGAATTGGCCTTGCATCTGGCAGTGAGTATAGAACACACTTGTTTTCTGTGTATCTCTTGCAATGTCAGTGTCATAGCATTCATCAAGTTACTCTACGAGTCACATGCAAAGCTTTCCAAAATAGAAGCCACAGTACCATTGGCGGTGCTCTTTTTCAATATCATAATGGGGGAACATCTGAATATCAACAGGCCTATCATCCCTAATGTTGTTAATCAGTGCTTTTCCGAGGGTACCTTTCATGATTTATAATACAAACATGCCCCCCTAGGATAGTGTTGCATTGTGCTGTAGTGTGGCATGGCCTTGTGTTCTCCAGTCTTGCCCAGGATTGATCATAAAAGACAAAAATAGTTGATTTATCATTATGTATCACATTGTGTCATTTGATCTTGAGACATTCCTGTATGTCAACTGTTCCTTGTTGATTTCCGTGACTTCAACTCAAGGAATCATTAGACAACACATGGAACAGATTGATCCCATAAGTCATGGTTTAAGAATAGTTGCTTTGTCATTGCATAAAAAGGTTTATGGACAGTTTCATGCAGTTTTGTGGTCGAAACCTTTTCACACAACTGTGGTAGGCCACAACTGTTATTTTTGTGTTTGCCCAGTGGGAGGTATTGTATCAAACTGGGATTTATTGCAAAACACGGTATTGATTTGTTATCAGTTCTTCAGGGCATCCTTTTGGTTTCTGTCAGCCGGCAAAAATTTAGGCCCCACAAATGGAAAGTCGATTATAAATCATTTATTGCGCAATGCATTTCCGATAAATAAAAATTACGGGCATGTCAGATAAATAATTGAAGTAAGTTTGTCAGGTGTGATATGAATACCTACCAGTAGTTATTTGATTGCATTCAGTAATTAATATCCATTTAATATGGAAAAGTTTAGCCATTGTCCATATCTCCCATGATGTGTGGATAATGCTATGCAATTTGATGTATCAGCAAAAAATGTTTGAGTATTAAAAACCGAATAAGTGAGAAGATACGATGCAACAAGAACTTATGTTGGAAAATTTGACCTTTCAAAAGCAGAGAAGCTGACTGGTCACATGACATGGGCCTTTATACATTTTAAAAGCTGAGATTTCAGGAAATGTTGGGAATTTTGATTCAAACAGTATTGGACAAATGGGTCTGACTCACTGATTGCTTTAAATTACATGTATATGAAATGAATCTATTTGTTAGATATGTGGCAAAGCCTGCCCTCACAGGTCGGTCAAAGAGATGACCCCGAAACCATAGTCAATTTGCATACTTAATGAGCTGTGCTGTCTTCTATAGAAACGTGACAAAATGACTAGCCGACAATAAATAAATATGCAGAACCTCCGCTTTAATAGATAACTAATCAATTCGAAACAAAAGTTCAAGATGAGTCAAATCCTTACAGCAATATCGAATTATAATCTTACTATGTAATATTTCAAGAAATATGCGAAACCTTTACTGATGCACTTTATTGGAACATCATCTGGTGTTTGAAAGCAAGGTTTTTGCTATTTTAACAGTTCAAGTACATATTTGTGAAATGCATGATTATTCAGAGCTCTCTGTTATACATTTGCATATTTTGATATGGACATGATCTGTCAAGCCCAGCAACAGAGTATGAAATTGGCAACAGCGTATAGCCATGTAACTGTTGGTTAATTGATATTCACTATATGTGTACATATCTTCTGCCCATCCATTCTGTGCAAGCTGGTTACATTACAACATATGCACTCCGTATAGATGCTATGTATATATAGGTCCAGTATCCACAAACATATCCAGTTTCAGAAATGAACCATCCTATACAAAAGCTTAATCATGCCCTGGCAAAATGTTGGTCTATGAGCACAATAAACCCAGGTTGCTCTGAAAAAGAAAAAAAATTCTAATTTGGATTCTCGCGAAGGTGTCTTTGCAAAATACTGGTAGAAGGTCACGCACTGTCCATTTGAGATGACAGATGAGGCAAATGTTGAATGCCTGACTCTCAAGTGTCCATGAATCCAAGGCTGAAACACCTGTAACACGGCATAGAAATAGGAGATCAGTGTAAATGCACCATGTCTCACTGCAGCCCGTCTGGCATAGTTAATCAAGGCTCACCGTCACTAGGATCATTAGAAGGTCATTTTACAGTGTCATTATATTCAGACACAAATCAACTGGAAAATATTCTAAATTTGTACACCAATACATGTTTATTGAAAAAGTAAAATAATGTACATTTGGCGGTCAGTTGCAAGGTCCATTTTTCATTTCAAATGACATGCCCTGGAGATATTTTTTAATTGTGCCAAAACTAAAGGCTGGATGATGGAAACAGCAAGATGCCCACCATGATTTGATTTTGCTGTTGCAGTTGTAAAATTTGAAATAAAAAAATTGTGAAAATTGTCACAAAACATTGAAATGTTTTTAAATTAACAGATTTGCATCGATTGTCTATTTAACGTTTTTTTTTGTTTCAATATGCATGTAGATTCAGTTAATTTGTAGCTATATTATGGCTGAATAAATACCTCAAGACACTATGTAAATTATTTTCTCAGCTTCAATGACTGTATTAATTTAGCAAACCCTACATTTTCAATGAAAAGTGACTATTGAATGATGCATGTTGAAGAGATGCGTGCAAAAGAATTCATCTCATTATAAAGTAGGTAGTTACTAATTAGGGTATAGGCTCCTTATCAGTTGAAAGGAAATGAAAACCAACTCATCTGTGACACTGTTTGATGCTGATGATAGACTGCCATGGAACTGACACAAAATCAAAAGAGATATTGGCAATATTGCGACATGTACACTCATAAATAGTCCAGCTTTTGCAGTCTAACATTCTCCAATCATTGAATGTGCAATAAAAAAGAGACATTAACCTATATGACCTATTCACCCCCATTTTACTGCATGTGGGTGCAACCCATCCATTGAAGACAAGGGGGTTGTACCAATGCCTGTTCACGAATAGGTTAATGTACTAGGAATGTCTCCCTGTTTAGGTAAATTATCCAAGGTGTTACGGTTTTTAATGGCTATTCGCCCAATTGATATCGCATGAGTCATTGTATGTGTGAAGTCATTGATATTTTTTGCATGAGATGACGAGATACAAACATTGGTCAGTTTAGGCTTACCCCTGGGAATATTACACTGATACTCCAACAGCAGTCAGCAGTGTAGAGATATGAGGGTACCTAACATGAATAATTAGAGTAGTTGTTGGTGTTAAAAATAATAAAGCCCTGTATTCCAGTGTATGAGTGTCTGGCTGTGGCGCTAGATTTTTTTGAAATGAATTAAAATTTAAAATTGATGTGGAATTCTTTGTCTCCATTTCGTCTGCCAGCACACACAGAATGGACCAGGAAAATATTCACTGTAAATGTCTGTTACTTCATTTAGATGCATTTACTGCATTGTTGTATTTTGTCATTTTGAATAGATTCAGTAAACTGTTTATCATTTTGTCTGAGTCTGTGATATTGTAATAATGTGCAGGGTTTGCAAAAGTTAAACATTTGCCTCTTTTCACGTTGGTCGGATAAAGTCTTCCAAAGCTGCTGCAAAAGGAGATTGAGCAGAATTTTTTTTCATGTCTTTTTAACACAATTTGAATATTGTATAGAATGTATTAAATACTTAAAACTGCTTTTTAAAAGCATTATTTTCATTCATAGATGTACTCTGGGTGACCTTTAAGTCATATGGAATTACCATTGTAACGTAATAACTTACATCATAGTGAAACTTGTTTTGTATTTTGGAGTTAAACTATATTCAGTGGAACATTTTTCCTCATTTGTATTTTTTTCAACAGAGCACTAATCCCACACCATATGATGATCAAATGAATCGCCTGCATCTATTCTCGTTGAACAGTTCATACTGTTCCATAAAATACATAGTGCATTCATGCCACGTTGGTCATATTTTTTCCCCTCACCACAGTTCACCGGGTAATGTGAATGTCAGCCCCATCAGACTGATTTAAAAAACCTGCATTGAAAGAAAGATAGACAGAAAATGTCATGTTATTATGACTAGATGAAGTACCATAGCTTCACTGCGTTACATGCATACTAATCTTCATCTTCCTTTTATTTGTAACTTCCAGTCTTGCTTGTCATTTCTGAAGCTGTGAACAACCAACACACAACATATATACAGCAATCATACTAAACTTCCATAGAATTGTTTTTTACTTATTCTTATTATTGAATATTTAATCATCTTTGGCCAATGATTGGCATGAGTAGATTTCATATAAAATCAGAAGCAGTCATGTGAAATAAAATATTTCTATCCCCTTTCAATTTTTTTAATTCAAAGTAAATGTCTGACAAGTTGACAACTTTATCTCACTGAAAGCCCAAGGGAGTACTCATCCCACTGGTTTTCACGTTCTGTCTGCTTCTGTACAGATCTCTTTTGAATAAATATAAAGATAGAAGTATGGATTCTTATCTGATCCCACTGTGTCTTTCATGTTTGATTTGAAGGACATGACAGATGAAGCGGAAGCCGACAAACAAACCAAAATCCAACAAATTCAAAATTTACATGCCTTTGATCTGTTCTCACAACATCGCTTTGAAGAGTCCATGCAGATATTTGCCAAATTAGGAACAGGTGAGGAAAATCCGATAATGTCTTGGAAAATATGATTTTATTTGATTCTAACAAAGGTGCATGTTGGGTAATCAGGCCGGCTATGTCCATGTTAATAATGCAGGCATATTACCCGCATCATACTTAATTTATGCAGTCCAATTCTACCTCATCACATGTACAGCATATATCTCTGCCACCTTCCCAATTTGATTAAATTCTTGTTAGAAAGATATCTTCAAGGTTTGTAGGAAACTAAGAATGAAAGTTGTAATGTGATCTGAAACACTAGACCCAGTACCTTTTCTCTCAAGAAATGTACACTGTAGAAATTTACCAATCTCTGTGTCTAATGAGCTGTAAAAATAATTTTGTTCAGCGTCTCCATTCCCTTCTCATAATTCACCCATTAATTTGGTTTTTAGACCTACCCTGACAAGGCAGGCTTAACCTTGATAATTTCACAAAAAATATTGAAGTATTGTTGTGTCTCCAGCAATGAAAAAAATCATCAGTTGTCTGATCAGACCACATAACATGTTAAGATACACAATATTCAATACTCAACTATAGACTGGATTGTCTAACTGTTAATTGACTTCTCCCTAATATCCAGATCCAGCTCAAGTCATCGGCCTGTTTCCAGACCTACTGCCTCAGGAATTCCGCAACCAGCTGGAGTACCCGCAGCAGCCCCCCGCGCTCTCCGGTGCCGAGCTGGAGAAGGGTCTGCTAGCGCTCATAGAATACCTGACACAGAAACGCAACGACGTGGTCAAGCACATGAGCCAAGAACTTGGCAATCCAACGGCCATTGTAGAGGGCAGTGCAACCATCAAATCCAAGAAGCAACTCAGTCAGATCATTGATACCACTTTACTTAAATGCTATTTACAGGTCAGTATTTACATATCAAATTTCTGAGTAACCATGAAATTTTTTTTTTTGAAGTGTTTATCGTTTTTTCTGCATATTTCTATTTCAATCCATGTGTATACACTTTCATCAAACAGTGTCAATTTCAGTGTCTGCGATACACAGCAGTCAGCTGGTGTCAAATTCCCACGTTATCATTTTTTATTTACGTTGACCTCCACATAGTTGTCAGTGTCCATTTCATCATTGCATTCATAGTTGAAAATTTTAATCCTTTAAAATGATGTGGAGATCAAAGCCATGTTTAACATAGACCATGTACAGTGATCAAACATTACATGGATTTACAATTCTCAGTGCTGTATTAAATTATGTGACATCATTTCTATGCACACAACACTGCAAGTTGCTTGAATATGTAAATTATAGTGTTTATCAATTACATCAGTGTATCTAATTAGCATATTTTGATTGACTGGTTAATGATGATGAGGTAGCTCCATACTTAAACTGAAACACAGGAAAAGTGGCAGACATGAAATTGAGGACTTATGAATCTAAAATAATGTTTGTAAAATGCAAAGCTTTCCTCGCATCGTATTTTGTCATCTGTACAATGCAGACATGAATGTATAATTGAAAATTAGATTTTATTGTTTTGATGGAATTCCTTAAAATGGAGAAGTTAGTCTTATGTTGCTTGATCCATCTTGTGTCTGCCGGATGTGGGAAGTAGAGCGTGTTGGAAAACTGTGTAATGAAATGTGCACTTTCACTTTCCAACTGAGGCAACAGATATTTTGTTTTTTCTCATTGCAATCAGACGAATGATGCATTGGTCGCTCCGTTGCTGAGATTAAAAGACAACAACTGCCACATTGAAGAGAGCGAAAGAATCTTGAAGAAACACCAGAAATACAGCGAGCTGATCATTCTCTATCAGAAGAAAAATCTTCACAGGAAAGGTACAAGACCAATCTGAGAGACTTTTTTCAGGCTTCATTTGATTGAATGCTGGATCTGATTTCAACTTTCAATTGTACATCCATTGAATCCTTTAACGCTGTCAGTTTCTTTACTTCTCTGTCATAGAATCTATGTACAAGCATGTATCATACTTTTATGGAATAATTCTGTTTGTTGCATTCAGAAGAGACAGAAGCATTTTGAACTTGATATATGAAGGCAATAGCATTGTTTATTAAAGGTTCTTTCATAATTCTAATATGGCCAGGTCTATAGAAAGTATTCTTCATTCCAGCACTAATAATTTATCCAGCTCCATGACCTCAGGTACTTCCAATAATGTGTTAAAATTTGTCATGTAATTACCTCTTCCAATCCAATATTTTATGAAAATACATAAAATACAGTAATTTGTTCTGGAGATCAGATGACAAATTTTTTTCTAAGTTAAAATGTAAATGTTGTGAATCATTAACACGCCTCATGTTGCTTTCATAGAAGTTTTGGCATGTTTAACATGTGGCTTTTAAATAATGTATTCAGCAATCCTTCCCCCACTGTTGTATATGTAAACAGTCTTTGATTCATTTGGTTGCTATCACAGCACTGGACCTGTTGCTACGGCAATCACAGAAACCCAACAGTCCACTGAAAGGCCATGACAGAACTGTGCAATATTTACAACATTTGGGCAAAGATCATTTTGACCTCATATCCGACTTTGCATTGTGGGTACTCAAGGCATACCCTGAGGATGGGCTCAAGGTAAGACGGCAATTGACATGTAATGAGCCATGCAGTGTCAGGTGATTATCAAGTGGTTACAACAGCATATCTGAATAACTGGAATGCTGCCAGTGGTTATATGTGAAAGGGCTTTGTTTAGGTTTCAAAATATTTCTGCAATTATTAATTTAATTTTTTTCTTTTCAAAAGGCAGTCTTCAAGGTTTTTTTTTCAGTGAAATTCAAAATGTGGAAAACCCCAGTCAATGGGAACACAACATCATTGATTAAAAAATACTTCATGAGCGTTAAACCATAAAGACTGAAATCAAGATTTGCCTTGATTTACTAGAAATACTAAGATGGTTTTATCACCTATGGATAATAACTCTCATTTGATTGACAGTTGTGTGAAAATATATTGTCACAAAATTACCATCAGAAGTATTAGTGTTGGATGGATTTCTAGGAATTGCAAAGATGGACTGATTTCATGGCTAGAAATTGATTTGCTTGTCAGCCCGTCATTTGCTGCGATGTTGTTCAGTGCATTGACCAGGAATGGAGGCAGTAATAGAATTGATACTGTTCAAGATGTCGAGAATAAAATACTCAGAGATGTTGTAATGCCAAACTAACTCTGCAACATCCCTTTGCCTGATAGATATTTACAGAGGACACCCCAGAGGTGGAAAGTCTGCCCAGAGACAAAGTACTAGCTTATCTAGAACAGAACTCCTGCACCAAGGACCTAGCCATACCGTATCTGGAACACATCATTCTCAGCTGCTCCGACGAAACGCCGGAGTTTCACAACAAGCTTATACACATGTACAGAGAGAAAGTCCAGTCCATGATGACTGACTATATTCAGTCTCTGCCGGAAGGTGAGAATTCCTCATTATAAAGTGATCTATTCAACGTCACTCCGGAATGGCAATTCAGGAAGCTGAGAAGAAATTAAAATTTAATGACTAGATTCCTTTGAATCACCCACTCATCGTGTATTCTAATCAAACACAGAATGGAAAATCAAATGTAGTAAACATGTACATTTGACAATATTAGATCGTCCTAAGTTTGAAAAATAGAATATTTTTTGCAAGATGCTATGATAGAAATGTTGACAAAATCTACATCAACATGAAAATTGAAATTTAATTGAATAATTAATCAGAAATTTCAATTTACATGTAAGTCTTCGGTGATGTCAATGCAACTATGATTTTTAAAATCAGAATTCAGTGTAAAATTATTACATTTTCAGTCAGCAAGTTCATTTGCCAATGTCCGTCCCCCTTCCATTTACTTGAAATGCACCTGTTGCATACCCTGGACCATGCATTGAATAAAAATTTGTGTGTTTTGAATCACGTTGAAACAAAAACGATTCTTCCGGTGTTTATCACCCATATGGAAAGCATTTGACCATATCACTGAAATTACTTTTCTTCAGCACATACAGCAAATAGTTGCTGTACAATATTATCATCAGCCTGATAGAGGCACTCTCTCCAGCGACTATTATGCAATGCCATTAGGATGTTTGGTAACAAGTTGGCATGCAGACTGAGATAGGGAAAATGACCTTTTCGGAGAAATATTTGCAATATTCTTGCCTTAAATTTCACAAAGACTACCTAGTACCTATTTTGGCATTGCCCGTCTTGATCAAATAAATATTTACATCAGTCTTATATCCGCCGGCTCTGAGGGAATCAACAGACCGAAGACTGTACATTAAACCGTTCAAGGTGAAATGATAGAAAGCTATGAATTGTCAGGAGAAATGAAAGCGGTGCAGGGCAGAGTTATGTTGAGTAGGAAAGACTGCTGATGTGTAATATCAATTACTAGGTATGACCTGATTATTTCATAGCAGTGGCCCCATCACGTAGACAGGTGTCTTTAGTTTCTTGTATGATTTATCACCCTTGGATTCGATCTGCTCAGCCATCTTGAATGTGTCCCAAGGTTTGCAGACAGGGAAAGTGATGTCTTTGCCTTTGCTGTGTGGAACACACAGACATGGTGTCTCTCTCGCAATTGGACATTCAAAACGCATTCATTGCAGAGTGGCCCCAAATTAGTGAAACATCTCCAGCCACTTGATGCCGTATTGATTTTAATTTAACTTCTATGTTTCCATGGCAATTGAGGATGTGCATTGCCACGGCAACTCCATCTTCAATCCATGAATCTGTGGGAACCATGAATATATACAATAACCATTTTACCATTATTAATTAATTGGGACATCAAATAGTATTTCCTGCCCTGCCCTAGTTTTTTTTATTCCCAGCAGAGAATTTTCCATTGTGACTTGTGTGTCATTTGTGGATAAATATTTAAGAGAAGAAAGTATGCCTCAACTAGCCTTAGCACTGTCCTTGAACTGAGTGTTTGTGTTTCTGAAATTTATTTTTTATGAGACACTTGCACATGCAGGAATATCCGATGCAACAAGGAGTGGTGATTCTACTAAAATGTAGTACACAGAAAACAAAAGACGTAACCACTATCTATTGTATCAATCAAAGAAATGTCTGTATGGTATATCATGGACCCTAAAAAGAACAATTATATGCAGCACTGTATTGAAGAAATCTGTCATCAAAAGGGTGGATGTTGTCCGTGTATCATTGTCTGGAATCGAAACATGATTTGACTGTCGTGGGATGCAAATATTTATTTATACAGTGACAGATTTAGATTACATGAACACAAATGCAAACACAGTAATATACCAGTAATATAATGATATATATTTTGGGTCATGTCATACACTTTTACATTAATAAATGTGTCTGGAATATTTTCTATTTCTGTGATGTTTTCTGTAATTATTGCGTCAATGATATTCAGTGTTAGTGATAACAGCAGATCGGATTTGATTTATTACTGTCTAGTATTGCAGACGTTTATTTACTTTGTCATGGTGGTTGTAAGTGACGGAATCAATATAGCTTGCCATCGTTGTGGTTGAATAATATATTCAGAGACTGTTGTTAGTCAGACCTTTTATGTGTGGTCTCCCAGATGTAAATCCATAAATCAACCAATCATGTTGGGTCTAGAAGGCGTCTGGAGTGTGATATACATGTTAGATAATACAGTTCAGAGAAATACCATTCTATAATTTTAAAGGGGCAGGTCATTTATCAGCTTAAGGTAAAGGGCGCCGAATTCGGGCGCGCCACACGCTTTAGAACGTTTCTGCGCAGATTTAACTCCAGCCTGCCGCAAACGGGTTATTTTGTAGCGCATGTATTTAACATCACCTGTCATTGTTGAAATTGCGCTTTTACCTAATTTTTTGACCCAGTGTCTTAGAAATACATGTGACCTATAACCTCGTCATATTTTGACCCCCTAGGAAGCTGGTTTTTATTCAATATGAGCGAAAAATTAACATTTCTCTCCCATTTATATGGCGCAAATTACCCATTCACCTGGAGATATTGTAAAAAGTAGCGTGGTGACACCCTTTTATTAAAAGTGTAAACTAAATGGTATTATGTCAGGAGTTTATTCGCCAAGTTTGGTCAAAATGACACCATTCAAAGCGACAGGAAGAAAGTTCAAAAATTATGTAGTGATATAATTTCGATATCGTCATTTTGTAATCGATACTTATGTTAAAATTTCTTCACAAACATCATGAAAACTATACATTCGATAGATATTGATCTTAAGTCTTTGTATTTATTAAAACTAACTCATTTGCTAAGCGTTTTATAATTGCTTCTTTAGTTTAAGTGAATTATATCATTTTTATTTATTTCTAACGACGCCATTTTAACGTCCGTTTCCATGGAAACAAGCGTGGTGACCCCCATTTTTTATTTCATTTTTACACTTGCACAACTTCCAAAAATATTTGTGCAAAGTTTCAAGAAATTGACACCACAACTTAATTTTGACGTAATTCGTAGTACTTCACCTTAATCTAAAAGCAAATTGAACAGTTTGATAAAAATTACAATGGAAAACAAAGGGCTAAAACCATGTAAGTACTCAATGTCGACAAGACCTTATCTGAAAACCAAGGATTGAGAACTGCCCCTTTAAAAAATTTTCCTGAATCTGAGGAAAATAATTAAAGAGGACATTTATTTGATGCGATTCAGTACTTTGAACTATACATTTCCTGATGGGAAGAGGTGTGGTTAGTATTCTGTAATATTGTTAATGTAATGTTAGACAGGTAGCACTTATAATGAAAGGAAGTTTTGTTTTCATACCAACAGCTTCCTAATGTTTATGATCAGAGAAATTAATTTTTAAGATCTTTTAGGTCCCCCTTTGCACCTTTGTGGATAGATATTTAGGCTTTCAAATTTTTACCATCCTTTACTGATCTATCACTTGTGTAGGTTCTTTTTGAAGCTCTTTCAGTAGGTAAAGTTTTCATTGTCTTCTTTGTGCAAAAATCAAAATTATAATTTTTTCCCTCATAGAATCAAAACAAGGATGGCGGCCATTTTGAATTTCAAATATCAGTAGATTTAATATAATTTGTTTCCATGGTACTAAGATTTGAATGGTGACCCCTGTTGTTTATTCTTGATTTTAAAAGAGTATGGTTTTAAGTTTCTTGGAGGAAAGTTTAAGCAAAGTTTAAGTCCTTCATTTTTGAAACGTGTACTTCTTAATTGAATCTCTCAGGAAATTCACATTTTTTTCATGAGAAGAGAAAAAATATTATTATGAAGTTGGATAATTTTATATAGTTTCAGAGTTGAAAACAACAGAGACCATTCTTTGAGTCAGTGTAACATTCAATTTATAGCGACCCTACTTTAAAAGTTTCCAGATTCTCCCAGAGAGAGCAGTTTGACAGTTTGTAAACACCAAGTGTACATGCTATAGGTACTACCGTAGAGAGTCAAATAAACAAACCACTGTTTAAGGAGCAGTGGTGACCTTTACAAACCTGAGGTCACATGCTCTTTACTTGCTTTGTAAACAAATCAGGGATAACTTCCTCTCCAGAACGCTATCTCTAATCTTCAACAGCAATGAAAACAAGTTTTTGATTTGCCGAGTATGCAATGCTGCTCACAGTGAAAAAAATATTGTCAAAAAGGGGAGGAAGACAGCAATCAGAGGAGGGATTATGTTGTCAACTTGCCGTATACAAGGACTTAGCCTGCTTAACTACACAAACTTTCTTCTTAGTATGTGTGATATTCTCTGGGGAGAATTAAGAGCCGGTAAAAGTAGTGCATTGACAGATGTTCTTACTTTCCACATACAGGTCAAGATCCAGCTAAGACAGGCAAGGAACCAGGAGAACTTGGAGAACTTCGGAGTAAACTTCTGTACTTTCTTGAAATTTCTCAGCATTATGTTCCTGAGAGGTTGCTTACTTACTTTCCATTTGATGGTGAGTAGAACTTCTCTGGCTTTTTGCAGTGTTGTAAGAGCTGCTATTGTGACATGTAACAGACTTGTTATACAGATGTCTTGTTGTCATTCTTAGTTTCCAGCAACTGTCAAAACTTGCTGTACAAATTGTAGCAGAATGATTCGAAAAATGAAATCTTTGCAGTTGATTATGAAAATATTTTGTGGAAAATAATCAACCAGAAAAGTTAATCATTTAGAAATAAATCCTGGTGTATATAGTCTTGCTGGCCGAACATGTGAAGAAGACACATTGTTTATCATTTAACTGAAGAAATTTAACACCTCCAATCATTTTGAAGGCAAGGAATTTTGCACATCATAAATTGATATTGCCTGAGCCAAACACAAGTACCTTGAAGACGAGGTATTTGTTCTTGATGTTCACAGTATGGATGTCATATTTGTGTAATCTTAGATGAAGGGGAACATTTTTAGGATGTCTCTAACATAGTGAAATAAAACACTGATTATTGTATGATGTCACATATGCAAAAATGCTTCATAATGCCTTTAATGTGCAATTCATTGCTTTTGGTGAACAGAGCCTAGTTCCCGTGCCACAGAATTGAATCTGAAATAACTTTCCAAACATTGATAAACAATGAAACATAATCAGCCTGTGACATTTTTAATTAAGTTAGGGTAGCAATGATTACAAATTTAAATCTAATCTGGTTTTATAAATAGAAATGAACTCCCAAGTCTGGAGATCACATGGGGTATGTCATGTTTCGGAGCTTCATGTGATTATTAGCTGAAAAATGTAATTGACCATGAAACGATGACTGCATTGGTTTTACAAGTGGATTGAGTTTCCACTGTTGAATTCACATCATTGAAACCAAGTAGGGTGTGTGCACAGGCATTGGGTTTTACTGTGTTAATAGTAACATCATAGCAAGGCAGGCAGATTGTATAAATAGAGCCCCTGCACTGTTTGAGTATATCTGCAGTGTGTAACACAATAACTCTTGAGGGATGAGTTGAATTGAAGGTGTATTTTTGGAAGATTCATAGACATAATAAAAATTCTAAAATCAGCGATACTCTTTTTTGAATTGAAGTTTTCCAATGACCCAGCACTAATTTGATGGTATCTATTAAAAAATAAATAATGGTTAAATGTACAGGAGTCCATTGCTGTTCCATAGTGCATGTTATTGAGGTTCATTTCCAATGTGAGTAGCTCTTCCCATCTGCTAAAACAAACAGAGAGAAAACAATCAGATAGATGTGTGATTTTTCACTTCATGAATGTCATTAAAAAGGTACAGAAGTGATACCTATCGCTATGGTAAAGCCCATGTTCCACCTGCCTACAACAGTGCCTCCTCAAGATTGATGCAGTGAACTGGCCGTTCATCAGAGTGACTTATCCTCCACAGCCATTTCAATATGCTGAAAACTTTTGAGTTGAATTGACATAGGCTACCGTTGATATACGGTTTGTTTAGATCGCTTCTTGATCCATGGCTATACATCTTCAACACTGTTTAATGATGTAGATCTTACCAGGAAATCTGAACCCACTGTAAATATTTTCTGTTTTGGGTTTCAGCTTTCTTTGAAGAGAGGGCTCTCCTTCTGGGTCGACTGGGTCGGCACGAGCAAGCGCTGGCCATCTATGCTCACATATTGAAAGACACCAAGATGGCCGAGGATTACTGCCGCAGAACCTACGATCCAAACAGAGAAGGCAATAAAAATGTAAGAGCAAGTCTAATTTCAGAAAAAAATTATGAAGTTCTGCTTACATGAGTGGCTTCTGATAATGCATTTGCTATCCAGGAACCATATATGCAGCTCTATTATAAGTCGTGATATTTGGACAATTAATTTCTAAAAAAAAATCAAATCGTTGTCATACACTTGTAACAGACGATGAACAATAATAAAAAGTATTCATTATTTGCTGCTAAATATGACTTCTACAGAAACATTTGATTCTGTGTGTTGGTGCTAAAAAAAAGTTTCATGTCCATCTTTTCTTTAAAACTAGGCTTATTTTTAGTGTTTGATACTGATGTTGTGATCGGTTATTTGCAAAGTCTTGAAAATTGAAGCCTTTTCTGCACTGAATGTAAAAAATGCCATTCAATCCAAGTTGGTTTGTTGCTGTGTAGAGGTTAATTTGTTGAGAAAGAGTAGTTCTGAATGAAATGAATGAATGCCACAAATGGTTTATTGATTATTGCTAATAAAGCCAATTTAAGGGGGAGACCCACATTCGCAGACACTTTTCTTTAATCTGATTTTTCACCATTAAAATGAATCTTTAACCCGACATGTAGTATATGTTTGGGTAGAGCTCGACAATTGAAGATTATAAATATTGTAAGAATATTTCAAAACCTGTTTGCGTGTGTATGTTTTGCTCAAAAATGTGTGTTTTTGAGTTTTTTCACTTAAAAAAGTGTAAGTATGAGAGGGTGATGGCCATTGGTGAGCCGTTTACTGCAATCGATAGCAGGGTAAGGTGTGTAAAAAACCGTGTCTTGGATTTTTGATACTCCGCTTTGTTTTTGCACAATTAGCCTTGAAAGTGAGAAGTGGTGGATTCTGAATAAATTAACGGCTTTTGTCCACGTTTGTCACGATATCTTTTGTTTTTGGAACATTATCGGAATTCTGAGACACGGTTTTGTAGAAACAGTCATTAACTACAACCTGTGCAAAGATAAGGCTAATCCGTCAACGCGGCGCCAAGTTACACTCTCCAGAAGTTGCGATACATTGCCAAAAACGGAACGGAGTAAATCGCAGAAATGTGTATGCGACCCTTGGAGTCGCACAAAGTCAGCTAAAATTCCGGTTTGCTCACATTTTCGGTGGAAATTCCCTGCCCATAATGAAGTACAGGACTTTTGACACAATTGTCTGAATTTGTGGTATGAATGAAATGATACATGGCGTGAAAATTGGAAGAAAATGAACACTGAAACGGCCAGTTCGCGGCGTAAGCGTTAGGCTTTATTTACACAACTGTCATTCCGAGCTAAATCTGGGGATAATCTTCTTGCTAAATACAAACTAGCGTATTAACTGTGCACTGTTGTGTACCAGTTAAAATTTGATTATCAAGCGAAGAAATGGCTGGCTGCGTATATACTTCGTAAAATTATGTGATTTTGCATGCCAAGTCCGATGACATCGTGTTTTCCTCTCTTTTGGTTGCGCAATCGTCACCGCGTTTTCAGCTTCCTGCCCGGAGAGAGACGCGTGACAATGAATTACAATGTGGTACATACCGACAAAGACGAAGTTCATTCAGACGCCGTGTTGCGACTTAGCTTTTACGTTCCGTACTGCATGTTGAAGTACGACCACAGTCCGCCTTGAACATGGCATGGAGCTAAAAACGGACAGCTACATGAACGCGGTTTCCGACCTCAGAAGCACCATTGCCGAGCTAACTTTGTGTTGTGCCAGGTTAGAACCCATCGTTAGGCTAAACTAATACAACACTTGACAATATCTGGTATCTAAAACGATTTCATAATAGGAAGATAAAAAGTTGGCGAAAAACTGAAATAAATCGATTTTGACAAGAAACTTGAACAATTCTAAAAGCGACTTGTTTTGGCTTCGCGAATACCATGGAGGCGAGTACCTAAAACAGATGTGAATCTGTGACCACGCTGACTGAAGACGTCATTCTAAAATCGCGACGGTCGAATTTTGTACAAGTAATGAAATGCGTGAACTTCAGTCAAACAGTTGAATATCGCGTTCTCTGATATGTGGAAACGAGCATTCGTCGTTCTCCGGTGGTGACTGTACTGTCCGTTGAACTACTATAATAACGACGATAGACAGGCCAGCAGCACGCTGTTTTTCAGCGTGATTGAGTTTATCAACAGAAAAAGTAGTTGCTGATTCGAAAAAAGCACGTTCATGGTTGTTTAATTTTTTTTCAATTTCATGGAAACTATTCTATCATTTTCAATTTTGGTTTCTTTAAATTTATTGCATAAGTTTATAATTACCTAATAACAATTAAATCGCAATGATTTTAAAGGTATACTGACATGAATTTGTGCTGTGAAATATCTCATACTTTTCAATCGAGATTGATTTCGACCCTGGACTTCGACTCACTTCATGAGCAGTCCGCCAATAAAAGTTCAGTTGATCGAGACAAATTATATATGCTCTATGATTAGCTCCGGTACAGATTGAAAAACAAATGCTAGGTCAACATTGTGTTTGCATTGTAAATCACGGCATCATTCTAAACTGTACGTGCATTACCCGCATCACGTTCCCTCTGTGTCCGCATAGAATTTACAAAACAATAAGCTCACGTTTCCTAACCGGGCAGAGCAGACACCGGCGCGATTTTCTCGTTACAAAATTTTGAACTACTGGCATATTTCTAATTTCTACTGAGAGGAATGTTGCTCGCCCAACTGTCGAAACAAAAAGACGTCGCAATTATTTTCACAAAAAAGGATAGAAAACTTGTAGTGACGTACAGGAACGTAATCTTCATTGCATGCTTTAGGTGTAAACCGTAACGTAAGCAGTAACAGTTTTGGTTGCCGGACTTCACTGGGCATTTGCAGACGTAAAAAATTCATCTGACATTTTTATCATCAGTCGTAATTAGTTCGGAGCGGGATCAATTTTGAATGTCGGACTTCATTAGGTGCAGACAAACATGTAAACTGTTATCAGAAAAAGACGTAATTTTTGGATTTTCGGAGTAGCCTAGTTTGATTGGGGCGGGGCGGGGTCAGTTTTGAATGTTAGACTATACTTTGCATTGAGTCCATGTCATTTGTTAGCGGACACAAATGTACGTTTTGGTTTTCGGCGGGCGATTAATTTTGAATGCTGGACTTTATTTAGCAAATATGTAAAGACAAAGACCTACTATTTGGATTTTCGGCTGTTATTTGTTTTGTACGGGAACAGTTTTATTAAATACGTGTTATAGGAAAACGAGGTAAAAATAACGTAAACTACAATGAGCAGCCTCTCTGTTGTGCGCAAGATGTATTCACCAGTTTTTGTTCGAAGCTCAGTTTAGTGTTGAATGAGTAGGCGTTCTGCGTTACATTTCTCGCTTGCGACCATTTCCAGTTTACACCTTTTCAACGCATCGGAAACTGGAGTTTTAAGCCTGACTGTAACTCTGACAATTTCAACTGTTCTCTCATTCCCGGCCATATGCTTGATATTTCGCTTATGTGGACCATGCTTTTGCAATCGACGGCTACCTGCAGCATGTTCAGTAGCCACGACATACTTCCTGCCGCCAGCTGGGACTGGAAGAAGACTGACGCATGCGCACTCCTCCGGACGGAATTAACGTAATCTACTTACGCTCTTGAGATAGCCTTGACTAATCTGGAAACCGTTAAGACATAAGAAAAACACGGCACGCGAACTGGCCTACAATGCTCATTTTTGTTAAAATCTTACTCATTTCCGAGTATGTTATGGTTTCAAAAATATCGTCCACTCAAAGGCCATATTAGACAGATTCAAAATTTACCATAAAACGAAAAAATGACCAAAATCACTAAAGGAAGGTGGGTCTACCCCTTAAAATGTTAGTTCCTGGCTTACATTTCTATGGACGATTTTGATTTGCATAGTCTTGTATTTGGTTTAACATGTGTTGAAAAAAAAAGCCTCGGCATGAATATGTTACTCACAATTTCAAAAGTTTCGATGATGTAGGATATTGAGAAATACCACTTGTATAATCCAGCTTTTGAAATTGCTGGTTTTAGTTTTTCTAGCAAAGTGCACTCATTGTTAGAGACACAGAAGCAAATGTGGTCTGCAGGTTGTGATGCTGCAAAGCAAAAAGTGAAGACATATTCAAAGCTGTATGGAAATCTTTACATGAAACAGGCAATAGATCACAGTTCCATCTCCAGATAGATAGTGTTGCATTGCAACATGGATGTTTACATTAGGCAAAAAGAAGGGGGAAATCCATTTTTAAGACTAAAAGTATAATATTGATGGTGTAATGTTATAAGTTTTCACACAATGTAGAAATTGTACACACTATATTCAGTCATGCCTGATGGTAGACAAGGAGTGCTTATGGGAGAACCACGGTCCTCCACACCGTGGGAGAACAAATTTTTAGGTGAATATGGGCTGATTCGAAAAGAAAAAAATTATTTAGGAGTTATATACATCAGTACAGTGACAAACATATCACTTGTTAAACATTAGAATGAGTTTACTTGATGAAGTAATCATTTCAGGTCCTTTGTCAAAAATTGTGGTCTGCACTGGGCAGTAATTTCAGTAGAGGTGCACCCTGACCACAGGTAGAACATCAAGTAAATGTATTCATATGTGATATTTACCAGTACCACAGTATGGCGTGCATTTACACAAAATTGAAGTATTTACATAATTGTTACATAATGTTTCACCTTGCCTCTGTTCAGGTGTATCTATGTCTTCTACGAATGTACATCAACCCACCTGATGCATCTACACTAGGGGTCATGGTCAATGCCGAATCCCCGAAACCCAACACTGAAGCTGCACTGGCGGTGTTAGAACAGCATTTTGATAAAATAGATACTGCAAAGGTGAGTCCAAATATTTCCTCATCATTTTCTGATGTACTTCATGAGTTTGCCCTCCAACCCACAAACTCTCTGTTTCAACTTCCAAATTCCCTTTGCATCAACTCTATACCAGTACATCTATTGTATTAGAGAACTCTTTCTTTGCGTCAGTGGCTTAACAGTCTAGCTTCAACCATTTCACCATGGTTTGGCCAAAACCTGCTATTATCAATGGTTCTTGTGGATCTGTCTCTGAGGAATGAACAGGTCAGGAGGCATACCACACTCCATAAAAAGAATTTGGGATCATCCATATGGGAATTAACTCCTCTTGTTGACTGGTGTATAGTGACTAGCTATGCTACTATGTATGTCGGTAAACTCTGCACAATCAGTGGAAACTGTAAAATGTGCATGAATAGTTGACGTCTCATGATTCTCATAGGATTAAAACCAAAATGTGATTTGCTGGCTGTCGATATTATTGTTAGTGTACATCAACCCCAACAAACCCCTCCAGAAAATGAAACATACCACACAGTAAACAGCTGTGAAAAATTTGTGTTGATGTGTGATGTTATTTTAAGGTAGAACGCACCTCGGGGACAGAAATTCGGGCCTTCAAATTTTATCAATTTTCTTCTGACCTACCACTTGTGGGGGCTCATTTTGAAGCTCTTGGCGAAAGAAAAGTTTTCAACGTCTTAGTTTTTCGAAAATCGAAAATTTTATTTTTTCCCATAGAGTTAACACGGGGATGGCGGCCATTTTGAATTTCAAATATCGAGAAATCGCAAGTTATTTGTCTCTCTAGTACCAAAGTTTGCACGATGACCCCTGATTTTTATTCTTGCTTTGGTAAGAGAATGGTTGAAAGTTTCACTGAGGAAAGTTTGAGCAAAAGTTTAAGTCTTTCACTTTCGAGGTGCATATTACCTTAAGGGAATATTCCGATATATTTACTTACAAATGTAATGTTGCTCCTGACTGTCTTTATCATGTAAAAATATTTGTCGCCAAACATTTCAAACATGCTAACTATAGTCTTTATCTCATTCCGGTGAAATGGAAACTGTTTGAACTTGATTTTGAGTTTTGATAACAATCTTGCATACTGTTGAGTTGTCATCAAGCTGTTGAAATATCAGTGAATTCAGCAAAATTATCCCAGCTTAAGAAGCTAACTTCTGATTTTCATCATGTATCAGGCTTGCATACTGCTCAGGATATCAAAGTATATGTTCTTCATAAGTACCAACATTACTGTTAGAAGGTACATAAAGGTATAAAGCAGATTACCCACAACTGGATATAAATTCAGTATGACCATGAATGATGGTAAGGCATTCTGGAGAAGTAGTTTGTGCTATCAGCTAAATAATAAATCACATAATGTCTTCCAGAAGATATTGATAATATTGGTATCTTGAAAGGTAGGACAAGGTTATCCATCAAAAAATCAATCAAATTATGCATAAAAATGTCATGTTTTGCTCATTTTTGTGCATTTTCTAAACCTTTCAATGTGATGTGTAATCCTTTATTACCATATTTCATGTACGTTAATGAAATCCAGCCTCACAATTGATAATAGGGCTTAGCCGCCTTGTGGGAATGTTGTGGGTCTATTTTAAAAGTACGAACCACGATGATTTTGTAATTCATTGACAACTATGCAGTAAGGGTTCCCATGGATAGTATGATTAATTAGAAAGAACAACAAAACACATATATAAGCTGTTGAAAGATGAAGGTCTGTTTTGACCTTGACAGTCTATTTTAGTTGATAACCTTGACTATGTATCTATACATAGTGCACGTATGTCATTGTATCAAATCTAGGTTCCATTCATGGCTTTTGTGGAAGCAATGATGGCATATAAACCAGATAGGTTCACTGAAAGAGGGTCACATTACATGATTCTGGTGTAAAATTTAGGAACTTTTGAGGTCTGATGGGAAGAACTGGTTAATTTGGAACAAGTACACACAGTTTACATGCAAAAAGCAAAGACAGAATAAAAAAGTGAATATTTTACATTCAATTTTGTGCAGAGTTTTGTATACAGTATTGGTTGAAGCAATGATGGCATATACAAGATAGGTTCACTGAAAGAGGGTCACATTACATGATTCTGGAGTAAAATTTAGGAGCTGTTGAGGTCTGATGGGAAGAACTGGTTAATTTGGAACAAATGCACACATATTTCTTTGTAAAGAGTAAAGACAGAATAAAAAAAATGAATGTTTTACATTCAATTTTGTTCAGAGTTTCTTACACAGTATTGATGTCTTTTTCATGACGGGTATTGGTGTTGTCTATTGTGATGTATTGGAAGGAATTGAGATATCCACTCTTGGTTCATCTTTCTGTAAATTTACAAGTCTCAGGTCTTCAAACATAATGAACTCTACACCAGAGCATATTAGAAACAGTTGAATACATCTCTGAATAGAATGTGAAATGCGCAATCGTGCCTTTCAATTCTTCCCACTACAGTGTCCTTGCCTTGAGCTTTTCATGTGAAGCCCATGATTTATCTTGTTTCCAGATACATAGACATGTACAGCCAAATATTTGCATTATCAAGATCCAATCTTTCACTAAAAATTTCAATTCTTTGAATCTGATCTCAGCCATTTGTTAGCAAGCCATTAGCAAAACAATAAGGAGATCTTAAAATGTTTTCTAAAAGGTCAGAAACATGATCCACTTTGAGAAATTGCCTTAATGTTTAATCATGTCTCATATTTATTTTTAGTTGAGTTTCAGCTGCATTAATTCACTGTTTACTTTTTGTTTTGAGGGAAGGTCGAATTATATGAATTTATTTAGCCTTAGTGGAAATGTTTCTTTTGCCGCCTGATTTTTGAATTGATTTAATTCCTGTTCGATGCTGTGAGCAAATACCTGCATGCAGGTAGCTATATCAATCACTGAGAAGACTCTCTGATGACCACATCGGCAAATTTGTCATCATACCAACACTGCTGCCACCATACGCTGTCTTCATCATAGTAAATGAACTCAGCAGAGTATGAACAATAGATTTGACTTGATATTTGGCGTGTCCATATGCTCTACTGTTTTCCTGACATGAAAGCAAACCAGTTGATATGTAGTCTGCCCCGGGCATACTTTTGTTTGTTGAATATTGGTTGCCAAATTTAGATTTCATTGCCAGAGCAGCTCAGTTATATCAATGTTTCAAGTTTGATAGCGTGTACAGGAAGTCAAGACCTTGAAGTCCTTCTCAGTATTCTGGTCTTGGAGATTGTCTTTACCGTATAATTGTCAGGGTACATGCTTTCCATTTCAACAGTTTTCTTCTCTTCAGTGTAATGTACGTTGTGTCCCTGCTACTCGCTCTGTCTGTCTCTCTTCAGAAATGCTTGGTAACTTTTGCACTTACTAAGCCGGCTTATCATCATCGGTTGCCTTGGTGATGGGTGGTTTCATGGTGCATATAGAAAACACTGGATTGTGTAAACCTCCATGCTGATCATGTACTGGAGGATCAAGGGTTTCCAGTGACACTTTCAATGCTGAATTTATGTCATACGATGTTAGTATATATGGCATTGATGCAGGGATTCTGTTAGATGTAACTTTACAGACGTTCATTGGAGGAGCAAAGCTTTCTTGGATACATCTGTTGTAATGCTATCACTTGACAAGCCTTAATGCAGAACATGTTGTTATTTACTTAAGGAAAAAAAAGTCTTTTGAAGGTGAAGAATATATGAAGTTAAATGGATAGTATAACGACATGTTAGAAGAAATTAAATTAAATGCTTATAAAGAATTTGTTTTCCCTAGTGCAGTCCGGGTCAGCTCCAAAATTGGAGCGCTATACCATAATATTTCCCCACTCTCGTTAGCCAATCAGCGGCCAGCGCGCCATCAGTAAAAATTGTATTTCCTGGCAACCTCCACATGCGTCCTTCGTTACGTACGCCATACTGTGTCGAACTCCCGCGCCGTACTCTGTCATAATGTCGAACAGTTGTGTGGCCACTCTGTCAAAACACAATTTCAAAAGCGCGTACCAGTTTTATTCTGGCTAAGACAACCAAACCCCATATATCACTGTGATTCCTAGACTCTGGCTTGAAGTCCTGCGAAATATAAATCGTGTACCTACACAGATCGTTCAGAATACCCCATTTGTATCGGTGATGGCAGCGATACAAATTCTACTGTATGGGGAACAGTTGTGTGGCCACTCTGTCAACACATTTTCAAAATCGCGTACCATTTTTAGTCTGCGTTTGACAACTACAAAACAGGTATCGTTTTAAAGCTCTGACATTGCTCTTCTTCCTTGCAAAATGTTATACGCGTACCTACACAAATAACCTTTATAACAGTATTTCTAATAGAGATGACGAACATCCACAAAATGATTCTCGGTACTTGAGCGAAATCGATAAACTGGGGGTAGAAATGAATCGTCAATATTTCGAAATTTGTTCACTAATTGGACTCCTTGTTGGACATGACCTTCTGCAGAACACGTGGATTATGTTGACTGTCGAAATTCGTCGAAATTCACAAGACAGGGGCTTAATAAGCGGCCCAAAACTGCCGATCACACTTGTGGGTAATTTGTGACCCAGCGTGACCTGTACTTTATTAATGATGTAATCTGGTCGATGATTGGCTGAATGCCGGAATACATTATCATAATGAGTCTCCAATTTTGGAGCTGACCCGGACTGTAGTGTGGTTGACTGATGGATCCAGTGTGCGTGAGTGTGTCTATAAATTGCATAGAAATTAGCCAAATATTTTCATCATTAATTTTTTTCTGAAAAACAACAACCTGGTATTCTTTCTTCATCTTCTTCCTCAAGTGCATTGAAATAGAAAGTATTACTGATAACCTCACAAACACAATGTATTGTAAATAATATTGAATGTTATTGTTGACAAATGAATTATTTGTATTTCACGTTCTTTCAGGCACTTGATCTGCTACCATCCAGCATTCAAGTCAGAAATGTGTGTAAATTCCTGGAATGTGTCCTGGACGACAGGACCACCAGGAAACGCAACAACCAAATCTTGAAAAGTCTGCTCTACTCTGAGCATTTACAGGTGGGCATTATAATCAGCTTTCTTGATATGTGTGTGTGTGTGTGTGTGTGTGTGTGTGTGTGTGTGTGTGTGTGTGTGTGTGTGTGTGTGTGTGTGTGTGTGTGTGTACTCATGTGTTTCTTGAGCTGATGCACACATTTCTGTGTGAAGGAAGGAAAAAGAGACAAAATGAAAGTAGAAAACCATTGAATAACAGGGAAAAGACGTTTCAGTTCAGACCAATTTTGTAGTGACGTGGCAGGAAATTAATCCACTAGAAGCAAATGACTTACTGAGTGGACTGTACAGTACTAGGACTGAAGGTTGACTAACACAGTTATTTAAATATATGATGTCATCGCAAATGGGAGAAGAAGTAATCAAAGGATTTCATGTGTTTGCATAATGCCTTTAAACTGTGGAAACTTAAGGTTTGATTTTGTTTGCTTGGTAGAAAAGTAAATTTTCTTCATGCAACCATGATGACTGGGATCACTTGAGTAAACAACGGTGCATTCTTGTTACATGATTTTATATTTACCCTTTATTTCAAGGCTGTTCTAATTCCAATTTGGAAGGATGGGAAGCTGAAGAGTTAAAGATAAATAGCGCAAAAAAGAAGCTGTACATAATTGTGTCTAAAAAGAAATAATAGGATTATTTCACATCCTAGGTCGCTTACAAAAATGATGCAGCAACACAGATTTATATTTTATTTTAGTTTTTTTTAGCTCAGAAGGTGCAACTACCTAAATCCAAAATCAAAAATGTTAACATGCAATTGTAATTATGACATCTCACATATGATGGCAGTGGATATATTCAGAACTGTTCATTGTGTGTATGAGATCTTACAACAAATGGGACATTTTCTGCCATGCATTACATACTGTCATTTTTTCACCATACAATTTCCAACTGAACATGAAAAAAAAGGCTGATGTGACTATAGTTTAGATTGACACAATGCGAGGATGAGAAACAAAAGCTTTTCTTTTTTTGGCCTTAGTGTAATGTTTTTATCTGATGATTTCCAAATGTGATTTGTAAAACTGCTTTAGTGTCAGTTTTGCCCGAGGTCTAGTTTGTTGGGTCTTATTTCTTGGAATGTTGAAGTGAAAATATTCTAAAGAGGTTACATACAGTAGTATTAAAACCCTATCACTAATTGTTCAAAAGATATTAAAATTTTCAAAAGTGTTTTCATTCCTTTTAAGCTTGTATTTGATCTCTCAGGGCTTTGTGCAATATTGAAAAGAGAATGCTTAACCTTTGGTTATATTAGAGTAATTCTAATAAGTTACCAGAAAGTCAGGCTTGAAAGAGTCAATCCCATCTTTTGCTTCTGCATAATTACTAAGAAAAGTGTGGCTGCTGTAATGACATTTTTCCAGGATTAATATAGGGAATAATAGGAGTTTTTGATTGACAAGCCAAGTGTGAAATGTTCAGTTTAGCAACTTATTGTCCCTGAATAGAGTTACATCAACACAATTATAAAATGGCACAGCATCTAGTTGAATTATCAGAGATGTGCAAACAAGATACAGACAAAGTGTTAGACGGTGTGACAGATTTGTTTTACTGGGTGTCTGGAAGTTGGGATGCGTGAACACACAAACCACATATCAAATAAAGTTTTTGAGTTTTATTTAAACCATGGAAGTGTATTAGTTGCTATGATGTGATAATCTTGTCTGCTCAGTCTTGTTTGTTTACATCCTTTGAACTTTGTACATTATTTGATTTTTGCCTGTACAGTTATGTGATGTCTTCACTTAACTTGTGTTATCATCGGGCTAGTTGTCACTTGACAGTTCCTGGGGAAACCCCTAATCAGTCCGGGTTATGTCCATAGAGAGGATATTACGATTGACCAATCAGCGAACCTGCCGCCGCTAACGTCATGAATAATTAACCATGCAAACCTTGGCTCGTACATTGCAACAAGTTTGGAACTTTTCGACTTCATTTCGCCTTTTATTTTTAGCACTGGGTAGTTTTTAGATGTAGACGTTACGCACAATGTTCAGTGCGGCCGAGATGGTGACCGACACAAGTGGTTAGTACATTGAAAATTACTTATTTGGATGAATTTCGTGGCCGGGTAAGGCTCCTAGAAATCAGCATTTGACCCTTGTAAATCTACAGTAAGTTATTTGTCGCCAAATATCGCCTATTTTTGGTCAAATTTCAATTTAACCTTGCCATCTGCAGTATGGAGAATATTTCAAGCTTTGCAAAGATGGGTCAACTGTTTTAGTCGGTCATCGGAGCACGATGGAGCACGATTTTTTCGATCACCATGCATTGCCCGGTGCGATTGACCCTTCGCTCAGAAAAACGCGCGCCGGATCAATCGCCGAGAAGTTAACCAAAAGCTGGAAAAGAGAAGGAAAACGTCCAATAACTCTTTGTCGAATATGGTCAAGGGTAAAGAAACTCAGAAAACTATTCCTGAAGAAATCTTACAATTTTTAACACGGTAGAACGTCGCCAATCGACTGGAGCTAAGATACTTCCGGGTAGCCAACAGTCTCACTCGATCGGTGGATCTGTCAGGTCATATCACGATCTGAACAAAGTGAACCAACGTAACCTTTGACCCTTGTTACATATACAGTACGTGATTGGTTCTTGCCTTAATTTCATTACATATACGGTACGCCATTGGCTCTTCCCTACTATCCTCTATATGGACATAACCCGGACTGCTAATGTTGTTGCATAAGCGCATCCTCTGCTTTGCAGACTGATAAGTCAACCTGTCATCACAAAGGAACAATAGATTTAACTTTTGTCAATATTTGCATTGCTTTGGTTCTGTAACACTAATACATTTTCTCATTCCTCTGAAGTATGTTGATATATGAAGTATTGGCCTTGCCAGGACTGGAGGGTTTAAAAAAATGTGCAGGTTTCTAGTGTGGTTTTAAAAAAGCAGTTTGCCAGGACAATGCCCTGTGTCCATTATGCAATAATGTTATTGACAGAAATCTTTGTGTAGAGGGACCGACTGTGATTCAGACTAAGATTCCATTGTCACAAGCAGAGATTGTATCACACTCCGGCTGAGTCAACTAATTTGTCACGTTGCAGTTTGGGAGGAAAACAAGAAAGTACTGAAAAATACATTAAAAATTACAGCGTATTGAGCTTTTGAAAAATGCAGTTTCAATCACAGTTTCTCCACAGGAGGGACTGTGTTCCAATCTCAGTCCCTCCACCTTTGGAGGGACTGTGTTCCTATGTAGTGATTCAAGATTGTGTTATGATGATTAATGTATGCAAGATTAATAAAATACTAAAGCATTTTGAATTATGAAACAAGTCAGTACAGGCATTCCACTTCCTAATAATAAATACCTGAAATGAAATAATTCTGCTGGTCAAAAATCACCCTTCAGTACATTTGATATATTGTTGTTTGTTTATTTGTTGTGGACAGGTGCAGGAGCAGAGGATCTACTACCAGAGCAACAAGTGCATCATCTCAGAGGAGAAGATGTGCAGAGTTTGCAAGAAGAAGATCGGTAACAGTGCGTTTGCCCGCTATCCGAACGGTGTCATAGTGCATTACTACTGCTGCAAAGACAGAAATGTTTGTCCAGATGTTTGACACGAGATGTCACTGACATAACCACTTTAATGAACCAATTCACATGCTTAACAGTTTAATCACTGTACATTTGTACTTTTTTTTTTGTATTTCATGCTCAGTTATTTCATCTCCAGGCAAAAATTTCTAAGCCGTGTCACACTGCGCCGTTGCATCACAAAACTATAAATTAGTCTCTGCTTTTCTTGATCTCTGCAGAAATCTACAATATTCACTCCACATTAAATGATAACATTAGTTTATTTAAGATGTACGGTTAGCCTGCCACATCAATTTTACTTTGTACAAATATTGCAGTCTTGACATCAATCTCTTCAATGAGACAATAAAGGATCCAGTTATGGTAGGAATATTTCCTTCCCCGAACAGTGTGACTGGTAACTCACTTCAGGAAATGATGATGCTATCTTATGTAAAGAAATCATCCAGCCTCGGGCACTGTGCAACTACTGTGTCCTTCCAGTCCTCGAGTTTTCAAGGAATGTGAAATATTGCGCTGCATTCTTCAAATTTATACTGGAGAACACCACAGGCTGGGAAATATTACCATCCCTATCCATGCAGGGTTTCTCGGGAAATGTGTCGGAAGTTGAGGAAATCTCTGAAGTTTTAGCTGTTGTCTTGGCAACGTGACAAATCTGTTTGAAGTATCTGTGTGAGTGGGGCAAGTGAGACAGTGTGTGACTGGAAGTGATAAATTTAGTCAGCTAAGAGAGCCAGGGTATAGTTTCCCTGGTCTGTACCTCATAAGGTTACACCAGCGTTGTGCCCTTGAGATAGCAGATGTTTGCATGTATGCGTGTACACATAGTTTATAGCCTGGTTTTGTTTACTCCAGTTTTTTTTAGAGCAGCTGACTCAGATTTCTATCCTGTACTCTGTGTGGCATTTAGAATCATAAAAATCCACTAGAAATGTATCTTGTGGGTCTCACCTCAGCCATTTTGAAGTTTTACTGGAAAGCTATTTATCAGGTGGATTTATGAAAAAATTAAGTACTTTTGGGGGTTTATTTAAATGATTTAGTTTGGATGTTTTTTTAAGAAACCAGAGTGTCATCATATCCAGAAATTAAATGAACTTTTAATGTGAAAATATCTGAGATGAATGGGAGAATTGTCAATATTCATTTTCCATTCTTGGTTTTTCTGATTCTTGAAAACTGTGATGTAATATTGTGCACAATGATGCAAGTATGGAATCTGTTTTCTTTGAGTAGCTTTACAGACATTTCAAAAAATCACTCACTAAAGAAGCAAATTTTCTCACATTTTCTACGTATGTGGCTTTCAGAAAAATAGCAAAATTGTCATGACGTTTCATTTGTGCATTTTAAACATCAGTGTACACATCGGAAAGAAAGCTGTTCTTGTTTCTTTGACATTTCACAGGATCTGAAATATTTTTCATCATCCTAAGCATCTGCTATTTCTCACGGTGCCCTTCTTTCTTCTCTTTTCCAAAATGTCTACTGTATTTCTCACAGCTTCACCCCATTACCATTACCTATAGCCCCATCCCCTATCAACCAGAGCATCTATCCCTAGATGACGGACCCATGCCCCACCCATATCAAAGGAATATTTCTAGCATCATGTTTGTAGGACCAGTAGTCCTAAGTATAAAGCCTTCATTGACATCATGCAACTTTCTAGCAAGACTTGTTACCCTTTTTCAATGCAATTAGACCCTTGTCTCATCGAAAAAAATGATTCAATTTTAAAAGATTAGAATGCTCTGTACACTGTATATTTTCCTTCTTTCTGCTTATATGCGTTCAAGTTCATCAATGCAAGTTTTGTAGGTGTAATTTTTTCCTAGACCAATCTTTATCAAGAGTACCAGATACACTTTTCCACTATGTGAAGTGAGGTCCTCTGACAGGAGTGCATCCCAACTCCTGACATTCCCTGGCCAAGACGGACCAAACTCATGCCATGTTTTGTCCATTAAAGAGAATGACTTGAGAGAGTCCTGATAGGCGTGACCTTCACCCTATTATTGACAGTCTGTTGGATTTTGATGTGAACTGTCAGCTGTGGCCTAGTAGCTGAGTTTTAGAATCACGGTGCAGCGTTCATATTGATAGTCATTACTTTTTTCAATCAGTGTGTAACTATATCAATATAGGAAGGTATTTCCATTTTTTCTGAAAAATGAAAGTGTATGAAAAAATTAGCAGCATTTTTAGCATGCCTGGATGTCTCATATAGGTCATGCGGTTACCAAGTTTGGAAAGAAAAAGTTACGGAGGAATTCAGTTTGCAGACAGGGCCCAAAAACTTTCAGGTCAAAGTGTTAAGAGATCAATTTAACAAATACAGATTTTGCTGGAAGTAAACAAATAATGTATTTCAGATGACATACTTTCTTTGAAAAAGCTTCTCACACTTTTTGTAAATAGTTATAAAACAACCCAGTAGTTGTTTCAGTGTAGGCCACTCTAGATTCTTGGAATGAAATTTTAATTTCTTGAGGAATTGGTGTCCATGATTTGAACCATGAAATGACCGCATCATTGAAGTTCCATGATGAAGTGGGTATGGAAGTTGCAGTTTTTGTTGCAAATTAAAATTCCATGTTACCGTATGTTTCTATGCTACAGAACCCAAAACAGAAAGCCAAGCTGTTGTAAGTGTTCGTGTAAGTTCAGCAAAACCTAAAACTTCAGGTTAATTTCACAGTTGATGTCATATAAGCTCTATGCAATCTCCGGTTGGCAAATTTTCATAGAGGATCATGCATTATTGTGCTGCATTTTATACACCCAGCTGTTACTACATTGCTTGTAAGGCCATGGTAAGATATGGATCTGTATAGAGAACGACATTATCAGTCATATTTCATCAATACGTTTTCATCTATCAAACTTTGTGTACAGTTGGTGTTTGTTAAAATTGACCCTGACTCATAACCTTGGGAGACGCTCATATGTTGCCAGCATGAAGTTTCATTATTGTGATTCATTTAGATGCCATCAACTTTGTACAGGGTCGGCGCGTCAGCAAGTTCAAGTGTGGAAATCATGACAGTTTTAACCGTCAGTAAAATATGAGATTCTTTCAGAAGAAATCTGCATAGGTTGGTCTCAGTCATGGAGTTGTGTAATGAGATAAAATTTCCATGCAAGACACTTATGCTTATGCATGTGTCAACCCTGTCACCCCCATTACTCAATGTAAAGGTCCAACTGTACCATTGACAACATCAAAGATAAACCAAGGTGTCAAGTGTGAAAGGTCGAGGAGCCCAAATTGTGTGAACCTGTTACAAATAGTCTCTCGTTCTTGCCAGGAGAGCAATTCTCAATAACCAATCAGAATAAAGTGATCTCTGGAGTGTCTTGCTACCATCATGACCGTAGCGTAACCTTGCTTTCAAATACCCTCAAGGGGGAGGACAGGGTTGTCTGTCAATGTTTACACCAATCAAAGGCTATTGGCTGAAAAGCCACCATCAGCAGATTATCCAGCCAATGTTTTACAGGCAGGATATTAATTGTCTGTTGATCATCATGTGACAAACTGCATACAAGCCTTGAATCCTTTCATAGTACCTGTATATGCTGATAAAACAGATCAGTTGTAAATCAGCCAAATGCTGTATCTTTTAATGATTGTTTTTCATAGTATTTTTTGTTTTATATGTCAACTATGGTTTCTTGTTCCTCTCTCCAAAGCATGTTTAGACCTACAGTACTCAGCTTGTCAAACTCAGCCTGTACATGTGTTCACTTCGTTGTTGTTGTTGACAGGTAAATTCAGATCAAGACCAGAATTCAAATGTAAACAAAAACAGTACATTTTACAGTTATAGACGCTGTATTGACAAGGTAAATATTAGGTGTTTCGACATGCTTCGGGGCATTGAACAAGAAAGTGTAGTTGACATTAAAAACGAAAATAGTAAAAAAATCATCAAAGGTTACACCTTTTGGCCCTTCAATAACTCAAGTCTTGACTTAAAGTGGCCATTAATACATCCAAAAACTACCATTTCTTGAAAGACAAACTCACAGTACAGTTATGACAAAATTCTAATATAAAAGTCAACTGCTTATGTCATAAACTTCATGACAGTATCCTTTGAACAACTATCCTGTGCTAATTTTAATGATAAGCTCTATGTTCCTACCATTAAAACTGTAAACATCTTTCTGTAAAGATATTTTTTGAACGTCTGCATACTAGAGATAAAGTTGTGAACTGCATCACAATTTGTGTGTCTATACTGTATCCTTTACTGTGTATTGCAGAAGATACTGTATCAATTTGTACATATTTTTGTGTCTATGAAATCAACTTTGTCTGTCGTCTTTTTGTTTTCCCATCCAAACCTTTTAACTCATTCACAAATGTTTGTTTATTTGTAGGAGGTATATAGTGGTGTAAGCTGTAAGCACATCTCATGATCAAAGTCAAATTTTTCTGTTACAATCCCTCCAATTCATCACACACATAAATACACTGACAGTTCCTATGATCCCTTTCATTGGGCAAGGTGCAGGCTTTTTTACACATATATACAACCAGAATTGTCCATTGTGCATTGCATTCTGGCCTTTTGGAGGGCAAGATCTTCATGAGAAAAGATTTTTTGAGAATGCCACCCCTTTGACCTCCAACCTTTAAACCAATACCATGTTCTTTTCAAATAGGAAGGTCAGACATACTGTGAGATTGGGGTGAAAGGTCACTAGGGTATGTTGACCTCATATCATAGGATCATAGTCGTTGCAGTTTTTGGCAAATTCTAAAACAGTACATCATCAAAAACATTTGAAAAATGGGGGAAAATTGCAACCACACAGTCACTTTTTTCACATTTGGAATTACCACATTGAAGCAACTGTGCAGGCTGAATGTATATTTATTTGTACCGTTGAAATATTCAATGCATGTAAATGGTGCTATAGTGTTTTTCATGTTCTGTAACTCGTAATGCAACCTGGTGCAGATTCTGCTTTTCAGAACAATCATTTTGAAAATGTTTCAAAACCGAATATTTTTTTGGTTTGCAAAAATGCAAATTATAACATATGTATTCTTTCTTGTATATGTGGTACTGTAGCAACATGTACATTGAGACTGTACACAGTAAGCTGTTCAGATTTTAGCAGAGAGGTATGATTCCATATCTCTTTTTGTGTTTGCTGTATCAATATAACTCACAGCCAAGTATTCAAAATGGCAGAAACCTTGCGTTTTAGCTCCGCTGTCAGCGACGCGGAGCTTATCAAATAGGTTGATTTTCCGTCGTCGTCCGTCGTCCGTCGTCGTCGTCCGTCGTCCGTCGTCGTCCGTCAACAATTGCCTTCTCCTCTGAACCGCGCAAGTCCAATTGCTTTGAAATTTATATGCAGTTCACTTAAGGTGACCTCACTTCAGTTTGTTCAAATCGTGGTGAAATTTGCATATTTGTATTTTTGGGGCATTTTTTGGTGTTTTTGGTAAAAAAATCTTCTTCTCTGAAACCGCTTGTCCGATTGCTTTGAAATTTGATATGCAGTTTGCTTAGGGTGACTTCAGTCAGATTTGTTCAAATCGTGGCGAAATTTGCATATTTGTATTTTACAGGCAATTTTTGTCATTTCTGGTAAAAAAATCCTTAAAATCTTCTTCTTGAAAACTGCCAGTCAGATAGCTTTGATATTTGGTACATAGGTCCCTAGGGATGATCTATTTCAGATTTGTTCAAATTGTGCAGAAATATGCAAATTTGCATTTTTAAGGCAATTTTTGCCATTTTGGTCAAAAATTTATTTCTCAAAAAGTACTGGTCTGACAGTTTTGAAATTTGGTATACAGGTTTCTATCGATGAATTTAGTAATATGTATTGAATTTTTGATGAAATCTGTAATTTTGTATTTTTGGGGCAATTTTTGCCATTTTTGGTCAAAAAATGTGTATTTCCAAAACTACTCATCCGATAGCTTTGAAATTTGGTATACAGGTTCCTACAGATTAACTAAATGATATTTATTGAAATTATGATGAAATCTACAATTTTGTAATTTTGGGGTAATTTTTTGCCATTTTGGTCAAAAATGTGTATTTCCAAAACTACTCATCCGATAGCTTTGAAATTTGGTGTACAGGTTCCTACAGATGAACTAAATGATAATTATTGAAATTATGATGAAATCTGCAATTTTGTAATTTTGGGGCAATTTTTGCAATTTTTGGTCAAACATGTGTTTCTCAAAAAGTACAGGTCTGATAGCTTTGAAATTTGGTATACAGGTTTCTACAGATGAGCTAAGTAATATATATTGAATTTCTGATGAAATCTGTAATTTTGTATTTTTGGGGCAATTTTTGCCATTTTTGGTCAAAAAATGTGTTTATTCAAAACTACTCATCTGATAGCTTTGAAATTTGGTATACAGGTTTCCATAGATGAACTAAATGATATTTATTGAAATAATGATGAAATCTGCAATTTTGAATTTTTGGGGCAATTTTTCCTATTTTTGGTCAAAAAATGCGTTTCTCAAAAAGTACTTGTCTAACACTTTCAACTGCTTTGAAATTTGGTATACAGGTTTCTATAGATGAACTAAATTTGATCTTTTGAAATTATGATGAAATCTGCAATTTTTACTTTTGGGGGCAATTGTTGCCATTTTTGGTCAAAAAATTTATTCTCAAAAACTACTCATCAGATAGCTTTGGTTGACATGTTCTTAGGGATGATCCTATGTGATACATTCAAAGTATGATGAAATCTTCAATTGCGTATTTTTGCAGCTTATTTTAGCCACTTTTTTCTGGCCACTGCATCGAGCTATCAAAGATTTCCACCCTTCTTCATCAACATGTGTCAAAAATAGTTATTCTCTACATAAACACAGCGGAGCTATATCGGCCGCTAGGTCGCTTGTAAATTCTAGAATGTCAACTTTATCGATATAGCGTGGTATGATGCAATTTGATACATCTAATTAAGAGTTTGGAAAAATGTGAAATTGGAAAGTATGGCAAAATAATCATCTTTCCCCAACCCTCATCATATACCAAAATGATCATTATATCTAAACTTAGAATGAAATGTCTATACGATACGACATTTGAACCTGGGTGTTGTAGCGTTCAGATACACCTAGAATGTGGAAGGATTCCTGTATGTCTGGATATATCTTTGTTTTGCAAAAAAAGCAGCAGGAAATCCAGTTTATTTGAAATGTAATCTGTATCCTTGACAGGAAAAGTGTTAGCTTTCTAGTATTGGCCAACACCTAGATTTAGAGATGTTGTGGAAAATATATCGTACCAGCAGGAAGTTTGAAAAAATACCGAGGTGACCAGACTCATAAAGCAAGGCTTGAAAGATTTCTGTCTCTCATTGATAGGTGAAAA
The DNA here is from genome assembly GCF_041260155.1 of Ptychodera flava. Lineage (NCBI taxonomy): Eukaryota > Metazoa > Hemichordata > Enteropneusta > Ptychoderidae > Ptychodera > Ptychodera flava. Next base: position 18,049,069 of record NC_091941.1, read on the forward strand.
TTTTGTTATTAGAATTGCATTTAGTAAATATTACTTCAAGGAATGTACAGTGTTTTTTCTTTTCAAAAATATGCACAATAAATGACTGAAATTATTGTAACTTTGGTTGTTTCGGTCTGTACTGGTTTGTATGTTGCAGTAGTGTTGGAGTAGACTTTTATATATTCATTCTTATGGACAGAAAAATCAGCTGTAAGGGCAAAAAAAATGATAGGTTTGTCTCTCATCCTTTGTCTCTCACAAAAATGCTGCAGCAAGATGGTTTCTTATTTTCCTTTGTTTCGTAGCTCATAAGATCCAACTACCAACATGACAAAAAAATCAAGAATTTTTTTCATGCAATGGTAATTCTGACATCCTGCATCATGACAATAATAATTCAAAACTGTTCATTGTATGTATGTGTGATCCTACAGATAATAAATGTTACATTTTCTGCCTTGCGTAACACACTCATTTTTTCTGTATACATTTTTCACGTAAACATTGAAAGGAAAAAGGTTGAGGTGGCTAGTCTAGATCGACGTGTGCAAGGAAGAGAAAACATCTTTTTGGGCTGTAATAAAACACAATACTATAATAACTGCACATATAAAATGTACTTTGTAATTCAGTCCAGAGAATTATGCAAGCTCTCTCAAACAAAATGGTTCAATTTCGGTCATTTTCATTGAAAACTACCATATGATGAACCTTGTGGAAAGCACCACAATAAATCTTCAATACAAAGAACAATAGTGAATGTAAAAATAAAAATGCCATGGAACCTCATTGTGTAACCCTATTGCTGGGTTATGTGTGAAAGTGGTTTGCTATTGTTTCCATTCTTGTACTATGATGTCACGCGTACTTTGGTTTGTAAACAAAATGAACCAATCAGGTACAAGTATCTGAACTGTGCATTGAGTGCACATGTGCAGGTCAGCAGTGCTACAGCTGTTCAAAGAGAACCTGAAGACGTTCAAAGAGTGCCTGCAGTGGTTTAGATATGGCAGATAGCATGGTAAAAAATCATTAATTCATCAGACAGCAGGTATTTAAGGGACCGTCTCGGATTGTCGCAGAAGTTCAAGAAACGAAATTTCTTCGTTTAGATCAAAACCCCCTCCCCCTCCCCCTAAACGAAACTTCAAAAGTGCGAAATGTTCATGTCTGCCTGAGAGTACAATGTTGCATTTTGCTATAGCTACAAAGACGTATTCCCCTTGCCACATTACAATTAAAGTAATCGATCAGATTTGAGTACTAACAGGGCATTTTACCGCATAAAAGTTTCATTTTATTTTATTTTCCCTTTTAGAATCTCTTGTGCTGTTCTTTGTCTTTGTGAACACGCAATTTGTACTTGGTAGGGGCGGTAAATAAGCGAGAAACTTTGACAAGGGAGCCCAGGGATGTTCAATCATATTAAAACGACTATGATCAGGTGCATTACAAGTGAGAATAAAGACATCTAGTGGTTAGAGCAGACGCTTATAAATAGCAAATGATACTTTTGTCTTTGTATAATTTGATGAATGAAAGGTTTAGGATACAATGTTACTATCGGTAAATTGTGTTTGTGGCACAAACGAGATGGAAACAGTTACAAACTTGTTGGCACGAGTGTGCAGTTTTTCTTTAATTTAAAATAAACACACGAAAACTTGTGATCACAAAATAAAAGTGCGAAAATGAAGTTCACTAATTGAATGGAGGTCAAACCCCCTCCCCCCCCTAAACGAATGAATTTCGCTTTTTGAACTTCTGCGACAATCTGAGACGGTCCCTAAGGGTAACTCAAACCCCCAACTGGGACCACCAAATTGGACTCCCAGTTGGCTCAAAATGCACCCCAGGACCAGTCTCAAATTGCTTCCAGGACTGGTCCCAGAAAGTAAGAATAGTTCTCAAGGCTGCATATTCTTTGTTGTCATCTACAAGGAACTGCGTCAACATGTCACAAAATTGACAAGAAATGGAACTATAAGTAAAAACACATCGGTTTCGACCATAAATGAGTTTGTGTAAAGGACCGGTCCTGGAAGCAAACTGGGATCACTGTCCTGGAAGCAAAGTGGGACCGGTCCTAGAAGCAAACTGGGCCGGTCCTGGAGGCCAACAGGGACCAGTCCTGGAATCAAACTGGTATTGGTCCTGGAAGCATACTGGGAGTGGTCTTGGCGTGCATTTTGAGCCAATGGGAGTCCCAGTTGGTTGTCCCAGTTTGGGGTTTGAGCTACCCTTACATACCTCCAGATACAGGAAAAAAATTACGAAGAAAGTTGAAGAAGGAAAGATCAAAACCTGTATGTACAAAAGGTGAAATTAGTTCTGGAAAGATCAACGGAGTTTTGATGCTGATGGAAAACTTTACATGGAAAGTTGTACATACTGTCATCTTTCCCTCTATAAATCTATTTGAATAAATTTGTTAATATGAAAGTCATTTATCAAAAGCAGTCTGTATAATAACCTACATCAGTAATACTCAATGTTTGTTCTCATAATGCAAACATATTACTGTTCCTTCCTGTATCTTCGGTAGGTAAATTTTTTGCATAGACGAGAAGTTTTTCTACTCTCTATGATTAACCAGTTTCTTGTACTTTAAGTAATGTGTAAAACCAGCCAATATCTTTAACAATATCATAAATGTCTGATATGTACTGTAACAAGTGAACATGATAATGTGTTTTTATTGATGTGTTTATGAAAACTATGCATGCAAATTGTACAAAGTTCAAATACAGCACTTCCAGGAAGTAGAATCACCAGATCGGTTTCCAGTGTCTCAAAGTCACAGCTACTGTGTACTTTAAAAATGAGATACTGTTAAACCAATTAGGAAACTATAAAACGTTTATTGAAGTTTGAGGTCTTTGAAAAGTTTTAAATCTTTTTGACTACAAGTCCTCTTCAAAAAGAGTAACTGTGATTTTTAAGTGGTCGCTTTTTGAGAAACATTCCATTATTGTCCACAGCCAAATCCTAAACAATTCCACTTCTAACCATGGTGAAGTACTTTTGACACCAAATGAGGTCAGTTTGATTGAATATCCCAGGATGCTTTGTGCCTTATGGAATAAGGAACGTAGTACATTAAATTAACATTTCTGCTCAGACATCAAATTTAGATGAAGTTCGTGGGTAAAACTTTCTTTTAGGTCATTGCAAGGAAACCTCAATATCCAAAATTTTGAAGGCATGTTTTTGCAATCCTGATGACCAAGTTATTTGTACACAATCAACTGCCTATTTCCTTCAATAGACCAGTGCACTCACAAAAGGTCAATCAAATGGCTCTATCCTATCTTTAATTGGTTTGTGAAATCACTGATAGCAATGGCAAATATATAATTAGTAAATGCAGAACCAATTTCATCTTGAATGACAACAAAATAGTCAGAAAAATTTCCAAAAAAATATGATCACCTGAACTTTGCATGAATGCAACCCTGAAGAGCCCTTACTGGTTTCTTCGTGGTGAAGTATGGCAAATTTATTGATTTTTGTGCAGTTTACTGTGCTTTTACTTGAGCTCTATGTGCACAAAAACTCAGAACTCTGAATATACAATATGGATAGCTAACATCAGCATCGGCAGATGGCTTTTGGTAAAAAATTCTTTTTAAAGATAATAGTTTTCACATTTTAAGAAGTTATTTTTTACAATCTGCTATTTTGTTTTTGAGGACGTTATGGGGGAAGATCATTCATGCAAAGTGCGTAATATAAGAGTGTTTACCAAACTTTTCACAGAAAAGGCCTTTCAGAAAAGGCACTACTTGAAAGAGCTGAATAATAAATAAGTTTTTTTTATGTATGCAGGCATGCTTTCAAAAGACACTTCACACAAGGCCAAAAATTTTTAGATTTTTTCTCTTCAAATCTCTCTTGCAAAAATGATGCAATGACAAAGTACTGAATCTATGACATGACCCAACTACTGACGTAAGCATGTTTGTATCAGACCCTGGATTGAGATGGTCGATTATTTTTCAACTGAAAGTGAAAAAGACTGAAGGATATAAAAACCCTCTTTTTTGGCAAATGGCAAAAATAAATAGTGTTCCTTGTAACTTACACTAAAGCTACCCTTTTTCAACCTACAAAGGTATAAATTTTTCAGTACATACATATTCTTAAAGTTATACATCTTTGTGTGTCAAAAAAAAAAAAACAGTCTCCTTGTTCTTTCTCAAAGCAATCTATTTTTCTAACTTCACCAACCTAATGTCCACAGCACGAATATATATGATCATGTGTGAAGTAAATAATAGGCATACCACTTCATAATGCTATTCTCATGTGTGTCGTGTATTTCAAATTATTCACGATTGTTGTTACAAAATTTAAAGAAATCTGAATAAATTGAAAACGAGAAATGGCATTCTCCATACTATACTATGTCCTGGGGTAAATTTATTCGAGGATTATATATCGCCGTTCACTTCACTATCTTCAGCCCAAAGTACATACGGTCAAGGGTTGCGCTCCTCGAGTTCTTGAACTTAAACTTCAATTCTGAGGGAACAAACGAAACACACATTAGAAATAATTAAACTTTGAAGCCATACAAAAACAACACGTGTGAAATACACATAGCTAAGAAATTGGTTTGATTAGTTGGCTATCTTGTCAATCGTGAACATACACTGACTATAAAATGTTTGGCCCTAGCGGATTTCGCAGACTGGGACGGGTGGACGAATACTACGCCTGGCTCCCACGGTGAATGAACCTCGCGTATGACCTCAGCAAACTTTTCCTCGCAGTTCACTCCCTTGTTTACTTGTCTATATTGTCATCTCAGCCCATATAAGGAAAAAGAAAGGCGTGGTCTGACCGATATTGGTATGTTCGGCATTACATCATGTCCTACATAATTAATGAGATGACCCAGACCATCCCATAATACTTCATTATTCATTGGTCGTCCATAGAACAGCATCATGAGCAAGGGCTAGGGACGCGACGCCGTAAGAAAATAGTCCACAGTCCTGGCAGCTTTCAAAATTTGTTGGGAACCATCTTCATCTTATGGTACCAAAGCAGTTGTTAGTCTACTGCTCTGGTCATCTACAGGGTTATTTACTTGGTATTTAGGAGTCATTATTCATAATTTATTACTTCATAGATTGTGACGCGGAACAATCGGGTGATCTCTGCAGGGGCGAAGTGGTGAACAGGTTTGCACTGTCCCTGAGTGGATTCCCGCAAAAAATCCTCAAAAACACGAATATCGAGTGGAAATTTTGGTCAATAATAGTGACTGGGAATATTATAAAGACACGCGGAGGGCGGGAGCCGATCTGCGAGATTCCTTTTTAGAGGTAAGTAGTCTGAATTTGGATCGGAGAATGGGTGTATGATTGCAAACATGCATTCTGTATCGGACAGTTTGATATGGGGTAAACGCGTACATGGGCTTGGGAACGTGGAGAGAACATCGGAGGCCAACCCATGTTTAGCCTTCAAAGGCCTAGTCATTCTGGGACAATGTTTGCAGCTTCAGAGGAGGGCCTCACTCCGTAAGGTCCCAATAATTTTACGAAGGTGCATATCGGTTCATGGTCATCTCACACCAACAGCTTGTTTCCACCAAGATTAAAATACTCATAAATACAGAATAAAAACGAAGCTCAGCTGTCGCATATTTGATCGACTTAAAAATGAAAACGGTTGCGAGTGATGGTGAACGTGTCTATATTAACATAAAACTTTGTGGGTTGCATACTTAACACCCAGCGTCTGAAAACAGACGAGATGGTTAACTTTGTGGTTATTATCTAACCAACTCAAAATTATCTATTTTGGTTGACGATTTTGGACGCTGAGCGTCAATAACAACCCCGAGGTTGCATCTTTTTACATCGGAGGCTAGACAAGGTTTCTCCATATTTTTGATGGGCGGTGGTCGCCACGAGCTTATTAAGGTCAGTGAAACCGAACACCGAGAGATATAAACCTAAACAGATTACAAGAAACCGACTTTGTTGCGTACACACCCAATTTATACTGCGTTTCTTTAAAAATATTTTATCTCTATGTTACAAATGGCATACCTGGATGTAAAGAAGATTTAGGGGTCAGCCAGCCGGGCAGACAGGGGAGAGTTCATCTGACAGAAGTGCTATTTTAATCTATTGCTCTCGATTTTAATAAAGGTTATAGGAAACTAACTTGGCTTGATAATGCTGGCTGTGAATTTGGAACCCCAATTATCGGATGAATAGTTGTTTTGACCTGTAATCAGAGCTGTAAAGATATGCGGATCGGGGCCTTATATAGAAGTCAGTTTGAGAAAATGTTATAAATAAGGAGGCAGTACTTGTAAACATCTGTTGATCGAATTTTATGGAAAATGTTAGTGGAAACGAATTGCTGAAGAATTGTTGCAATGACTATTGCAGCCTCATGAAACAGTATTTTAAATCTTTAAATTCTCAGTGTCACAGTGCAATGACCTATGAACTATATGATAACCTTCAACATATTTTAAGTCAAGCCCTCTTTTTCCATTGTCCAGAATCCAATATCAGTCATGGCATAACTGTACTTTTTGGCAATTTATTTGTCATTTGTCTGTCTTCCACAATTTGTGATCGATTCATACATTTCCAACCATTTCTTATATAGATTAGCCAGTGCTAAAACTTGACACCTGTTCAGCAGGATCATTTCATAAAACAAAGTGTGAAAGGTATACTTTGAAACTATTAAGTATTGTATCAAATTACTTTTTGGATGTCATTGTGCGAACCAATGCCAAGCGATTTGCATAATTCAGTAATGCAATATAACAGTAGAATTTTAAAAGTTACTGGTAACCCCAAGATTTCAATTCAATTATTTGGCCACCAAACTATCCCACTGTTAGTATTGCATGAAGATAAATGCAATCAACTGTCATTGTGTGGTCAGTGTGTGTCACCCCTCTTTGTTACAAATAATGTGTAAAGAGAAAAAGTACTATTTTTATACATTTCATGCAGATGTTGAGAAATGAAATATTACATCACATAAGTACATCACCTTATTAGCAGGACTTTTATGCAGTGTATTGCATATACTTGCTCATGAAATTGTGCACAAATGTGTATCTGATACAAAATTGATTGTATAGATATCTCACAAAAGTCATTGAAAAACTATTGAATATTGCATTGATGGTTTATTCAGTTGTGTATTTCCAAATGCTGTACTTCGTTGGTGCCTCTGGTGGTCTCAGGTCTCGTCAGTAACAGCATACATTGTTAAAACAACCTGCCATGCTTACATGCATAGAATGGTGTGGCCTATTATTATCAGGGTTATGTATGCGTTGGAACAAAGAGCAGGCAATATTTATTCAGAACACCAGACTGCTCATTTGATATGCTAGATAGTGATCAGAGAAATATTAATTGGCAACTGTTACAGCTGTTTGAAGACTGTAGCTGGTTATCAGTAGTGTGCAGATACACTGTAGCAGTTTTTACAGTGTAAATGTGAAACTGCAGCAATGTCCTATAGCAATAAATATTACACAGATGTTCTGATGTGGTGGCAATATGGTGGTAGATGCCACATGAGGCCAAGGAAAATATAGTTTTTCAAGTAACCAATCCTAACCAGCCTACTTCTTTAACCCTTTTCCTGCCAAGTCCATATTTCACCACCAGGTCAAGATGGTTAAAAATAATGAAACACAACAAATTCAATATGATGTATTTTAACATAATACTATACATTTTAAGGCTGTTGAAAACATAATACTGTAAAGTTGATTTGTTTTGGACAAAAGATGCTATAACATACCCAGCCAAGTGGGTGAAAATACGTCATGTTTTGGCTCAATACCGCTTTTTACTGACTTGGCTGATGGGGAAGTGATACAGTTATTACTGTCTAGCAGGAAAAGGGATATCCATACCTCTCCCCAATCATGAATAAGACTATGGTAACACTTAGGGAATGAGAGAATTTTGTCATACTCGTTCCTTTTCCTGAGGTGATGGACTCCTCAATGCATGATAAGAAAGTTCATTTACAATCTACATGAACCTGGAGCCAAGTGATAAGAAACATGGATTTTTTTTGTCCCAAATTCAATAATTCATGGTGTGTTTTTAAAGAGAGGGAGGTCATCCCATCTGTTGCAGTATGTATGGGACCATGTATGCATAACACATCCCCCAACATACCTAGTGCATAGCCAAAATTTTAAAATGGCGGCTGAACCGAAACTGGTGACCAACAATCAAAGCAGCTTTATATCATTTAAACCACCGTCCTGGAGGGACGGTGTATAAACAAAGGGACGCAATCTATTTTGCAAGGCCTTGCAGTGAGTGGAGAGCTACAAAATTGTTAAATTATGAACGTGCATCAATTGCTGAAGTTGCTTCACATGTCCTTGAAGTTCATCACCAATTTCTGGGCAGAGGCAATGTTTATCAACAAGAAAGCCGCACAGCCATAGAAGGGACCTGCCCTGGCCCTTCATTTTAAGTATGGAAGATGATTGAACCGAATAGCTCACTTCTCAGAAAGTAACTGAGTGAATTTATAACACTTGCAGTTAAAATTTCATGAGAATTTTCTTATGTTGTTGGGACAGACTATAGTTAATGCACAATCTAGTCTGTTGTAATGTGATGTAATGTGGCAAAGGCTTATTCTTGTCCGGATATTTCCCTACTGGAACATTAAACCAACGGCTTACATTGTGTTTAATAATTACATCTTTTGGTTGGCATTTTTCATAGTACTCCTAATCCTATTCCTTTGCATAACTGTCAAATGATCATGTTGGTGTCAACAATTGTGCATTCATCAGACAGGCACCGTTGACGGTTTCTTATTTCTCCATCACAATTTACATGATTATAGATGTCCTCAAGGATTGTCTTTTGTGATGAACCAGGGGAGGACAAAGGGCATTCTGTCTGCTGCCACTTTCTTTCTTTTCAATGGGATTTTCTATAGTTCAGGACGTAAATCAGGCAGTGTACCATGCTTCTGTCTTGGGATCCATCCACGTAACTCAGGCAGTCAACTTGACATGAATCATGAGATCATATCTGTTGATTAACTTTTTTACATCCAACCATATCATGTCATAGATAGATGTGTTGGGTGGTTACTTTTACCAGTTGCAGTTCAAACTAGAAAACCAGTATTATATTTGGTTGTCAACGTTGCACTAAGGTGCTTGCCCTGTAACAGAAAATCACCTTTGTTTGTACACCTGACCTTGATCCACAATTGTGGACTTGGTACAGGAATAAGTGGCAAACCGTCACTTTCTGTTGTATACATGTGAATTTAGAATTTCATCATTTGACTAAGAATATTCAGTTTTAGGTTGCCAGCATTGCAAAATGTTCTTATGCATAATTTAATGCAGACAGTGAACCTTTCATTCCTTTATCACATGAATTACAATCAGCCCCAAACATCGCCTATGAAAAGAACCAGTTTTTGCAAATAGAGGCAATGGTATTGCAAAACATAGCATTCCATTTCTTCCATTTGGAGTCAATAATGACATTACTATAAAAATTGTTTTGGGTCAATGTGTCCCCAGTAGCTTTAAATTCACAACAGATGCTATGGTTCAGGGTGGGCGTGGTTTGTATACAGTAGTGAGCTTCCAATTTTATGAAGTGCTGTTAATTTAGTTAGGCTGTCCATCATTGACAGATGATTTAGAATGATAACAAAATTATTTCACTCGGAGGTACATGTACAGTACATGTAACTAGGCGGACGCAAAGTTGTGTCATGATAACCAGACCTACAGTTTGAATGACTTCCTTTTGTACCCAATAGATAAATCAAGGGATATTCCTTACTAGTTGATTTGATCTTTATCATTTGTCACTAGATTCAAGTTACTAAAGAAGGGCTGTTTATCCTTTAACATGTTTGATAAACCCAAAGGGGAAATTTGAGTAAATATTAAAACTGATGAGGTTCAAGCTCTTTTCGAAATGTTGCATCTGAACTATCAGGTATAGAACTGCTGACTTGTCAGTTTTGCTGAAGTTCATGTTATTTCCGCTATCATACTGTATTGATATCGACTTACTGAATCTTAAACACTGATATAAACATAAAATAATAAATAATACAGAATCGTCTTGTTTTGAAAGTGTACAGACATCCCCTGACCAATTGGATTGTATCGACGTGTTTCGGTTTCATTTGGATGATGTCATTTAGGTTTCATACTTATGCAATAATGGAGGAAAAATCAATAAGTCAAAGTGGGTTTTGCAGTCATTTTGGATGCGTAAGTAGCAGTTGTAATGTGCAAATTAAGAATCCCTGCTTATTTAGAATTTACAAAATGTAGGTGGTGTTGTGGTTCAATGAAGATTTGCTGCAGGCATTTCCCCTAAACTGCATCTGTGATGTAAAATTTACACATGTAAATCAATGTCATTATTGTATTTTTCAAATACATTAATGATTACATAAAATTCCACCATTGCGTTCTTCATGCTCTCCGTATCCACCATCTTTGTGAGTATTTCCTGTCAGTATTTTTCCTCCTGCGAAATCAAAATGCATCTCACATCCAACACACCCCGCATGTCTATGTGTAGTTGTTGGGCAGTGCAGAAAATTGCCCTATGACATTAGTGCCATTACCACACACAGCACAGTGGAAGCATTGTATATGCACTGAACTTGATTTTTTCACTCAAAGGGCACTGTTCAGCCTCACCTATGCTCCTTGCAATTGATTCGCCTAACCATGAGCCAAATACCACAACATGTCTTGTAATAGGGAAAATATTTGCTCAGTGGATGTAAAAATGTCTGGCCATAGAGGCGTTCTCAATCATTGCGATCAGTTTGCTAGAAATTGGCATTCCTTACAGATGGATTGGAAGGTGACTGCCTCATGATAGAATGATTTGTGGCATGTATCTAAACCCACAATATTTCTCGCCAGTATTTTCATTTCAAAATTCAGCTCATAACAGGATCATGAATATTCAGTATTTTTGCATATCAACCTAAGCCTGTAGTGTAATAATTTACATGTAGGGAAACAGGTGATTCAATGTAATTAAAAATGTTAATCTTGGAGCCTTTTCTTCATTACTGCCATAAAAGTGCAATTACATGTGAAATTTGTTTAGTGACTAAATATAAATTAGCTCCTAAAACATCTCTGCCAGCTAATGATGACAAAATATCAAGGGAAGAGAGAAAAAGTTTCAGTCTTAGCTTATTTCAAGGATGAGGCAAAAGACCTTGGCGATGATGTCTGCATAAAGTATGTATGATGTCATCAAATGTCACTTGCACATTCTTGCCACACTCGTTTGTCATTGTGTATCATCAGAATAGAGAGTAAATAAATGTACATTGTGTGGGTGGGTTTTTTTGAAGCGCTCAAAACGGTTGAACCAAAGACCTTTTGTCTGCTCACATAGAAAATATTCAGACAGGGACATAGCACTGGAATTAAGTGAACGGCTGAAAAATTATGAAAGACTGTTATCAATGATATGTCTGGTATTTCAGTTCAACTTATCTTGTTGCATATCAAGTATCTGCCAAGCCAGATATAAAAAGCCAGCATCGTTTTAGATGTCTGTACTTCATCTAAATTACCACCTTTGTCAGAATTGTTTCAAGATATGTGTCATTATTGCATTTAGGTATGTTCATTTGCTTGGTTTTACCAATAAGTTACGGCACCTCCAACATGTATGTCATGATCAGTTACGTTATGATAAAAACATTCATTTGGAATTTAACATGTGGATGGGTTTTTTGACATGCTATCAAACAAACTGTACCATAGACAGTCATGGAAAACCATCATCTAATTTGTGTGTGTATATTAGTCCCATGGTCATTGGCCATATGCGAATCTGAAAAATAAATATGTATAAAGTATGGCAATGTGAATCTGTCAGCTGTGAAAAATATCATGTATGGGGTATTTTGCATGAAATGATGCTATGCTTATTCACATGAAAATAAGTATGAACAGGAATATCACTACTTTTCAAATACATTTTTATGCAATCAAGACCAGTCACGACAATGTTTGGATTGCGTCACGATAAATTAATTTGATGCAAGTGTTAATTATGTTAAATATGTTGCATTTGTGTTTGTCTTCAGAGTGCTCCAAATGCATAGACCCATTGATACATAATCAAACAGGCCTATGCATTCTCTAAAAAAGCAGACGGTCATTTTGGCAAGAAATCAGAGAAATGAGAAACGTTTGATAATCCCAATGCACAATTGCATTGCTGCATTTAGGATGGCTTGAACTTTTGACACTTGCATCTAAGTTTTATATCCCTTGCACAACTCTGTCGTCAGTCATTTGAATTTTTAATTGGAGATTGTTGATAAGGAAAGGGTCAATTCCAATAATACTGCATAAACATTATGGACATTTCATGTAAGAATTAACCATACTGGTCACGGAATATAGTTCAGATGATGTTAGGCACGATAGGCAAATACCATGAGATAAAACATGGATGATATATAGAGTCTGAATGGCTTCATCATGTATGTGTACATGTATATTTGCAGAGTACTTTAATCAGTAAATTTGTTAGCCATATTTGAGAGCAAATACAAATATGTATTATGTAATGGTTATATTTCTGAAGAAATAAATACACAGTTTACTTTTCACCTGTTACTTACAGGAAGTATAGAGGCATTAGAGTGACACGCCCAATTTGAAATTTGAACCAAATTCTTGCATCTTGTCTGTCCAGTAAATGCTAATTTTCTATTGTATGTAGTTGCTTATTAATCTGGTTTGTCTTTTATAATAGCTTTCATAAATGCCGGAGGATCAAAAACCTGTATTTGTATCCATGCTATTCTTCAATTCACATTCAGTACTTAATTAATGCTATAGCTGATTCATTGGGTCTTCAAAAATGCAAATTTTCATACAGTGGTGTGGTTGGCTTTGAGATCCAGTTGACATCCTAGCATAAATATGTGAATTCGTACTTGGCACCCCAGAAAATTTACTTTGTTATGTAATTAATTAAGTGCACACAGTCAACAGCTGGCAATTCAGTTTGCAACATGACTAGAATAATGAGTGAGAAAAGATTGTTGTACATCTTGTATACAAGTATGTGATAAAGCTCTTTGACAGACGTGATGTATACACATACAGTTGTTAAATTATTTCATATAGAAAAAAGCTTGAACAGACCTGCCAAAAGTGACATGTTAATTTTTACTCAGCAGTGAGAAATTATTGGAATTATTGAAACACTATTCAAGTAGGGAAATCTTTTATGATTTATGGGATGTCTTTCATATCATTTTACCGTGGGTTTACAGTGTTTGTCGAGTATGTGTAGAGAGAGACATGGATAGTGTCTTTTACAACTTGCTTTTTACTTTCCCATCAGCAGAATGTCTTTTGTAACATTTGTCACAGGTTTGGGGCCTGTACGAGGTCTTTTGTCATTCATCAGACCCCAAGAGCAACTGAGGATATTTACAGTGTGTTTATTGTTTTGTTTGCCTTACTGATTGGTCCTTAGGGGTGCAGTCAATTACATCCAACTGTTCTGAAAAATAAACACATATGTTTCCCATCCAAAGCTTATAAGACACCCTTATTACATCATCAGAGGAGGGATTCTGGTTGGGGCTGTCTAGCTTGGGTCACATGAGGACATAAATGGCATCCCAGGCATTGAAAAGTCTTCGGTCAAGATAATCCCAGCACCATATTTTCAAAATGTTAATCATATATTGATAATAAGAGCTACACTTTGCACCTTTTTTTAGTCAATCAAAATACATTTTTTCGGTGACATTCAATTTTGCCATCTTAAAAGGGCTTTTTACTGCTTTCCTGAATATCAGTTCAAATAAGTAAAATCCACCGAATCAACATCTATCAGTTTACCTGTACACTTAATTCATCATTCCAGTGTGGAACAGTTGATATCAAGTCCCATCTGCAATGAAATTGTATGTAAATCTAGGAATAGCAAATCAAACTTGACATAAGTGAAAGTATCAAAATACTGGCCTCTGAACACTGATTCAGCTATCCTGCCAATAGAAACATTTTTTGGTCAATATTTTCCATGCAAGTCAAATTGTTTGTTTTGCATTCAGAAAGAACTTTTGAGAGAATTATGAAGTGTATATATATGTATGCATGTTCATAGATGTGTCATCAATGACATATCTTCCCATGAGATATTTTACCAAAAAAATTTCTGATTATCAGGAGATGCAGTATGTAAAATTCAATGTATTTTGTGTTTATTTGCATTTGGAACTACCTTGTTATGACATGGGGAAAGTCAGGAAATGCATATTCAGCAGTGACCTTGATTGTGAGAGCTCAAGGGTACCGCCAATGCAGTTGACTGGAGACCTTGTATAAAGGGTGCTGATTTATTGGACCAACAAAACCACCTTGATATGGCTCATTGGCAACTGACACTCATCAAATATTATACACCAACCCTACCCTCCATCATTTACACTCTCCAAAAATAACTGAAGATGCATGTGTGATAAAGGTCAGATGAGAAAGCTTTCGCCCGCTTTTACCATTTCTTGTTGTTGTTGTTGTTGTTGTGAAGAGAACGCAGTCTCATAAAAACCAAGTGGGCTTTCTTTTCTAAAATAGAAAAAGGCTATAAATTTTGAAACAAAATACCTAGTAAGGTTCAGTGTTCTGACTACATAGTTTTGTCACCAACTACTACTTGAACAGAAAATACCTTTTCGTATAAGTGGAATTTATAGCGCCAGGTAAGAAGGTAAAGAGCAGGCTTTTGTTCAACTTGGAGACATCTCAAAATGATTTCAAAATCTTCCAAATGGGGAGAAAAAATGTACTTGACAAGTGTAAATAATCTCATATGTATTAGTATCTGAGATATTTGATGTCCTAGGTCATCATGTCTGTAAGAAATAATGTGAATAGTAAAACAGGATTTTGGTGTCATTATTGACACCAGAATAATGTGCCTGTAATATCTATTGAAAAAAAAAATTGGCATTATAAACAAAATTAGATAATTTACTCGTGTTATATAGTCTGCTCAGTAATGGACCCTTGAGAGCTGAATGGAAACCCTTAGTTGTGTACAAAATTAACACCTATCAGAATTGTTCACTTTTTGCCAGTGATACAAATGTAGCTTGCCACACTTACAGCAGAGAACAGTAGTACTTCCAGACATACCAAATTGCAGGAGATACTAGTTATAAATGCATGCTTGGATTATCATATAATAAACCAGGGTAATATAGGACTATAAAATTATTTCAAATCGATATATTCAGCATTCACTGCACGGTAACAAGAAGAATGAGATAAATATGTACAGATACGCCAGTGTCAATATCTAGAGTCAAATATTCATGCTTGTTTTACAGATTCAGTAAGATTTCATGTGTAATTTTACAGGAACAAATAAAATGCTTTCAGAAACACCTCGTAAACCTGATATGATGATAGTTGAATGCCTGCACCAGGGCCTCCTACCTATAATTATATGTATATGTAACTAAAATAAAGAATGAAAATATACATCAGGATTGCTGTTGTTTTAAGCTGAAAATAATATATCTGTAAGGTATTTACATATACTGGTAGTGGTACAAACAACTCCATCAAGACAGTGGCATCATTGTGTTCACCGTTTCAAAAAGAAAGCGAATGTGGTGGTAATTTTTGACGAGCACAACCCCACTTCATGCAACCTTTTGTCCAGTCTAACAAGATCACACCAGTTCAATAAATTCTTAGACCCTGAAGCACCTTAATAAAGTTGAACTGGTGCTGGTCCCAGACGTATGCTTTTCTATGGGAAGATCACAAGGGATCTTTGTTCAAGAACTCATTGTTATACCAGCACTATTACTGGCCATAAAGTGTGTGGCTAAATAAGGAGATCATGTGATTGTTAGCGAAGTTATGTCAGTAGGCTGCTCCAGCTTCATTAGCCTTGGGTTAGTAGTGAACAGTTTAAAACAAGCAATGTGCAAAATTTAGTCTTGTAAATCTGTAGGTAGCCTGTACAGCCCTTTAATTTATGACCTCTATGTGCAGCTGACCTCTCTCTCTGATAATCCAGTCTTGCCCTAAATATTTGTTCACAGCCATAAAACCTTCGTTTTTGGTGTAATATGTATGCCAAGAGATTGTAGAATAACTTGACCGTTGCAAAGTAGTGGGGAACTGCGTTATGGAATCAAAATAGCTGTTCTGTTAAGCTTGATGACATTACAATCTCAAAATAGTTCACTCCTGAAGCTGTATCTAAGTTCTTCCAATCTAGGCTGTCAAAGATTGCGAAGATGCAAAACAAATACCTCTTTTGAACTTGTGACTTTGGAGGTACATTGTATTGAGCAGAAAACCATAGCTCAACATGGCAGATAGCATATAACATTCATTCACCAGCTCATTTAAGAATGATTAGTTACACTACGCTATCATATTGTGTTGCATAATTTGCTTTTCTCAGTTGCATACATGTGGTACATGTAATAGAAAACATTAATTTTGTAAAGGGTGCCCCAAAAAATCTTGCCATTTTATTACTGCAAGGATACCTACCATACTTAGTGAATGTCAAATTTACTGTGTTGATTTTTCAGACATCAATATTTCATTTTGGTTTCTAAGGCAAACAGTCACTATATAGGGATGCATAATCTGTTATCCCACTTTTGACCTTGGTGTTTATCACTACAAGTGTATCGGTGCATAAATACCAAGCAGACATTTTTATGGGTATCTTTGAAAATGTCATCAGGATAGATGGGAAAGCTGCAAATACTTGTGAGTGACAAATGTTTGACCCATGGTAGATTTGCTACAGCAATAGGAATTTATTGTTATCACTTGATGGTACTGGGTAGAAGAAACTGAAAATGTACCATTTTCTGTGGAGTTAATATTTTGTTTTATACAATGAAATGTATTCTATGTTTTGATTTGGTTTTTTGTGCTATCTTGCCCACAGATAGGCTTTGGTTTAACCTGTCAAGATGATGGACGGAGGTGGACAAACCGAATTCCACCCAGGATACAAGTGGGACCCTGCCGGGGAGGAGAACTATGATGAAGGTGGAGCCAAGCTGTTTGAAAGATCCAGAATTAGGGCTCTAGCAGGTAATGTGCATGACATTGGAATCACCTACTCTAGTCAAGAAAAGATCCAATCATACCACAGGTATTACAAAGCAGCCTGTATCTGTCTACCCAGTGATGTTTAGTACATGCAGTAGATAAAATGAGAATATCGTGAGTGTTGCTACATTATTGAAAAAAATATTGCAAGTTCCATAAATAAAATAACATGGCGTATTTTCAATGATGGTTAATATTTAGAGCCTTTCCTTTCCCAACCATATTTGGTATCACATCCCTATGATGGTTGAATTCAAGGTAAGTTAAGTAATTCGTGTGAGATTTTAAATAGACATATGTAATTAGTACAGTCACTGACAATGGTAAGATGTCCTTCATGAAGACCTCTGTAACCTTGTTAAAGGTAAGTGTACAAAGCATGGCTTAGGTTAATTTTACAAACAAATATTGCTACCAGCAATTCCACAGCTTGCAAGGTTCTGCATAGCTCCGGGCTAACTCCACAAAGGATGTTAACTTACAGAAAACAGCATTCAGAATCCAAAGGAGTGTCAATGAAAAAATAAAGTCTAAAATAACCAGCGCAGAAATTGGAACTCAGTATCTACCAGAAGCTAAAGTGATGATTAGAAAGCTGCATATTAACTCTGAAAACAGTTTTACAGTCGATACAGACATTCAAACATGAAAATGATATTCTGTGTCCTTCTGTTGACCTGTGCTCTGATTGCTTGACTTTCACACGTGCACATAGTTAGTGACACGACAGCATTTGGGGTCACAAGATCCCCTGATATTGGCAAAAACAACAAATTTATGGTTTACCGCAACAGATGTGCGGTAACTAGGAATATGTATCATCAGGGAACTTGGTTGGTAACACATGAATTACCACAACCCACAATCTGAAACACATGTGCTGGTGATAAATGGTGATATTTTGAAATGGTTCACATCTTGTCTCTTATGCCATTTTACTATGAAGATGTGCCCTCCTTATTGGCATACAAAACTGCAAGACTGTACAAAGCTTTCAAATGAAAGTGGATGAAATCTTTTAACATTTTTCCACCCGTCTTTCATTTACTGTGATAAGTTTGATGGTGTGAATAGATCAATTCTGACACGAAAACATTGGCAAAGTCAGTCCCGTTATGAAATAGCATTCAATTTTCTGTTTGGCCTTGTCAGTGACTATTTTATAAATAACAGAATATCTGTGTATAAAATCGTTACCATTCCACTATGCTGAAATCAAAATGTTTCCTTTTTATCAGCAGAATTTCCTATCCATGTTAATTCTTTCATGATAACATGTTTGATGTTAGCGAGCCAAGTCAGGCGGCAGTTTTGGTTTGACTTCAAACGGTTCAGATGCAACTCACCCACGCAGAAAGCTTTTTAGCAGGCGTTTTGCCCAAGCACTGAATTCCAAGGCATAATCATCAGTGCATTCAGGAATTCTGTCATGAGAGAAAGTTTTGAAAACAACACTAGGTTTCTCATGTTCTCTTGGTCTGCTGCAGAAATAAGATGGCTCAAGGGCATAGAAAAGAATTTTTGGTGTTTGTCATGAGTGTACTGTGTAAATACACTGTCTAGAGTTACACAGTCTTGGAGAATCAGTGATTGACCAGGATGGGTTGACACTTTTCTTCTATAGGGTAAGCAGCTCCTCCGTCCCCAGTTAATGTAATGCCCCATGTTTTTTATGATCAGCAGCATATTTGGACTTACTGTATGGACAATATCAAGGAGTTCTGACGTTGTCAATTTTCTATTTATAGAAGAACATAGATTGCAGCAGTGTAGGTGGGTTGCTTGTGCCTCTCATAGCCGTATGAACAGTCTGAAATGAAACATGTCACTCCCATAAATAGGTAAAATGAATCGTGGCAGATTTGCCCAGCCTAACGAATCAACTCTACTGCTGTCATTAAAATTCTAATATTGAATATGGAATGCGGTGTTGTTTATGACTTATTGCCACATAGCACTTTGTGCATATACACCATTATCTGCTGGAACACTGCACAATTACCCCACAATTGTTCATGGCATGCTGATTATGCATGAATTTTCATATGTATGCATAAATTTCCATTGATCGGATAAAGAACATGTAATTTAGCTTCACTTAGCCTGCCTGGCAGTATATCAGTATCACTGTCAACTGTAAAGTGTCATTTCAGACGTCGGTATCCATGGAGATGTGATGAGCTTCACAGGGGTTCTCTACGGGCAGTTCAAGGGAATGTTATCCTGAGATTTTATTATAAACTTCTGAGGGCACCTTGGACAACACCCTGAAATAGGAAACCATTTCTCCATTACCAGGACTATTTCTCAAATGCCAATTATTTTCATAAATACACTAATTCAACATGAGCAGAGGAAATTACTGCTGCAGGTTATTACCTGCAATTTATGTCCTCTTACAACATTGTGGCTGAAGTTGATGTTTAAGCTATGTGACTAATAATTTTTCCTCTTCATACCGCAATAACACTGTATCTAGGAGGCCCACCAATGGGGAAGTCCTTCATCCGACTCTTTTAAGTTGCATTTTTCCATTGGCATCTGTATAGTCAGCAGCTTTTAGAAAATACAACCAATGCATACAGACCCAGAGAAATAGGGCAATATTCAAATGTCTGATTTTATATGGTTTCTGTTCAGTTATTCAAGGGTTAAAGGTCATGTACGTGTCATAAAAATGCAAGAGTTTTACCTCTTCAGCTTTTCATGAGCTACTACCGAAGCCCACATCTGTCTGCTGTGAGCAGTTTTATTGTTACATTGTGAGCAGTAAAAAGAAATGTCTTTTCAAGAATTCCAGACAGCTTAATCCAAGTTTATTCACCCTTGTTGGCCGTTCAGCATTAGACTCTACAGTCAGCACAGTGCCGCTCTTTTTGCCATTTGTCAATTTAATATCTGCAACCATAGACAGTCTCACTTCTACATGCTACTACTGTCTGTGCAACCGTTTATCTGGCAATCTGAAAATATGTCTTTTTAAATCAAAGTATGTATTCTTGGTCTTAAAAACCTAACAACGAATATTGTAATGTTAAGGAATGATTTTGTTCGTTAATAAGGTAAAATATACTTTCTAATTGATGTTTTAGCTTCAGATTTTTTTGTAAACTACACATCATGTCTGTCATGTTTCATAAAGGGACTTAAAATGTATGTACATGCTCATGATGCTACACAGAATGTAACCATGTACTTTCAAAACTATGGTTGCTATCTCTTTGGAAATTCTGCACTTTCGATACATGAATTGCCCAAGTCAACTTTTTAACATATCATGTACTGTTAAAGAGGAACCAGGCAGACTGGTATGGGATGGTTTTGCTTTTGTTTTCTCTAAGTGGTACAAAAACAGGAAATGTAAGGTTTTGCCATATTGAAGAAATCATCTCGGTAAAGTCAGCTGATATTATGGCTTCAAAAATCAGCGAGCCAAGCAAATACTTTTTCAACAACAAAAATCAGTCATAAAGCATAGTGAGTCTAGACATACTGTACTGCCAAAATGCCAGAAGGGTAAATATTAGAATTTCTTTGCAGAGGTACTGGTGTAGGTCAGAAGTGCAGTGACCTTAAGCTCAGTGCTCCATAGAAAACCCATGGAGAAAGAAAGCAGATTGCGAGACAGGGTTTAGTGAAGGTCATCGTGTGTGTGGCTATGAATGTGTGTATTGTTTGTGAACAATTGTGTGGCCTGTCACAAGGTACTGAGGAGTCATCCTGATTAATGGAAAGAGAGCTGCCAGGACGGACAGTCACCCTGAAAAATCCATTCTTGCAAAGACTTTCAATCAACCAAACTGATAAATGCACCTCATCAAGGTAGAAATAGGCTGTCAGTGCTGTGAACTACGCTGTTTTGTATTTAAAATTAAGACAGCATTTGCAAACATTTCTATCATGGAATTGAGTTATGTCATTTCAATTACTTCCAAAACCTGCCCTTATCAAGTGATAATGACCTCTATAGTAATAAGCATATGTTAGGTGAAATTTTCAAGCGCATGAATTAGGACAATTGGAGATGACAGACTTTTCAGGCATGTTGTAATAATAATTATATATCCAAGTTATAAACTGTATGCCTTTGCTTGAAATTTTCATCCAGTAGGCTTTTCATTTTCCCATTAAAAGTCTAGTATCTTAACCTACACACAATCTGCTCAAAATGTCCAACAGAGATGCCAGTGCTACCAGCTGGACTGTAGCCTGTAGGGTAAGCTTTTTCCATGAAATAATAATGCGGTGCCAGCTGAGTGCAGTGAAAGGAAACGGAACAGGCAATATTTTAATCAGCCAGTGGCCCGTACCTGATAACTTGAAGTGTTGACAGAGATGCGTGTGAGTAAATCCAGAATAAATTGAGAAGAGTGACTGCGGTTGGCCTGCATGTTGTAGGGTGATATAATTCATGATACCAAACGTACATAGGAATGCATCATACGTAGGTGTCACTTCTAAAGCTCCATTGTGAGAACAGTGTATCAGTTTGACCCTTCCCCTGTAGGGTGTACTTAATGTCCCAATTTGATTTGAAATAAAAGAGAGATAAACCAATAACCAATTACTTTCGTAACAAGAACCTGTCATTTTCCTTGGGATGGTTATGTTGAATTTAGCAAATCATTATAGGGAGGAGTCAGTTCATATTATCAGAATCCATTCTCAATAAATATCACATTCGTACAACAGTTGTAACACTAGAGCTAACCAATGTCAAACAGCATATCAATCATTGCTTAAATTTTCCTTGTTTCAAAATGGTGTGAAACATTTGTGAATGACACAGTTTCTATGGGAAAATTAATATCGGACATTCAGATCAATTTATTATTTATCAGGTAGACATGAATTATGCAAATTCAGTACATCATTACATCACCTGATGAATAAAAAAGTACAGTTGGTAAGACCATACAGTCAAGGTCACATTATTTTCACAAATGTCAAAGGACACGGTGTCACAAGGTATCTAGATATAACAGACGCTGCACAGAATACTCCATGACTTCCATCTGTAGCGTATTTGCTGCTTCACTTTCATAGGCAGTCTGGGTAAATAGGGACAATGATTAAATTTTTTTAACCCCGTTTGATGAGGTTAGATTGCAACATGCAAAGTGTCTGATAAACACCAGTGGATTTGAAGCTGTAGTTTAATCATCTTGACAAAACTGAAATCCTGCTGAAGGCTGACACAAGACATTCTCTGGTCACCTGACAGATAATTAGTCATATATGTTCTGTATTTGAAATTGTTAGCCATTGAATCTGCAAGCATGTTTTGCAAGGAGATTGCAACTGTGATGTGAATTCTAGTGATGTAGAGAAGATTGAATGTTCAAGCTAAGCAAATGCGTTTTCACTCATTTGATTAGTTATCAATAGATTGTTAATTCCCAATCATGGTAATTATTGTATTTTAATCAATGTGAATTAAAATGTTTTGTATTGCCAGTAAAGCAAACATCTTTTGCTGAATAATTGTAGGGATATCAAGGATTTGATAACTGGCTTTATGACAGTGCCTTATTTTAGGTTTTTCAAATGAATTATGAAGGAAGGTATACCACTTGTTATGAGCATATGACTTTGTAGTCCTCAGGGAAGACACACCCATTTTTCTGAAGTCACCAATAGAATAGCGCCCTCAGTGTCAGTAGATGACATCAGAATGCATGAGGCATTTCACCAATCAGTCTGGCTGTGACTCCTGTCAATAGGGGTTGTCCAATTCATATTTCAGCTCTACAGAAGACTTCACCCTAGCAGTAAAGCTACAGATGATGTCACCAATGACATGTGTGGTGCCTGACTATTATATGGCAAATAAACCCCACATTGATAAATCCTATTATTGTCCTTGAAAATAGCAGAACATATCTGTCCAGTGTGGAAAAAATGTAGAGGGACACTCTTAGTTGCCTATTGAAATTACTGATATTCAAAATAATTCCTGATGACTGCTACCTTACTTTCTTAATCATATTATTATATTATCTTAAATTGTTCGAACCATGGTCATTCCACAAGAGTGACCATGTTTGAACATCTGCATTTTCATGCGACAAAAATTGCGCACAGCAAAGAATTGAAGGAATAAAACACATATCAACTACACAAATATACAGACGAGCATTTTCTGATATTTTCAGGAAAAAACAATGACCTGCTACTGAAGAGACAATTATTTATTTCAGTTGTATTTCTGTGAATGATTGATGTTATACTTGTAATGGACAGCTGTACATTGACAGACAATTGCATGTACTGTAATTAGTTATATCTTTGGGTTGGTTTGAAATGTGTAGAATATTAATGAAAGCAAAAGATCGTAACACCAAAATCCGATTATAGGTGAAATGTTTACTCAGTATATTGGCAAAGTGACTAGGTAAGGTATGTTCATGTGAATATATTAGCTTCAGTACTTCGTAGTAAACATTCCATTTTGAAAATTACAGAAATTAAAAATGTGCAAAATGAACATAAAGAGATTTACATTTGTGCAAAATTTTGATTACATCACACTATTAATACGCTATGTAAGGCATGACCATGTTAAATTACTATGGTATATTAATTGGACCTATTAACTGAATAATGTGTAGATGAAAACGAGGGCAGCTTTTAATATACCTAGCAAGGGTTTTGATATAATTTTTGTATGGGGCAAGGTTAAAAGGTCATGACCTCACCTTACAGTTCCATATATGGGCAGCACTGCGAGGGACAATAACATTTGGGGTCAAAATACTACAGCAGACTCAGAGGCATAGCTCCATTGTCCATAATTAGATATGAGTCACTGTTAATTTGACAAGGAAATGGTAATTTCACAAAAGAGTTGAGTTTGTTATATCTAAAAGTGTTTAAAGGTGGAGAAAATGCCTTTTTTCAACTCGGTACAGGTGCTGGTGTTTGCATATGAAATTTATCAAAACCAAGGTACCTGTCACTTGCCACAAGAAAGGCTTTTGAGAAGTAGACCAACTGTCAACTTAAGGAAAAAAGTGTATCTCACTCAATTTTAACTACTGCTACGCCACAACACTGGTTTTGGTATCTGATACTTGTGAGACTTTTCCTTCTTACATGAAAAGCACTGAATTGATCAAGTAACACCTGAATTTATGTATTATTTGAGTGACATGAAGCGTAATGATATGTGGACGTGTTACTTACCTTCCCTTCCAGCTATGTGGTGGTAGTTCTGCTGTCTTGTCCCATATGGCGGTATCTGTGATCAGGTACCTGTCACATTAAAAGATATATCGATGTTGTAGTTACATATTGACCAGTTGATTTGTGTTTGGGGGCAACAAGGAGAAATAGGAAAACGAACCAAACCCAGGTGAAGCCATGTCATCACCAACACTGTAGGTCTAGCCACTTGATAAACTAGGTGTTTGCCATGCCAACCAGGCTGGTACCATGGTGCATTAGTACTCTACTTTCATCATGAATGTATCAAGTATTGGCATTTTCTCAATTTTAAAGGCTGAAGCTGCCTGTTGTACATTTCAAGTCTGGTCAGTGGGTCTGTCAGCGATTTCATGTAACCTATGTTATCTGAAATGAGGATGTGAAACATTTGAAACATGTCTTCAAACGATACAGTAGACTTGTAACCGACAACATTGAATGGTAGTAACTTGTTTTGCTGTTTTCTTTGGAGATGAAATACCAGCTGTGTTCAGTAACCCTATAACCGTAGCGATTTGTTGTGGAAATGTAAAGTGTATCCGTAATCATATCAATACGTGTAGCAGTTAAAGCTTCATATCAATATCATTGAGCATTTGTGTTGTTGTTCATCGATCAGGGCAAATTACATCGTTTACTGTTCATGCACTTACAATATGTGATGTAACACATGTTCATAATGAACCTAAAGTGAGAGAACCATAAATAATTGTGCAGATGAGAATGTACGCTGGTGTTCGGCCATACACTTAAGTTTTGTAATGGGAGCCCTCTAGTGATGAGATAGTGCACAATACTAATCCTAGTTTCGTTTCTTTCGAAGTTTCTGTTGAAGTAGGAGTGTTGTATTGAAGTACAGGTACAGCTATCATGTTTCCTTGCATGTATCCATGAAGTAAGGATACAAGGTTTCCTAAACCGTTATTGCACAAGTTCTTTATTAAAGGTGTATATTTCTTGGCTTGATACACCTATTATTCTATGTGTGTACACATCTAATTCACATCTTGCAAACCATTGTTTTCCGGTGTATTTTAAATTTTGAAACAGTTTCCTTTTATTTTTAATCTCAGCAGGAGTGTGCGTCTGTAAATAAGCATCATCAATTTTTTTTTGGTACTAAAATAAACTTTGAAAAACAGTGACTTCCTGTATGTGAAGCAAGTAATATTGAACTTGTAAATATAACTCCTGTGCATTGTCATTTGCAATGCAAAACATGAAGTACTACTACAGAGGCAAAGAAAGCAAACTGCTACAGTTGACCTGAGATCGAGTTCTTAAATTCCTGTATTGTCAACCATGGGATCATTTTCTCTCAGGTTGTTTATTGTTGAAACTGTCAATTACTTGCACCCATGGCATTTGTATAGTACATGTATTGTGTCCGTCTGATTATATTGGAGTATTTTGACCCCAAGCTGCCATAGTGGTATTAGCACCTGAAATTATGTTGGTAGTCATGGGTAGTCGTGGGTGGACAACTTCAGACTTCACCACTCTAGTTTATAGGGGCTGCCTTGAATAAAGGCAATCTATTTAGATTAAATGGGCAAAATTTCAAACTTCTATTACCATACAACCAGCTTCTTTCGTTGATTTGGTTGTACCAAGAGTTGCCAGCGAGGTGTACGTTCAAATAAACTGTGATGCTCAACCCTTGGTTTAAAATTTGGCGCCAATTGCATGACCATATCTGTCCCGCCTTTGATAAAAGAGTGATTAGATCTCGAAACCTGGTTTGTATGCACAAGGGTTCACCTCGGGTCGCTTTGTACGGAGGACAAATGGAGGACAAATTTCACGGGATATTTCCAATTTCTGTCAGTGGCAACATGTGAAAGTGATTGCAGCAACTAATAAGGAGTTTGTTAGCTGAGAAGTGTGGCAGACTTCATCAAGCCTTCAAACTGTTGAAAAAGGAGAAGTGCTGAGAGGACCGCTATTGACTTATCTCACTGGAGCAGGAGGGTTGTAATCCAAGCCATAGTTGTTTCATATAACAGTCTAGTGTGTGTGAGACTGGGATAAAAAATACAGCCATGAGTGGCAAGTTTCCAGGACGGTTAGAAAACAGGTACATGGAAGTTTTGATTCGCAAATCCCAAGGTAAGAAATAAAAAGTGCTTTTTGTTCATAATAAAATTCTGATGTTCTGTAAATTAGACAGTAACATAAACTGCAGAGTCCAGAGCAAAGACACCATACCAGTTATGATAATGTAGGACAACAGTGACATTTTGGTGTGCAACGTCAGCTGCTGATGATAACACCTATCAAAGATTATGTCAAATTTTTCAGTTGGTAGGAGTTCCAATTGAGTGAGAAAAAAAGACTAGAAGTGTTGTCATGGGGTGAATATTGGTAGCTGTGAGTGTGTCCTCTGTAAGGTGTACATTTATCCTTTCATGACCTATGTCACAAAATCACATTTACCTGCCCATTGGATTCTAAACATGAATACTAAGGTGTCAACCTTTACAGTTTTAAGTCATGTCAACCTTTACACTGTTAAGTCATGCAGAATTTAGCCAAATTCTTCATTAAGTTTGGCTGTTAACACTTGTGCCGACTTAACAAATGTTGAAAAACTTTGGGGAAAATGCCGTAGCGTGGACTCCCCATGTTAAAATTTAGCCACAATGTCAACAAGTTATCTCACATAGAGTGGGCCATTGCGTGTGTGACTTCACGAAAGAGACGCCAGTGTGCTCAGCAAATTATAACCCAAAGGTAAGCTTTGTGAAGTTTATTTATGTCTGTTTCAAACGTACACCTTAAAAAATTGGACTGTTTTAGAGGACACTCACGGCACAATACCTGCGATTTATAGGAAAACTGACATTATTTCACTGGATGTCTGGATGCATTCTGGGCATGACAAGTACATACACGGTAGGTCAGCATTCAAGTGGCAAACCAGTCACGTGAAGTCCTTAGACAAGCACTTGATATATTGTATGTCATAGAAAACATCACATGAGTTATGATTGGCTTGCTGGGGTTAAAATGAACATTTCGATCTTAGAAGGAACTTTCTGCTACTCTGTCAATTCTAAAAGCACAGACTGAATATACGTAGTCAAACAACAACAACAGCAAGGTATGTTGAAGTATGTCAAGTGGTAGTCAAGCCCATTAAGTATGAACCATTTCTCGTTTCCAATCATGATTCAGTTGTTTTACATGCTTGGTGTTCTTATTCATGTGCTTTTCACATGTTCAGGAATGTATAATATTGTGTAATTTCGTTTCTATGCAACAATGAATTTACTTTTGTCAATGTTCCTAACAACTTTTCTTATCCCCTTGCTATTGTAGATGAGCGTGAATTGGTGCAAAAGAAGACATTTACCAAATGGGTGAACTCACACTTGCAACGTGTGTCCTGCCGCATTGCAGACCTGTACACTGACTTACGAGATGGCAAAATGCTAATCAAACTGCTTGAGGTGTTGTCCGGAGAGAAATTGGTATGTATCTTTTGTGCGATCACTGTTATTGCATCAGTAAATTATTGGTGATTGTGTCCAATCAAAAACATCAAACTGTGATGAAGCTGAGCTACTGTGTATTTCAGAGACAAACAGAACAAAAACAAAGGAATACATTGTAAAAAAGATATAAGACAGGATTGTTTTGCATAAATTTTAACAATTACTGTAAAATGCACTAAACTATTGAGCAACTTGTGAGACTATTTATTTACATTATTATCTATGATAGAGGTAGTGTTCTCAGTGCAATTTGTAAAAGGTCCATGGCAGGGTAGATTAAACTATGATTGCTGCCTTGTAGCTAATACATGCATGCCGTAATAAACCAACTCATTCCTTGCCTGCATTTCAATCGACTGTCCTTGTCCACAAGTTTCTTGTCTGTGGCCTTACCAAAGATAAATTGTACCCACTGTCCTTACAGATTAAAATTTCACGAAACAAGATACTGTACACAAAGTAAAGTTGCAAAGTTTGTTTCACCTTACTGTTGCCTCCTCATACATGAATTATCACAGTGAAAGTTTTGGTCAACAAAAGATGACAGCTACAGATTATGTTTGCTGGTATTTACGTGTAGAACTCTACACCAACATAAACTGTGGAAGGAGCTGTTCTCACCTGGTTCTGTTTTGCATTTTTTTGTTGCAGCCCAAACCAACCAAGGGCAAGATGCGTATTCACTGCCTGGAGAATGTTGACAAAGCACTGACGTTCCTCAAGGAGAAGAGAGTGCATCTGGAAAATATGGGTTCCCACGATATTACAGACGGAAATCAGAGACTTACACTGGGTCTGATCTGGACCATCATCCTGCGCTTCCAGGTAAAAATTCAATCCCAGAGTTGTCCCATCTAAAACGTATCACTGAGACTGGTACATTTCATGAGATGTAACAACACAGTGTAATCAAAATGGCTTATCCCGGGCAATAGCAATTGGATGGCTCCATTGTAAATCATGTGATCTATTAATGTGATATCCTGAGATGTCAAGCTCATCAAATTCTCTTCACAATATACTGTTTTCCTTTCACCGTTTGTACACTGAGACTCAATGCCTCGATGTGACAGACTGTTGTCGCCAGTTTCCGAAAGCATCAGCGAGATGACTTATACATTAGTAGTGTCATTCCAGGGTCATGGGTCATTGAAAGTGACTTGTGTTTCAGGGAAAGGAACCATATAGTACCGTAATATTATAATAATTGCAGGGTTTGCCAGCTGGAATCGGGTCCTCATTAGAATGCAATAAATGTCACCCTTGCTACAATGTGTTTGGATTGTTTTTGCATATTATAAATGATCATGTCATTTTTTCCACAACCATCATACCTGAGTACCAACTAAGAGGTAGTCTTCTTGTTGTGAAGAATTCTTCAGTTGATTGATGAAATCAGGAAGATGCTGATTGTATGCACCCCTTTGATCAAAGGGCCTCAACAGCAACGCCCCAAATTCCAAGTGATCCATATGTGCAGTTTCACTGAAAAATGTGCGCTGAAATTTTGAAGGATAGACTCCGAGGTCATTCTATTGACATTGTATTATTTTCTTTCAAAGCAGTTTTAGGCTCATTTCCTAACTGACAACCATAGGAAGTTGTTATTTTCCGGGACAGGGTCCATGAAAGTAGAAAGCAACTGTTCACGGTTAATCAGCCAAAACAAAGTGACAGCTGTTTCTGCTGCGGAGTCACTTCTGTAGATATCATTGCGCACAAAAGCACACACAAAAAAGTTTCACAGGAAGAGCTCCAACAGCCAATGAATTGGGTGGATTTGAATAAATGCCAAAGTTATAGTTTATGATATATTGGGTCTGATTGATGGTGTGACAATGAGCGCTGTACAACCAGCTGTCTTCCTATACAGCCATCTATGACGCCTGCTTGATTTCTCTATCATCATGTAATTGCACTGTAGCGGCATTCTAATGATCTCATCTGATATATTTAGCCATTTCATTTCATAACTACCTCAACACGTCACAGAGGTTTCTTTTAAACTGTATGTACAGAATTTTGCTTTTTTGAGATAGCTGTACTCTTTGTGGACGGCCTGCAAAAAACATAATCATGTTCATGCAACTGAAAAAGAAGGTTTGTCATGGGTTATTAGTGTTTTTTTTTTCCTTTGCAATTTTTTCACTGATATGTGAAATACCTCAAGGACAGGGCTATGATGACAACAAATGACGATAGTCCATGCTGTTGTTGGTGATATTCAGCATGCACAAGAGATGAACAGCCACTACCTTCATCCTGTGGAGAAAACAAGTTCCTTACAAGAAAACACTTCTTAATGTTTTTCTCGTCTGCAGATCCAAGACATCAGCTTTGAGATGGAAGACAACCAGGAGACCAAATCAGCTAAGGATGCCTTGCTTCTGTGGTGCCAGATGAAGACCGCCGGATACACCAACGTCAATATCCGAAACTTCACAACCAGCTGGAGAGATGGCTTGGCATTCAATGCCCTCATCCACAAACACCGACCAGACCTCATTGAGTATAACAAACTACAGAAGTCCAACGCTGTTTACAACCTGAACAACGCCTTCAATGTTGCCGAACATAGACTTGGACTTACCAAACTGCTTGACCCTGAAGGTTCGTTTTGGTGTCATGACCATTCTCATATTTTTCTCCATCTTTCTGAAAATAGATTTCGTTTAAGACACTAGTGATAATTATTGTGTGATATACAGAAAATGTGTTGATTGAAGTGTCAAATGTTGAGAATAAATTGTGTAAAACAGATTTTAAATGTGAGTTGCTCGGCACAACCGTTAGTGCCTTAATGTGCAGAATCGGCTAATTGTAAGTTATGTAGCCATTTCTTGTGCTTTTGAGCACACAGAAAACATTCCTACGAGAAAAAGCCTTAAATTCAGCTTTAAAGGGATTTAGAATCAGGTTTAGGGTTAGTTTTAGAGTCAGGGTTAATCAAAATCATAGTATTTCACAAAAGAAAAGAGAGAAGGAAAGGGAAGAGTCTTGGGGAAGTATTTTCAAATCAAAGATTAAAAAACAGGAGATAAAAATAAATTTTCAAAAAGCAAAATTCATATATAGTTGCAAAGCCCAAGGATGAAAGAGCTATCATAAGTGGTTGTGCAGGATGTAAGAGGCCTCTCATTAGCATAAGATGTGGGTGGACACCACCACAAAGAATGGATGTCTTGTAAATTCATATCAGCAGGGCGTGAACTTTACACGTATGTCTGCAATTAACGTTAGTGAATTGAATGTAGGGGCATCACCTTTCTTGTCATCAAAGATGACCGAGTTTATGAGATCTTGTAACACCTTAAAAGAATAGAGTTTATAGCCTTTACATTAGTGATGCTAATGAGATATACATAATTAGCATCATTGCAAAACATTGACATGTTCAAAACCTGACTGTTGTCAGTGTTTAATGCGTTGTTTTGAAATGACACTGTGTAAAGTCCCTCCCATATGATTAAAGTTCATGCACTCACATCAACAGACATGAAAACAAAAAAATTTGTTCATTGTAACAGACGGGAAGAGGTTATGTGTTTCAAAGTTGAAATCTAAAATTTATGTTAATGTAAACATCATAAATGCCTATGAAGATGAATAGTACTGATGACCTGATACTGTTTATAAGGTCAGGCCTCACCGAAACCATTCTGATCGTTTGTTTAGCGATGATTGTTAGTCATTCTTTTTCAGTGTTTAGGTTGCGCTTGTTTCGTGTGACTTCCAAAGTCAGTGTAATAAGAAATTGAAACAAGATCGGAATATTTGAAGATTTCATCTCAGAAGACAGACTCACTAAGTTTATCATATCATATGTACTTCCTACAGATGTTACAGTTGAACATCCAGATGAGAAGTCCATCATCACCTACGTGGTCACCTACTACCACTTCTTCTCCAAGATGAAGGCCGAGACCGTGTCCGGTCGTCGTATCGGCAAGGTTGTCATCGGCGCCATCGAGAATGAGAAACTGCAAGAGGAGTATGACAAGATCGCCTCCAACCTGCTGCAATGGATCGAGCAGACCATCGCCATCCTCAATGACAGGACATTTGCAAACTCCTTACAGGGGGTGCAGCAACAGCTGTATGCCTTCAATACGTACAGGACAGTTGAAAAACCACCCAAGTAAGTGCAAGCTTCCTTTCGACAACAGCCACAGCGAAACATCACAATGATGCGTCTGACATAAACTGTTTCTGTCTCTGCATTATCATACAAGACTTACTGCACAGCAGATAACATTGACATGAATGAGAAAAAGGCCACTTACACAATAGCCAGAGCTATATCTGTAAATACTACATAAGTAATACTCCCACCCAGACACTGTTGCTACAGGACTCAGCTTTATAAAGCAGAATCAGTAAGACAGGAGTGTAAAATTTTATCTTACAGATTTACAGAGAAGGGTAATTTGGAAGTGCTTCTGTTCACCCTGCAAAGCAAGATGAGAGCAAACAACCAGAGACCATACACACCTAAGGAAGGAAAACTCATCTCTGACATCAACAGGGTAAGGTTCTTCTAACCCGACTATCATCAAAATATTTTCACAATTCAGTATTTGACACTAAAGAGTTAGTCTCCTTGTTTTATTTGACTGGTGTGTTTTGTCACACCTTTTGTCATCTTTCTAATGAGTTTTTACCTCTGACACTACAACACTTGGCCGTTGCCCATTGTTTGCAATTGTATCTGGACCTGAACACTTTAAAATGGGAATGAAACCATTACCTGCAATACTGTTCAGATAAGCCTCTCAACAAACAAAATCAGAAGGAACAGGATTTGCCAGCCATGTGCTCCTTAGGAAAACAGAAAACATCTGGAATTTGCTGTCCTTGAATTGCGTTGTGTATTTTGTAGCATGTTTTTTTCTGACTGTTGTGCAGGCATGGGAAAATCTAGAGAAGGCTGAACATGAGAGAGAGCTGGCCCTCCGTGAGGAGTTGATCAGACAAGAGAAACTGGAGCAACTTGCTTCTCGATTCGACCGCAAAGCTGCCATGCGTGAGACCTGGCTGAGCGAGAACCAGCGGCTGGTCTCCCAGGATAACTTTGGCTATGACCTCGCTGCGGTTGAAGCGGCCCATAAGAAACATGAAGCTATTGAGACTGACATTAACGCATACGAAGAGAGAGTCATGGCTGTGGTAGCTGTTGCTCAAGAATTGGAAGCTGAAAAATACCACGACGCAGACAGAATCAATGCCAGGTGAGAACGTATACCCTTCAACGATATAGAAGAAATGTATTTTATCATTTGACACTCCATGATTTGCAGTCCAACATATGCTCCCTGTAGATTTGATATTGGATGTATTTATGTATGTATGTATGCTGTTTAATTTTATGTTAGGTTCAGTTTATATCAGCAAATATTATACTGATATAATCTATAAATTATGTGACAGGCTTCAAAATGTATGACTTCGATAATCTTTTATCTGAAGACATATCATGTCCAGTGTATGTGTTCTCGATGCCTGTATCATCTCTCTTTTCTCTCAACAAGACTTGACAATCATATGATTACTTCATATTTTGATTACAGAAAAGACAATGTTCTGCGCTTATGGGAATACCTGCTTGAGTTGCTGCATGCCCGCCGCCTTCGCCTGGACTTGTCACTGGAGATTCAGAGAATCTTCCAGGAAATGCTTCTCATCCTGGACTGGATCGACGAAACCAAGGTAAGTGGAGCAGCTATGAACTTTTGCCGTACACTGCATTGTTTGAATAGAATAGATCAGTGCCGTACAGGGACTGAAGGAGTGGGCTGCGGCTGTTGTATGTAAATCAACTGAAGACCATAGAGAGAGAAAGAGCCACCAGTGAGAGAATAGCATTCAGAGAAGGGGAAATAATCTAATAGATTGTCTGTGTATCATTGGAGTACATTTTAACCCATTAAAGGTATACTGTCACCTATTCCAATTTTGCCACAGTTACCATGGAAAGAGAAAATCTAGCCAATCACAGATTTTAAGTGGGTGGCCGCTTTTAAAACAGCACCCTCACATATGCATTTTGAATACCAAGGAACGCCCCTTTGACCATATATGGGCATATTTAGATTACAGGTGACTGTATACCTTTAACAAAAATGTGGGGGACATGTTCTGTGAAATAGTAAACCATTGATTACAGAACTAGGCTTATCGAAGTCAGCAGATAATTGATTAGTTTACAAGATATTACAGTGTAACTGAATGTCACAGAGCAAATCATTTGTTTGATCTCCTGATGTGTAGGAAGAAAAAAGATTGCAGATTGGATACAACCAAGATAGCAGCAATTTTGCAAAGAGTTAAAATGTAACTGAATGTCACAGAGCAAATCGTTTGGTTGATCTTGTAATCTGTAGGAAGAAAGAAGTTTGCAGATTGGATGCAGCATAGATATGAATGATTACTGCACCCATTAATGTGAATGCATTTAAGGTTATAATGAAATATATGTGCAAATTCATTTCAGATGCGTCTCTTGTCAGAGGATTATGGCAAACATCTGATGGGTGTGGAGGACTTGCTACAGAAGCATGCCTTGTTAGACGCTGACATCGCTGTACAAGGAGACAGAGTGAAATCTGTCAATAAACAAGCAACTAAATTCCTCGGACCAACATCACCTGAGGCTGCTGGTAAGGGGAAAAAATAATTTCACCACATATAGCGTAGGAATTGGCAACAGTCATGCATAAATTAGTCCTAGGGATGCATCAAAGGGTACTTTGGTCGACATGTTAATTGTCTGCAGTAGGAGATTCAAAATTGTATGAACTGATTTTTTTTTAAATTACATAAAAAAATGGTACAAATTGTAGCAAATGTCAACTACATGTATATGTTTTATATCTTTGCGAGCTGCCGTGAGGGCGATTATGGTGGTTACAAGACTATCAAACAAAAGAATTTCAATGTGCTGAACATTGCTTTGTTGTCATCTGGTGTATACAGCAAGTTATTGTAAAGAATATACAGCATATGTAAAAAGTTATTGTGTGTAGTTGCACTTGAACTCAGTAGTGGCATGCTGTCTTACCTGAAATGTCAAGCATGTCTGGATTTTGAGGAGTACGTACAATCGGCCATATGGTCACATTTTGAAGGTATTTGTTTTGATGTAAGGTCATCTAGGATCTGATGACCCAAGATGAATTACTCTGATAGTATTATTAAATCAATATTACTTGTTAACCTTTGATGTTGGATTAGTGAAAGATCATCAGCCCAGCCCAGTTTGTACATATAGTCAGTAGTGTAGATGTTTTAGCACTCACGACAGTAACAGTTTTGTTTTAGTTTGTAAAAGAGATCATTATGAAAACTATCATCTAATGTTTGATTTTCTAAATAAATATCTTCATTACGCAAAGTTTTTCATTGATCATTTTTCGAGTATGCAAATCAAATGATTATGACACATGGTATCTTCAGTAGTACTCTGACAATTGTGAGTGGTTGAAGAACATTTCAGCCTTGAGACAGTTCATGAAAAAGATAAATTGTTGATCAGCAACTGTATACACATGCACGTAGTGCTCAATTGAATGAAGTAACGTGAACTCCTCATCATTAAATTAAATCACCACTCACCTTTCTTTTCCATGTGCTGTATTTTAGGATACAGACCAATTGATCCTGCAATCGTCAAGGATCGCATCGAACACTTGGATTCAAGCTATGCCGAGTTACTGAATCTTGCCGCTGAAAGACGAAACCGTCTGGATGAATCTCGCAAACTCTGGCAGTTCTTCTGGGACCTTGCCGACGAAGAAGGCTGGATCAAGGAGAAGTCCACACTGATGTCTACGGCTGACATTGGTCGCGATCTCACTAGTGTAAATCTTCTGCTCACAAAACAGAAAGTAAGTACCTAGCTCCATCAGTCTGGTAGAGAGATGTTTTGCATTTAGCTTATTGAGTTCACAAAAGATTTAGCTGTCTTGTACTCCTTGTTTGTGTACACTCATCAAAAGAAAATCCCAAGGAAAAGTCCAGTAGCCCTATGATTGCACAACTGTTCACTCAGTTATGACGGTAGTGAAATGCCCTTATCTGACTAATCTGTCAGTGTATAATTTTGTTCTGCTGTTATTTAAATATACAGCTGTTACCCTGACAGGACCTGAAATTCATATCCTATTTATTTTCCTGGCAATATCTTCTGGGATATTTTACTGGTTTTTAACCCAGTCTTTGTGGTATTTTGTTAAAAAGAGAAGTTTTTCACAGTTGTTGAGTTACTCTAGCATTCCCTACTTCGCTATAGCATGTTAAATTTCTAAACAATTGCCATAACCATGTGTAATAAAAAATGAGCAAAACAATGATGGTAGATGTGATTTTGTAATTCCAAGGCAATGGAAGAAGAAATCACAGGTCATCATGCACAACTGGTATCCGTTGTCCAAGTTGGCGAAGACCTGATTGAGCAACAACACTTTGGTGCCGGCAAAATCCGTGTCCGCATCCAAGAAATCATGGCTATGTGGGAGACACTGCAGGAACTGATGACAGCTAGAAGGAAGAGACTGCAAGAGGCACTCAATATGTATCAGGTGAGTCAAGCCAAAGTAGGCATTTGAGTAGTCAGAAATGTACTATGATGTACTGACAGTCATGC
This sequence comes from Ptychodera flava, assembly GCF_041260155.1. NCBI lineage: Eukaryota > Metazoa > Hemichordata > Enteropneusta > Ptychoderidae > Ptychodera > Ptychodera flava. Next base: position 18,085,565 of record NC_091941.1, read on the forward strand.
AAGAAGTCTGTGACCAGTATCAGATCCATGTATGTATGCCAGCCACTCAAGAAGTTGGTGACCCTTTACCGGGTCAGTGTAACACGTAACAGCGGTTCAAAAAGTCATAGTAGGCCGAGCAGAAACTCAAGTATATTACTTCTGTGACACTGGGTCAGGTCCCTGATTTCAATAATATACAAAGGTCTTGCATTACCTGGTTGTATGGACACAACAGTCCCCTCTTTCATGACACAGAAAACCCATTGCTCCACACCCATCCCTAATACCTGTGTTGCCAGGTAATGGTTAGTTCTTATGAAATTTTTTGATGCATTGTATTGGAAGTTGTATATACAAGATTTTAGAAGACTCAATAATACAACAGAGGACAGTTTGTTATATTCAGATATATTCAGAAACATTGGAACAGGGCAAACAATTTTACAGAAGTCTCATAATTTTTTGAAACAGTTTCAGCGTTCATGCTTCACTCTTTTCATTGTTTGTACATCTAATTTGGTTTTTCAAATGAAATGTCTGATACACAAAGCCAGTTTATGGAACCATTGCATTTGTAATGTATACTTGGTGTGGCAGAAATGACACAAAACCACTGTATTTACTAACCTTTTTTGTGTGTATGTGTCTGTGAATAGTTCTTTGCAGATGCTGATGATGTTGACACATGGATGTTGGACACTTTGCGTCTTGTCTCCAGCGAAGACTGTGGCAGAGATGAAGCTAGTGTACAATCCCTACTCAAGAAACACAAGGTATGTTGCCCAGGTTGAAAAAAAACCCACAATTGTATGTATGGAACTCACAGGTATTTGTACAAAGGGACGTACAATGCTTTAAATAGTAACCATGAGGACAGATGCATATGATTAACATAGCTGACTTTTTTTCAGTAATGTGTATATTTAAATGAGAATATAGTCATTGGTTCAGGGAAAATATTTGATGTCACAAGATGCAACAAGATGTGTATCCACAAATATTCAGTATCATATGATAGAACATAATATGTACCCACATAACAGAACATAGTAAATACATTTCCTCTCGGCACTCGCAGGTCAACATAATGAGTAGCAATGTATATCAGTGTCGCATAGGTTACTTATGACTCTGGCTAAATGAATACTCTTATATACAATTAAAAACTTTCCTAGTTGTTTTTTTTTTAATTCTCAAAATGTAATATTGTTGATATGATGTACATTTGATGTTTTTCAGATTTGTACGGTTTATGCTTATCATTGATGTACATTTTTCTCCAACTTATGTTAGTCAATAACCTTACTTTCAGTCAGTGATTTTGGTTGAAGTTATTGTAACTCCATGACAAAGCTGTTCAAAGTTTTATAGAGTATACAAATGGTATTACGTATCAATGTCATGATTATTCTGTATTTTATGTACCTTTGGTGGAAGCAAGAAGCTTTCCGTTACAGATTCTGCTAATCCAAACCCAGCATTTTGTATCATCACCATTCCATGTCATTAACGACATCACACAACACTCATATCATTCAATTGAAAAAACCTGTAAGATGCGGAAATGCTGTATGATATTAATGTGCATTCTTGAAAATATGAAATCACAAAGGGCAGCATTGGATTGGCTGAGCCTCCGAGAAACATGCATTTATCATGCCATATCATTTGCTTGCTTCCTGCTTTTTTTAGGTGTTGCTCGATGTCCCCATGCTAGGCCCCAGTGTGAGTGCTCATGCCGGCACATTTTTGTTATTAAAAAGCAGTAATCAATTTTATTCATTAATATTTTAATATTTGTTTTCCTGTGCTCAGTTTTTGTGTTGTGGTGCTTGTTTTGCATGTTTGTAAACAGCTCGGTTTTGTTTTGAGTTTTAAAGTGGTTTACTTGGTTTAGTTTTTGGTTTGCCAATTTCTTGTTGTTTGTTGCTGTTGGTATTTTTGTTTGAAGTCTCCCTCTTTTATGCTCTCTTCCTGAACTTCATGGGTCAATACTAAACCTGTGGATTAAGTTCCAAAAGTTCCTCCGCCAGCGAATGCTTGGCATCTCTAATGCATGTACTCCAACACCCTGGCAGAGTTAACCAAACAGAAATTCAGAAATTAACCAAGTGGGTGACCCCAGCATAGATATCTACTAACAGACTACTTCTCTCCACCACTCCATTTCCACCTGTGTATGTATATAACACTGACCAATCACGTTGTATGTGAGATTGCTGTGTGTGGGATGAGAGAGACAGCCAGGGACACAATATCACATCCACAACTTCCACTTCTCACCACATTCCAGTTTTTGCTGTTAGTACATCACTACCTGTTATTTTTATTTGTGTACTTTAGATTTTTAGATATTTATATTTATTTGTGTATTTGTTTCTTTTAATTTATCAAACATTTGAAATGGATTGAATTTACAGGAAAATCATACCATAAAATTTAAAAAAAACAGAATTGGAAAGAGTTACTGTCTCTGTATTTCAGGATACATTTTCAAATAGTTTTTGAAGAATATGCAAAATCATAGCAATACTAGATGAAAAAACTATGTACTAACATGTGTGATGAAGAATGGGGATACCAGTGTGTGTGTGTGTTTGAGGGGCAGTTCATGTGGTGTGTGATGGGTTTGCTTGATGTGTCCTCCTCTAAACCTGACCCCAGGGCTTGGTGTTGTCTTCTACGTGATATTCATGTGATAATAACTTACGGTTTACGTTTTCTCCACTAGGATGTTGCTGATGAACTTGGTAACTACTCCACGGTTATCGACAGCCTCCATGAACAAGCCAGTCATCTTGGAGTACAGGTAAATTCAAGTCACAGTTTATTTATTTCACAGGATGACGTCAGCTAGTAAACATATAGCAAAATGGATCAAAGCAGATTTGATTGAGGAAGGCTTCTATTCTCCATTCGGACAACTGTTGATTCCATTATGTGATTTTAAGGTGGCATAGGCAATCTTGTCGAGGTACACTCAGTAGCTTTTTTAACAAGCATACTTGCAAACTCGTTGCTTCACATTCTTGATATAGGTTATACAAAATCATGATTGAAACATGAATAAAATTTGCTCCATGAGCAATAAATTCTGTGTCAGATTCTTTGTAAAATATCAACGGACATGAGTGAATTGAAATTAGGGATATTTCGTCATCTTTATCTGTCAGAGATGTTGTAGTTCACGTATTGTAGTGTCGTATGGAATAGCTGACAGCAAGTAACGTGGGTCTTACCCACAGTTGTGTCAGAACCAGAGAGTGGTAAACCAGTCGTGTAAAAGCTTTGTATTTTTTCCACACTGGGGTAATTACAGGACAGAACCTCATCTGAAGTACAAGCCAGACTTGGAACAATTGACCGACGCTACAAAGAGCTGGTAGAGTTGGCCCGTCTGCGCAAACAGAGACTGCTTGATGCCCTAGCTCTGTACAAACTGTACAATGAAGCGGACAGTGTGGAATCCTGGATTCAAGAAAAGGTAAGATAACCTCATCCTTGAATTGTCTCAGAAGCATTGGTTGGAAACATGTCTGAACCCACCAAATAGGAATGCAGATTGTATTTCTCTAAAATCAAAGCGATGTACTGAATGAAGTGTTCTGACCACTCTTGAAAGTGAGGCATAAACAATTTTTAACACTTTAATAATGATGAAATTCGTGAAACCGATGTCTTTCATAGAAGCTGAAGATCTTTTATATATTAGGATTTGATATTACACTAGTTACATTTCCCGTAAACATCCTTCCACTCCTTCCACTGAGACCCATAATGCTAGATTAATTCATTATGCTAATTTGCTGTAAATTTTGCTTATTCCAGGAACAAACCCTACACTCCATGGTGCCTGGAGAAAACCTCGAATCCACTGAGGTGGTGCAACACAGATTTGACCGCTTTGAGAAAGAGATGGAAGTCAATGCCTCCAGGGTGTCCGTGGTCAACCAGCTGGCTAGACAGCTCCTCAACATTGAACATCCCAACTCTGCTGAAATCATGGCCAAACAAAACAACCTCAACCAACGGTAAGACATACCTCTGTCCATTATTAACTCTTTCCAATACGTCACAATAACTGTATTAGGGACTGTACAGAAATCCCTAACCTAGTGGGCCAGGACAGTATCATGCATGCACCAATTCTTTTTACCACCAATATTTCATATGATAAGAAATATTGGCTATTGTTGCATATGTTCATCTTTTTTTCCGCTGTCAGCGACGCGGAGCTTATCAAATAGGTTGATTATCCGTCGTCGTCCGTCGTCCGTCGTCCGTCGTCGTCCGTCAACAATTGCCTTCTCCTCTGAAACCACCAGTCCAATTGCTTTGAAATTTTATATGCAGTTCACTTGGGGTGACCTCACTTCAGTTTGTTCAAATCATGGTGAAATTTGCATATTTGTATTTTTGGGGCATTTTTTGGTGTTTTGGTAAAAAAATCTTCTTCTCTGAAACCGCTTGTCCGATTGCTTTGAAATTTGATATGCAGTTTGCTTAGGGTGACTTAAATCAGATTTGTTCAAATGGTGGTGAAATTTGCATATTTGTATTTTTAAGGCAATTTTTGTCATTTTTGGTAAAAAATCTTTAAAAATCTTCTTCTTCAAAACTACTGGTCAGATAGCTTTTATATTTGGTACATATGTCCCTAGGGATGATCTTTTTCAGATTTGTTCAAATTGTGCAGAAATATGCAAATTTGCATTTTTAAGGTAATTTTTGCCATTTTTGGTCAAAAAATGTATTTCTCAAAAAGTACTGGTCTGATAGATTTGAAATTTGGTATACAGGTTTCTATAGATGAACTAAGTAATATATATTGAATTTCTGATGAAATCTGTAATTTTGTATTTTTGGGGCAATTTTTGCCAGTTTTGGTCAAAAAATGTGTATTTCCAAAACTACTCATCTGATAGCTTTGAAATTTGGTATAGAGGTTTCTACTGATGAACTAAATGATATTTATTGAAATAATGATGAAATCTGCAATTTTGTAATTTTCGGGCAATTTTTGGTCAAAAAATGTGTTTCTCAAAAAGTACTGGTCTGATAGCTTTGAAATTTAGTATACAGGTTTCTACAGATAAGCTTAGTAATATATATTGAATTTCTGATGAGATCTGTAATTTTGTATTTTTTGGGCAATTTGCCATTTTTGGTCAAAAAATGTGTATTTCCAAAACTACTTATCTGATAGCTTTGAAATTTGGTATACAGGTTTCCATAGATGAACTAAATGATATTTATAGAAATAATGATGACATCTGCAATTTTGAATTTTTGGGGCAATTTTTCCCATTTTTGGTCAAAAAATGCGTTTCTCAAAAAGTACTGGTCTAACAGCTTTGAAATTTGGTATACAGGTTTCTATATATGAACTAAGTGTGATATTTTGAAATTATGATGAAATCTGCAAGTTTTATTTTTGGGGGCAATTGTTGCAAATTTTTGGTCAGAATATTTTATTCTCAAAAAACTACTCATCAGATAGCTTTGGTTGACATGTTCTTAGGGATGATCGGATGTGATATATTCAAAGTATAATGAAATCTTCAATTTTGTATTTTTGCAACTTATTTTAGCCACTTTTTTCTGGCCACTGCATTGAGTTATCAAAGATTTCCACCTTCTTCATCAACATGTGTCAAAAATAGTTATTCTGTACATAACCACAGCGGAGCTATATCGGCCGCTAGGTCGTTTTTTACGCTTACAAAGGAACAACTTCTTAGGGCCCCCGCCGGACATTCACCCTTGTTTGTAGCATATGCTGAACTCTCAATTAGTGCCCGACAAATCCTAACCCTAATTCTAAACCCCTTCAGTATTGCATTTGACCTGCTTGCTCCAGAAAAAGCCCTGTGATGAAAATGATTTCAGGAACTAGACAGCCTAAAGGATGTCATAGCTTAACAAACTGTCACACTTGACAGAGACTTGGCATTTATGCTAAGATTGTTGTGTCTTTGCCTTGTAGCTGGAATGCCCTGCAAGCCCTTGTCAACCAGAAGAGAGATGCTCTCCAGGGTGCCCTGGGTATCCAGACTTTCCACATCGAATGCAGTGAGACCGTTACCTGGATCCGTGAAAAGACCAGACTTCTGCAATCCACAGAAGAACTGGGCAGCGATCTGGCTAGCGTGATGACACTGCAGAGGAAACTGAGAGGCATGGAGACCGACTTGGCCGCCATTCAAGCCAAGCTGGATTCCTTACAGAAGGAAGCAGACCAGCTGGCCGAGGAACATCCGGAGGAAGCTGAGGCCATTCGACAGAGATTCGCCCAGATCAATGAATGCTGGTATGAGCTGAAAATCATCGTAAGTATCAATACTATACACACAATCACATTTACTGCAAATGAGTGTTGTCCTGTATGTGTTACCAAGAGTAAAAGAAATGTGTAAATGTACATGGATGTGAAAATGAGAGTTGCGAGCTAAGATCAATCAAAGTTTTTATCTGCACTTTCAGCAGGCATTGATAAATATATAGAATAGCTCACTTGCAATTTTAATATTTTTGCAGAAAAAGCTATACTATCTTGTTACTTCATGAAAACTGTTGCATTCTGTCAGAAAAAAATGTATTTGGAATGATTACATCAAAATCACGCTTTTGTAATAAACTTTCCCCAGCTTCAAGAACGCGATGCTGCAATGGCAGAAGCCCGTGAATTGCAACAATTCTTGCGTGATCTGGATGATTTCCAAGCCTGGCTGTCCAAGACGCAGACTGCCATTGCATCTGAAGACATTCCTGAAAGTTTATCCGAGGCTGAGAAGTTGCTGAACCAGCACGCCGCTATCAAGGAAGAGATTGACGGCTATGATGCTGACTATGCCAGAATGAGAGACATGGGGCAGAAAGTAACCGAGGGCCAAACTGATGCTCAGTATATGTTCCTCAGACAGGTAAGCTAGGCTGTGTCTTCCTGTTGAACAGTTCTGTCTGTGCCTTTGTGGGTTTATTTGTGGTAACATGCTGATATCTGTAAACATGCACTGTGTACAAGATCTTTTTCCCTACGTTGTATGATATGACACAGCTGTGTATTGTAGCCTATCGTTGTTTTACCCTGTGAATGCTGTAATTTTTCCTTCCAAAGTTTTTGTGTAACATTTTGCAAATTTTTATGAAATTTTCCGTAAATTTTTGATAATTTTAGACCAAATGGACATCACATTTCGTTGTCTACACTTTTTTATCAAAATTTTGTCAAAAATCTGAAAAAAAAATAGATTGCGTATATTTTATAAGGGCAACTAAAATTGACTTTGGCTCTCAAGGGTTAAATATTGATAGCTTTGTCTAGGCAATCGTAGAACCTGCTCTTGTTGTAGGCTCAGTGTTAGGACTTGTCCAAAAGTTGGAGAGACTGCCAGAGGTATATGAGTTGCTGTAAGATTCTAGTTCAGAATGTCTGAGATATACAAATATGAAAATGGCCTAGTAATCAGTGACACATATCTTTCTTTCATCACACAGCGTCTGCAAGCTTTGGATGATGGCTGGGAAGAACTGCACAAGATGTGGGAGAACCGCCAACACTTGCTATCTCAGTCCCTCAACCATCAAATGTTCCAACGTGATGCCAGACAAGCTGACATGCTACTCAACAAACAAGACAACTTCCTCACCAAATTCGAAGCTCCTGTAAGTACTCAATCATTGTAGAGAATCCAGTGTAGAAATCAAATTGTGAATTGTGATTGTGATATAACTAGTCGGAGTCTACTTTGCAAGCAGTAATTTCATTTGACTTCATTTATAAAGGATGACAACCAGATGATAAGATGTTGGTCACAAATCACATGTTTGTGTTCTTTTTTCAAGAAAGGTATTTTTGACAGTGTTACAAGGATCGGGAAAATATACAGAAGTTGAAGATCTCATCAATATTGAAGGGATCGTCATTCTGATGAGTCAGTGATGGGGTCAGTTTGTGTGTATAATGTAATGCATACCACATATTAAATACATGCAGTAGCTTACCATCTTAGCTGAAAATATCTTTTGTAAATTGAAAGTAAGTATACAAATTTGCTATTGCCCCCATTTTTTGTCATTGGATGAGCTAAAAGTTGGACTTTAATACAAAGCCCTATTTTAGACCCCATAAACAGGTTTGGTTTTAAAATCCTAATGTGTTTTCTTTCACAGACAAATCTTGAAGCAGCAGAGGAAGCCATCAAGAAACACGAGAACTTCTTACAGACCATGGACGCCAATGATGACAAGATCAACAGTGTCATCAACTTTGGCAACAGGCTCTGTGATGAGAATCACTATGCCTCTGACAAAATCTTCAAAAAGTGTGAAAACCTTGACGAGAGGTAGGCATAAATTCTCTAGTGTTAAATCTTGGCGTTGTGTGATTACACATTGGTAAAATCAACATTAAAGTACTTGCTGTGTTCCATGTATGACAGTGTTAGTGATTTTCATGTAAAACTTTTCAGACTGTGTTTGTCAAATAATTCTTCACCAATGTTCCTGTATAGAGATCCAGGTCCATAGTTGCACAAAAGGGTTTCACTGAGCCATGATGGTGAAAAAGTAAAATGACATTGGGCATTGAAATGAATCATTACCTTGGATATCCACCCACTGCGTATGACCATTTAGAAATATCTAATACCTTTTCTACAACCAATGACAAACTACTTTTCTGCAGGCGAAAGAACAACCGTGAGCTCGCCGACTCTCAGCTAGCCCAGCTCCGCGACAACCTCCTACTGCAAGGATTCCTCCAGGAGGCGGATGAAATCGGTTTGTGGATCAATGAAAAGATGCTGATAGCTCAGGACGAGACCTACGATGAAGCCAGAAGCATTCACAGCAAATGGCAGAAACACCAGGCGTTTGAAGCTGAACTACAAGCAAATAAGGAAAGATTAGATAAACTAAATGAGGTAAGTCAACTTGCCATGTTGTGTTGTATAGTATCAGCCAGTACTGTAGTGTTGTTGACAAGGACAGAACAAAATTTTCCTTACCCAAGCCTTGCCTGATTCATATAATGATCTAAAATCAGTCTCCTTTTAGAAATATTACTCATGCCATATTTATCATCAAGTGCAAGTGTTAGGATTCAAGACTTGTTACCATGTTATATGATCTTTGTCTACTTATAATAAATGTATGTAAGGTGGTTCTTTCTATTTTGTGTGAAATAGAAAATAAATGAAAGCAATAATGTACACTCACGACTGCAAGGAAAAGGACACTCCAGGAGACAAGGGGGAAGGAAGTCTGGACAAGGAGGGCTTGATTTATTTTTCTGACTTTGTAACTCTCATCTCACAGCATGGTCGTGAGCTGATAACAGAGAAACCAGACTACGCTGAACAAGTCGAAAGCAGACTAAGTGACCTGTCGGCCCAGTGGGACGAACTTGACAACACAACTCAAGCTAAAGCCAAGAAACTATTTGAAGCCAACAGAGCAGCACTGTTCACACAAGGCTGCGATGATTTGGATAACTGGATCAACGATCTTGAAGTACAGTTGAGCCATGAAGACACCGGCAAAGATTATGCCACAGTTAACATGTTACTCAAGAAACAACAGGTGAGCGAGGGTCAAGTACATGGAAAAGGTTTGAAAATATCAGGTGTCAGTTTGATGGTAACCTTTCAGGCCTTTGTGGTTTAAATCTTACCTGTGAAACCACTGATTACTAGAAGCCTGTTAAATTATTTTGATTAATCTCAGAATGACACATAATTTTATGAAAGGCCTGTTTATTTACTATTGCCAGAGAAGATAGTGGTGACAGCTAGCAAAATGCTCATACTTACACTCCAAGTGGAGATATTATAGGCGAGTGTGTGTTTTTTCCATGTTCTGTTCATACATGTTTATGCTGTTTGTGTTTAGTGAGGCACATGAGGATATACATTGTCAAGTTCATCTTACCAGCAACAGAGATATTTAATGTCCCTTGCTGCAAAAAATTCTGGGCATTCGATGATAAAATTTCTCATTTTATAATTTCAGATGTTGGAAAGCCAAGTCATCGTAAAGAAAACACAGGTCAATGACCTAGAATCACAAGTATCTGAACTTCAAGATGCCGGAGATCTGGAAAAAGTCAAACGAAAGAAATACGACATTGAAGATAGATTCCACCGATTGGCTGAACCACTTGCGCAAAGGAAAGCAGTGCTTGAAGCCAACCAGAAAACACACAAATTCAACAGGGACATTGAAGACGAAAAAGTAATGTTTTCCTGTCAGATATTGCCGCAAGGCATTATACCTGTACATGTGGTTTTTGTTTTGCAATATAGGTGCACAAGACTGTCTGCCATTTCCAAATGGTTCACCAAAGCCATGTTGCTATCAACCGCGATACCTTGCTCAACCGTGTGATACCTTGAAATTGTACCCCAATTTGTGATTTGATAAACTTCAACATAGCAATAGTTTAGTCGACTGTGTAAGGTTTAAGAATTCTCAGTAATTTCATTCCTTGTCATGAATGGTACAAACTGTGGGAAAAGGTGAAAACTTTTCATGGGTTAAAATGACATGGAGAGAATATTTCCTCGGCTCAAAAGACTGCAAACAGGTAGTACCCGGATCATCAATAATATTGTGAAAGCAGCGAGTCGATGCTTTGTTACTCACATATTGTCTCAACTTTGTCACCTCACTACAGATGTGGATCATGGAAAAGATGCCACTTGCAACGTCACAAGACCACGGCAACAGTCTCCTGGCCGTACAGATGCTGATCAAGAAAAACAACTCCCTCAAAGCAGAAGTGGACGGCCACGAGCCGCGAATCACAGAGGTGTGCGATCGTGGCAAGGAGATGATCGAGGTGGGACACCCGAACTCGGACGACATCGACAGGCAAATTAGCGAGCTGCAGGACATGTGGAAGAGGTTACTCTATGCGGTTGATGCCAGGAAGTATAGATTAGAAGACTCACAGAAAGCACAACAGGTAGGAAAAATCATTTCTGTCATGAGCCACACAAAGTTGATTTAAAAACAGTGATTAATGTATTCAGCATCATTAGGCAGGAGAAATCTGAGAGATAGCCAATAGCTGTGCACAGTGGGTAGTATTCAGATCGGGAATATGTGGCTGTATGTTTTTGCTTGTTTGATACATTCATGTACCACTCTTTCCCAGTAAGTGTTGCAACAAAATACTCATCAAACAAAAAGATGTCCCAACTGAAGAAAACAGTTTGTTGTAAACCATGATGTGGTGTGTTATCCCACACACGTGCAATCTGTAAACTAACATACTACTTTGTCGATTTTGACTTTACAGTACTTCTTTGATGCCAATGAAGCTGAGGCCTGGATGAGTGAGCAGGAACTGTACATGATGGGTGATGAGAGGGGACGTGACGAGGCTAGCGCCATGTACATGCTGAAGAAGCATGAAATTCTAGAAAATGCGATGGAGGACTACGCCGACACCATCAATGAACTCTCCCAAGAGGCGAAAAAACTTATGGATGAAGCCCATCCTCAAAGGTAACATTTCCTGTTCTGCAACAATTTGAGTGTTGACTACCCAGGCACACTTGTATTGGAATATGATATGATACAATGACTTTATTGCCATTATGTACAATAAGAAATTTATGTCTCTTACTACTTTATGTCTCTTACTGTGTGGTCTGTCGTCATGAGTTGTGTCTAATCTCTGATGCATATATATGGTACATTACTTGACGTTAGCAACTGCAGTAAGTTAAATTTCTTAACAAAGTACCTAATCTCAAAGACACGTTTGTAATCTCATAGATGCTTGCTTATGTTCTGTACTTTTTCTAACTTTTGTTTTCACAGCGAACAAATTGCAGTGCGTCAGTCACAGATTGACAAACTCTATGCTGGTCTAAAGGACCTGTCCGAGGAGAGACGAGCCCGCCTTGACGAGACACTCAAACTGTACCAGTTGAACAGAGAGGTAGATGATCTTGAGCAATGGATTGCAGAGAGGGAAGTCGTTGCCGGCTCTCATGAACTCGGACAAGACTATGAACACGTTACAGTAAGTCAAAACCCTCCAAGCTACAGAAGGTAAAAATTTTGAACACAGTGACAAAAGTTTGGATCAGCTTCAATCAACTTAATTCACAAGCAGCTTTATTCACATAGACTGCGTATTCTCAATACATGTGGAGGATGATCAAAGATGAGAAGAGTCTCACCAAATGATGCTTTCCATTTGTCTGTCAGGTACAGTTAATTGGATCTAGATGGCGCCCTCTATCAGCAGTTATTATTTATCAATTTGGGTCCTCTAACATAGTTTGTCAGAATTTGTATGCCAACGAATTGGTGTTAAGTTTTATATTGTCATGAATAAGAAAGCGATACTTACAAGTGGTAAAAAAACACATTGTAAATGTTCCTTATCCTCATCATAGATGCTGCAAGACCGCTTCAGGGAGTTTGCCCGCGAGACACACAACATTGGCCAGGAGCGCGTGGCCACAGTGAATGAGATAGCAGACCAATTGATAGATTCAGGACACACAGACGCAGCCATCATTGCCGAGTGGAAGGATGGCCTCAACGAGGCATGGGCTGATCTGTTGGAACTTATCGACACCAGAACACAGATGTTGGCAGCCTCATATGAACTCCACAAATTCTACTACGATGCCAGGGAAATCCTGGGTAGGATAGTGGTAAGTGAAAACTGGGGAGCTCTCATCAAGGGTAGTCCCAGAGAAGACAATCTGTCATGTTAATAGGTTGTCTCACATACAAACTAAAACCATTCAGTACTTCTGGCAATTATCTCTGCTAATATAAAATAAACAGATATGAAGCCATAAATTTCACATGGCAATCCGTCACACATAAATCTAACCCATTGTATAATTCAGTGTTATCGTAAAGTACCATGTTACAATACTCTTAGTAAATGCAATACCAGGTGCAATACCAGGTTGTTGAATACAAAGATCAGATACATTAACCATATTCCATACAAGGACCAAAATGATTTGAACTCTCTGCTTGCAGTGTTCTTCTAAAAGTCAGTTGTTAATGACACATGTCGATCAGAGTGTTGTTACTGAAGGAGAGAGTGTAATCTATTTTATTCATCATAGAGGTCTGATCAGTGAAAGCAATGTTATATCATGACCAGAGAGCATATTTCTGACTTGCTCTGTTCTGTGTGTATTTTTTTCACAGGAGAAACAACAGAGTATGTCAGAGGAACTTGGTAAAGATGGAAACACAGTCAAAAATCTACAGAGGAAACATTCAGGATTTGAACATGATATCCTGGCGCTAGGCACCCAAGTGCAGCAACTACAAGACGACGCTTCTCGTCTCAGAGCCGCCTACGCCGGAGATAAAGCCCGTGACATCCAGGCCAAGGAAGCCGAAGTGGTCAACGCCTGGAGGAATCTACAAGCCATGGTGGATGGCCGCAAGATCAAACTGGCTGACACGTCAGACTACTTCCGATTCCTCAATATGGTAAGGGATCTCATGTTGTGGATGGACGACGTCACGATCCAAATCAACACACAAGAGAAGGCAAGGTAAGTGAATCCCACTAGGAAATTCGACAGTATACTTGATGTCTAGTCTCCTACATTAGATTTGTTGCTTAATTTCTGACCACCACTGTAAAATATTGCCAGTGTGTTTGATTTCTTTGTATGCAAATTTATCAGACAAACTCATACTTGGTTGTGTGCAATTATCAAGCTCATAGAAGTGTTTGAAGACGTTTTGTAAGATTTGCGATTTGTAGTTTTACCAAGAACAGAAAACAATTAGGTACAGTCAAAACAGAGCATCAGTGTAATCTCAACAGACAGGTTACTGATTTTAACACACTCTTACCACACTAAGAGCAAGGTAATAAGATGTAATATTAGCCCAAATTATCACATATATTCATGAACTTTCCTGTATAGAGTAACCATGTTTTTTGCTAGTTCATTTGTTACTATTACCTTGTTATGTTAGAGTTTCTGGACATTTAAAATGCAATGTTGCAATCCCAAACGTTTACCTCTACAGAGATGTTTCGGGTGTAGAATTGTTGATGAACCAACATCAGAACATAAAGGCTGAGATTGATGCCCGCGATGACAGCTTCACAGAGTGCTTTACCCTGGGTAGAGAAATGCTGAGTAGGAGCCATTATGCTTCCAAAGAGGTCAGTAACTTATTCTTACATAAGTAAAATCACTGATTTCATAATTAAGATGTTTGATCTTGATGTAACATGAACCACAAACTTTCTGTACCATTTTGCTATTGCATGATATGCAACAATGTATGGTGTTTCTGTGTCAGAGAACACGAATAATGAAAGCATGGCATTTTTTCATAAGTTCATTATTATATGATTCTGTATAGAGAAAGGAAAATAAATATGATACTGTATGTGATATTGTATGATATGATACATTACAATATATATATATGTGTGTGTGTGTGTGTGTGTTGTTAAATTTTTGTTTTTCTATATCGACAAGGAATGTGAAAGTCTCTGAAAGGTTTCTTCTGTTTCACCTTGTTAGATCCGTGAGAAGCTGGTTGGTTTGGGCAGTCGTCGTGGTGCTATGATCAGTGACTGGGAACACAGATGGGAGTTCCTGCAACTCATTTTGGAAGTCTATCAGTTTGCCCGTGATGCTCACGTCGCTGAGGCGTGGTTGTTAAGTCAGGAACCGTACCTTAGAAGTGAAGACTACGGAGTAAGTGTTGTAGATCACTAGTGACTTTTTGGTTTCTTTTCTTTGCCAACAATAGAGTTTGGGATGGAAATCTTTTGAAGTAAATCTAAGTTACATAGTCATAGAATTTGTGGTGGAATAATTATTCAAATGAGTCATCTGTGGAATGTAGAAAGTTGAGTACAGTCATCTCTAAGTTTCTTTTGCAGCAAGCAGCACAGCTTAATATCGCTGATGTGTCATAAACATGCCAAAGGCAACACCAACAGCTATTTTCAGATGATACCTCCCCTAAGTATATGACAGCACATGATGACAGAAAATCCAGACAGTCATATCAATTTTGATTCCAGTGCACATCTTCAGTAGACAGTTTCAGTGTTTTAAAAAATAATTCCGGAGTAGCCTTGCAGCTGGTACCCGCTTCCTCTAACCAACAACGTGTTCTCTTCCAGGATACTCTGGACGAAGTGGAACTGTACATCAAGAAACACGAAGCCTTTGAGAAATCCTTCTATGCTCAGGAAGAGAGGTTTGGTGCCCTAGAAAGACTAACAACAGTAAGTATTGCCAAAAAAAGGCACTCTGGCACATCTGTGAGAACACAGAGACAAAATGCAGATGTGATGATAAATACTGTGACAGTTCATGATTTAGATAATTCATTTGCTACTTATGGAATGCCATGAATCTTTCACTTGCAACTGCCAGTAACACATATGAGCATGCAGTAATGACACATGGGTACATCATTCTGTGAGATGGGTGGTGTAAAATGCTGTGCAGTGAAATTAGAAGTTGCCCTACTGAACTGTTGGTTGCTTCTTTCGATGTTAATTCTTTTCCTGTTTTGATTTGTCACTGTAGTGTATCTTTTCATTTCTCAGCCTTGTGATATTATCAGTGTGTTTACAACTCTGCTATTGTTTTGCATCGACAGTATGAATTGAAGGAAATGCGCAAGAGACAAGAAGAGGAATACAGACGCTTACACCCCGATGCAGATATACCACCACTCAAGGAATCACCACCAATGAAACACAGAGTGATTGAAGACTTCTTACGTGAAGAGAAAGAAATGGAAGAAAAGGAAAAGTATGCAATTTTAAAAAATCTGTTTCTTTAATTAATGCAATTGTTAATTTTAATTACCCTGGTTTCATTTAGATGAGTAATATTTACAATCTTTACAATTCATTTTATCTAAAATTTTTCAGAAAGGTATGTAATGGTATTTCCTAACTGTTACATGTAAACTTTATATGCATGAGAGTTTTGCTTTGCATTGTTTGTATTTTCAGGGTTTATATGGACTTTTGGGTCTCTCAGTGAACATTCAACATTGTACTATCAGATTGGCATATCCAGTATAAGTTAATGTTCTTGTGATGTTATGGTAAAAACTTCCTTTGTTTCCCATAAATATAGAGTTGGTGCGACTAACAAGAAAAGGCTATAGGGAGAACACACAGCATCTTGTTGTCATTCTCCAGCTTTGATGTAACTTAGACTAAAAAAATCCCACTTTAATGTCTCTCTGCAGATTGAGACAGAAACAACTTGAACTTGACGAAGCCCGTCGCCATGAATACCAAGAAGAGAAGATCCAATATGAGAAGGCACCAGCCCAGCAAGCAATGGAAGACTCTGGTGAACCAGCCCGTGAGCCTGCAGTCAACGGGGAAGAGGAGAAAGCTGCTGAGGAGAAACCTGCTGTCACTCCGAAGAGGGGAGAGGGAGACATGGGTGGTGATGTTGAAAATGAAGGCCCTTTGGCAAGGAAACACGAATGGGAGACACATGCCAAGAAAGCATCTAACAGGTAAATAATGCTCTGGCCTGTCAGTGTACAAGATGGCAGGACTTTCCAGTTGTACTTAGACAGTGTGAATCTTGTGAGTAAAGGCAGTGTTCTGTCTGCTGGGTATTCTGTCCATGCAATGGTTATGTAGAAATTTCCAGAAAAAATTGTTGAATAGAGGGACCTTCAAAAGTTGAATTTGTAAGTGTTGCACAATTTAAAACTTTCTAGGTGGCTGTCAGTTGCTATAGAGAAGATAAGGACACAACACTATATACATAAACACAAGTATACACACAGACAGACACTTACAAAAAAAACCACACACACACACACACACACACACACCACACACACACACTGGTATTGTGTTTAAAAAATTCACACTATCCAAATCCACATGTGTATTCATCAAAAAAGTAACTGAGCGTTTTGAATTGTTTCAGGTCTTGGCACAATGTGTACGCTGTGCAGCAGGTCAATTTACTCTCCTTCTACAAAGACAAGAAACACAAGCTACAAGAAATCCATTTCCATGGTGAGGAACCGGTCAATCTGATAAAAGCCAAGGTTGATGTGGCCGATGATTACACCAAGAAGAAGCACGTCATCAGACTCAAGTGAGTAAATCAATTTGTACCTGTCATTTGATTTTGGCCAGTCCATGAATTTATATCAGTCTGCAAGTGTGAGAAGCCCTGAACATCGCTATCCATCAGTTTTTGCACAGACTTGGGTGTACGCAGTTACTGGATATCTGAATTGGTGATGTAACTGCAGCCCCTATTACAGCTGTGTTTATATATCAAGGGGAAACCCTCATTTAGAATATTGACAACATTTAAAGGCTTACTGCTCTCAAGGTGGTACCAGGGTCTGTACTCTCCTCAAAAGTCCTGGAAAGTTCTTGAATTTTAGAGCTGCCCAGAATGTAATGTAATAGGGTCCTGGAATATTGGTAATCAGCCCATAATTTTCAAAAATAAAAAGGTGATCAGTCATGATATGGTAAAATTTGAATGTGGGAAATACTGTTCCCAAGACACATTCTACCTTCACAAAATCCATGTGTGTATGATAGTAACAGACCATATTTGTCACTTTCCAAGACAAGCTGCATCCCCAAAGTCTCCTGAAAACTTACAGTTCACACAAAACTTATGTCAAGAAAGCAATGATGATCACTGACACTGACTGACTTTTTCCTTTGTTCACAGGCTGGAAAGCGGTGCCGAGTACCTACTTCAAGCCAAAGATGATGATGAAATGAATCACTGGGTGGAAACACTGAAGGCAGCCGCTGAGGGACACGACGAAGAGGGTGCCAGTGCAGCTGCCAGGGCGGCCACCTTCCCGACAGAAGCGGTCACTTCACCTGGAAAGAAAGAGAAAAAGAAGGGAGGATTTTTCACTCTCAAAAAGAAATAATGTCTTACACTAGCAAATTTGATTCTAGAATGTAACGTTTATTACTAGAAATATTTGGTGTAGTTTATGAACTGTACTCACAGGACATCCCAAGTATATAAACCTATAATGAGTCTCAAAAGCATTGTCATTCAAAATAAAATGTCTCTCATTGCTTGTTTGTAGATTTTTCCTTTTCTTGGAGTCTCTGTCTTTTTTAAGTACTACACTGTACTTGGATGTCATTTTTTCGTCGACACTTGTCTGTTTGTATGTAGTTGTTTGGAAATGATATGAAGATTTCAAAAATGTGTATGTAATACATAAAAAACCGCAAAACATTTGGTAAACTTTTTGCCAAAATCTGAAGATGTGTGCGTGTGTACAAACATACCACAGTGAATGTTTCCTTGTTACGTTGATGTTTTAGAATTGTGAATACTAGTTTATATTTAGTGTATTCTTCAAAGGAGTGTAGTATTTCCCAGTCGTAATCAGTGTTTTCACTCGTTTCAGTGAAATTTTAAGACGATGTGTTTTTTTTCCTGGAAATAGCATGTAGGCTTTATGAATGGGCTTTCAGAATATTGTGAAATTGCTTTTAACAATAATGAAATGAACAGAACTTAAAGAAAAAGCGTAGTTGTCACATCTTGTTAAAGATTTATCCACTCTGGAAAATTCAAAAAAACACTTTGAAGATACTATTACCGTACATTCTAGCAGGGTTCCCCCGGCTTAAATAGTTTTTTATCATACAGGTAATGATTGCAAAAAAATATTTTGTGCCATTTAGTTACAAGTAGAACTTGCCAGTTTTAAAGAGAGAGTCTCAGAGTTAGAAATTCTATGGCCTATATGGTATCAGTGTTAAGATAATTATTATTATATAGAATTAATAACAGTGTATTCCATGTCCCCATAATCATGTAGATATTGCCTAGATTTTACTTGCCTTCAGAAAACAATTTGTTTAAATGCAGCACGGACAAACCTGCCTTTTGTTTATGGATTTACCAAATTGTTTCATAAGCTAGCACTACTTGTTAGTCATTGGATAGCTAAACAGCTATAATCTGCATGCGACTTAAAAAAATATAGTGCTGCCATGTCGTGTTTTATTTTCACATCTTACGTGATATTCTTTCTATGTTATTTTTTTTGGATTTATTAAAAAGAGATAAAAACTTTTTATCTTCCATCCTTTTTGTTCAAGTGAAAACAGTCAAACAAGCAGGTTTTTTTGTCTAAATGCATTTTCAAGAAGGTATCATTACACCTGATCTCTGAAATATATTAAAAGTTACCCCCCACCCCCACCCAGAAAGTTATAACCCCACTGCTTGTCTGACTGTCTTCTCAGTTGATTTTGCAATAAACTGATATATTATTATCTGTACTGATGATGTCGGTCAATTTGGTGTCACCGTTCCTTGTTTCATTTTTTTCAATTTATAACACAGCTGAGAAAAAAGAATAGTCCTCTTTTATGAGTGTTGTCAACAGAAATTCAATTTAAATCAAAACGGTGACACAGAATTGACCCATCCCAAACTACCTAAAACCACAAGACTTGATTATTTTCCTTTGTGACTTAATTAGTGGTTCAGTTGTTACATGGTAAGGACTGGTAATGTAATGACCTGGTCTAATAAAATCCAGGCTCAAGTGATGTAAGTAAAGTGGGGTTTTTTAAATTTTAGCATATTACATGTAAACTGCATATTGCTACTGAAATAAATTGCTATTGTTTTAAGAGGGCGAGAGAGAGAGAGGAGCTATTCATTATAGTCTTGTTTTAGCTGAGAGCTCCCCCAAAGTTGGCATTACTCTGGAGTGGGGTGACAGTTTGAACATTGGTGGACCAATGGACATGGGTTCACTCTCATGTTCCCATGGCAACTGTCAGCGGTGACCTCGTGTCCGACGTCACTCATGTCTCCACTGACCAGACTATGCTTTGAGGATGCTGCGAGAGGCCAAAAGTGCCACTATAGCGTGATATATTAACTCACACTTGTACTTTGTTTCCTCTGTGTTAACTTTGTTAACTTCAGTTTGTAACCAGCAAAAGTGGGTGTTTTTAATCAATGTAGCAAGTCCAATAAATGGCGTAACAATAGTCGAGTTTTATTTCATGTACCAAGTCAGTCAATAGGCAAACAGTTTAGTCACAGCAGTTTCACCGGTAGTAATATAGTCAAATAATTTCACAGTTCATCAAAGGGTTTTTTTGCCAACATTTGTTATTGTCATCAAAATCTGATAGCGTGCATTTTGATAAAATTCTAATGGATAGAATTGAAATATTGTTAATTTTCAGTCCAGAAAAAAAAGTAATTAATAATAATTAGCCAAAGGAGTGAGAGAGTTTCTGTGTGGCACAAGTCATGTTACTTTTTACTTCCAGTACCGAAAGGTTTTCATTTATTTGACTCTGTCTTTGCCATTGGACAAGGGGGATTTTAGGATTGCACATTGGTGTTATAATCTTATCTGGATGTTCACTCGTAGTCACCGCAGGTTTAAAACATCATTCACACTTCTGGAGGTGGAAAATAAAAAAAAAAGACCTTTTGATTTTTTGTAATGTGCTTATTGCAAATACAGCTATTACGAGAATAAATCTTGGAAAAACAAAAAGGAGTCTTGTGAAATGGTCATCTTTTTTGCTGTATGGTGTGTGGTTGTCAGTCAGTGAAAGAGTCTTTTATCATGATATGAGGATCTCAAGGCATATGGCTATTGAAATGTAATGGAGTTCATGGCTAGTTCATCAGCAAGAAATATATAGAATGAATTTGCATTTGAATATAACTTTAAAGCTGTCTTCCTGTGTACGTCAGTTGACAGTTGGCAATCAGGGTTGCACGTTATGACGTGTCTTGTTAGTCATCCTCTTTGATTTCAAGTCCTTCAACACTCAAGACTGCAGTGCAAATTTGACGCAGCTTGATAAAATGTGTGTAATGCTGTTTTGCCACAATGAGGAAATCAAAATAATCACTGACCTGTCCAAAACGATGCAAAGAAGTATATGAACTGGTTCTCTTTATATTTCATAGTGAGCACTGTCTAAAAGAAAAACAATCAGAATGGAGGTATTATTAAAAAAGGTCACATTTTACATTATTTGAGTTCAAGTCCATGAACTTTAGGAATTCAATACCAGATCGATCTGACATATATTTTGTGCCTGGCAGCTGTGAAACCTTTTCGATTTCCATCCAAGAGTCTGACGTTTTCTTGCCTAGAAAATTCTACTCTGAATGACATATAACAGCTGCTGTTATCAGCAAAGACTTCCTACTATGTAAGAGACGTGTCCACTTTTGCTTGAAACCCCATTATATCGAATTGTGAACCTTTTCCTGCCAAAACTGATCGCAGCTTTCTCCTGAATAGTTTTGCAAGAAATGTTTTCGTTTATATCAAAGATCGATCACCGTGGTCGGTTCTTTGTCCACGCTTTGAACTTTAAGTTATGACCTTCACAGAAAGACAGATTCCACTGATAAGCTGGTTGGTTAATAGACTACTCCTGTTGAATTAAAATATTTCACTCACTGCCATGTTGTCCGCATGCTGGAACATGTTTCACTCTACTTATGTTTGGGCAACAGAGGGCGTTATTTTATTGATTTTTAGCCAGTAAACAAATGTATTCGAACTCTCTCACGTATTTTCCTGACGTATATTAAAAGTCTCTCTCTCTCTCTCTCTCTCTCTCTCTCTCTCTCTCTCTCTTTGCAACAGATTTAAATATTCAACAGACCGTAGCGTAAGAGCCTATGTATTGACATATGAGCAGAAATTTTGTCAATATTTGAGGTTATCATAAAACCCATAAATTGATTTCATAAAATATGGTAGGCCGACATCCACGACCCCTGTGAATACAAACTCAATGTTGGGCTCGCTTGACTGGTTTCCCAAATCATTCCTGTGATATAATAATACAAAAATAGAAAAAATCGTGCATGTTATATTGTGAATACAATAAACATTACACAATAATAAAACAGGCAAATTTAAAACTGCGCATTTATACTATGACAGTGTGGGTTAGCGGGAATTATGTTCGGTAAGCGATTTCCAAACAATACAGTTAAGTCTGAACAATCTCAAAAAACACTTCTTCGGGTCGGGAAGTCCATTGAAAATCCAGTTTATTTTGAGCATACATTACAAGTAAATGACGGTCAGACTGAACGTCACTTACTTGTAATAGCGTTATATGCGGACCGGGTAGTTTGTAAAAGAGTAGTTTATGCTACCTTCCGACGTTCTGATACGTAGCAATGGCCTTAACATATCAATATATCAATTGCTCAATGTTCACTCACCCTTGCGCAATGTCCTTCATATCAATATCCTATAGCAAATATACTCACCATAGCAATATTAAACACCTATTACCTGGTCATATTATAGTTTTTAATATGTTTTGATATCATGCACCGCAAAATTTTGCGTGACAAGTTTACTTGGCGATTTCTCCACAGCGGTAACAATAGTACCAATTTCTTCCGAAATATAATCTAAGCATAGTATGCTTAGATTATATTTCGGAAGGTATTACCTAGCAACATCCTTGGTTGCCCTTGAATCTTTTCTGTCGATAAACAGTTCAACTTCAAGCTCCTAAACTGTTGGAATGGAAAATCTTGCTGTTTTAGAGAGAGGTTCTTCGCTCATCCCGGGCGCACGTCATGCTCTAGTCACCCGCCATTGTTTCAAAGCAAAGCCGCAGACGACACTACGGTCACGTGACTGGGTACTTTTCCAAATTTGGTCAAAAACTGTTTTTCAAAAATACCCTCTGATGTCGTATGTATTTTCTCGTCACGTGACGTGTTCTGGTGAATCGCAACACGGAATGAGCATATGTGGCGTGTTTTTGCTGGAAAAAAAAGTCATAGGCCTAGTAATTCAGCGCTAGTGTTACATTCACGCACTTCAGAGTCACCAAGAAAGAATTCTCAATCAAATTTTGTGTCAGTCTATTCGTTACCGTTTCGTGTTGATATTCGTATTTCTGTAAAATTACACGCAGGTATATGATCACAGAGTCCGCAGAGTTGCTATTTAGAGTGACGTGTATTCTGATGTATCATGCTATGTGGATGCTGATGCATAGGAACCAGGTACCAGCATCTCGTTCTCCAATACCTCATAAAATTTAATGTACGGGACTGTCATTTTCAGGGAAGGTTTTCCATGGTTATTTTTTACTCAGACTGATAGCAACACGATGGTAATATTCCACCGTCTGCTATCGATGAATACGGAAAGTGTTTTAAGGGAGCCGTCATTATTTACGGCCTGGGGGTCGGAAGAATTTCAACGGAAACTCTGAAAGATGAATTGGGTAACCCCCAACACAGAAATTTTGACTGAACCCCCCCCCCCGCCCCCATTTAGAAAGTTTAATATCAAGACACGTATTTGTAAAATTTACAAAAATATAACAATAATAAAGACCTTTCATATCCTGCTAGATTGTTATCGGTTATCTCATGACGGTTGAAAAAGGTGAAACCAAAAAAATGAAATGCAAAGTCTCAATAAAATGTAGATATAAAAGCTCACGCTATGAGCAGTATCCAACCATATAACATTGTTTTCTTTGGATGGGTATAAATACAAGGTTTTCACTAAGATATATGACAGGACAGAATTTGAAAGTAAAGGGGGGGGGGGAACACGCGGGAGGCTGAGGGGCAAAATGTCAGAGGAGGTTGTACCTTCTCTTGTGTGGACAAATTTGAGAAATTGATGTGTGCAATGATGCAGTATGGTGCAATATGAGAGGAACACGATTGGAACTATTTGGGGATAATTGGATCTTCATATTTTTTAAATTTCTTAAAAATCTTAGGTGCCCTATAGCTGAATGTCTCAATATTACAAATTACTCACAAAAACTAGCGTGTAACGTAAAAAGAAAAGCAGATTAGCTTACATTTGCAGGTTTTAAAGACATTACTTCACCATCCAATTATCCCAAATTAGTTCCAATCGTGTTGAGGTGCTTCTAATTTGTATTTTTACTGAGTAGAACTGTTAGAATACCCCAAGGGCAGAGGGCGAGGGGGGTGTGTCCAGAAAATCGAAAATCTTTAGAAATTGATGTATGAAATGGTGCAATCTGCATGAGAGGTGTTTCAATTTATTTTGCACCAAAAATTGAGTGACCCCCTTTTTACTCTCCACATTTTGAGCAACCCCCTCGCAGCTTTCAATTTTTTTTAGTGACACCCCTCACATTCCTCCGACCCCTCCCCCAGGCCGTAAATAACGACGGCTCCATAATTTTCCGATCTTCAAAAATTTCAACGACAAACGCAACTTCACTATTACAGAGGTATTGGTTGTAAATCTGTGAAGTGTCAGGTTTTCGTTGTGTTATACGACGTGCGCACGCTATGCCCAATATCACGAGGACAAAGTGAAAAGATGGAAAATATAGCGTCCCTACTGAACAGTATTTCATATAAGTCATCGTATAGCTGCGGTCTGGATTAAACTGCCCGACTTGCAATTTTGATCACATCACTTCATAGATATGGAAAGTACTTAACATTCTGGCATCTGCTCGGACAAGGTGTTTCAAGAAATCTCTCTCTCTCTCTCTCTCTCTCTCTCTCTCTCTCTCTCTCTCTCTCTCTCTCTCTCACACACACACACACACACACACATAGACACACACACACATTGCAGTAACTCGACTTCTTTATAGAGGACGTCATCTTTCGTGACGTTTGAACAAGAAGTCTGGACATACGTTCGCTCAGTTTTTCAGACGACTAAAATTCACCTGCAAACTATTAACTTTTCATTCATTTCATGGGAACATTTTAAACAATGTCATAGGCTATCTAAACACTGTGAACGCCTTTTGCTATGTTCACGGACCCTTCAACGGCCTATCATGGGAGGTTTTGAGTGTGCCTGCAAAATCTATGAGAACTGGGAAACTGGAAGAAACACGCACTCGTGACGGTGTCCAACTGATATAGTTTGCATGTTGTGGGAGAATCATCTTTAAGGAAAATTAGGAAAGACAAATGAAACTGAACGATTAAATTAAATTAAATTAAATTAAAGTTTAAATTAAACTGAACGATTAAATTAAATTAAATTAAATTAAAGTGTAACTGTCCGCTATCTTGTATCGGCGGCGGCACCAAGTTCGATGAACTTTGCAAGTTGCAAATCAATTTCCATTCAAATTGCTCAAGACTGCCTGGATCAGCTGAAGCAATCGCCAGACAAAGACGGTTAAAGTCAGAGACACGCGGCGATGAACACATTTGTGTTGCAGATTGAAGTAAAACTTGGTTTTGATCGAGGCAACGCAACGGCAGTCTGGGTAATATCTGGCACTGAGAATCAGACCAAATTTGGGAGAGGGCTGATCAGATTAGCTCACTGGACAGCCAACCAACCTCGGCCTGGGCTGTGGGATTTGTATCATACCAAGAGCTTGAGGCATGACAAGTAATATTTTCCAGTTTATATCCTTAATAAATAAAAAAATAAATAAATAAATAAACAAGAATATAAATAAATACATTGAAGATAAGTTAATCATGAGCTTGTACCTACTATGCAAGATTATCAGACTACAAATTAGTGTTCAAGTTCTGACATTTAGAGGTATCCCGAGTCTTTGATACGCAGTCATCGGTGGTTGAGTTGCGATTCGGGGTTACAGGTTACAACACCTGGAAACTAGCAGAATTTGTCCACTGGTTTTCGACCTACCCTTCAGGTAGAAATTACAACCTTCTGTGCTGTGACATTATTTATAATCAATATTTTACTTGACTTCTTGACCGATTTGTCATATGTTGTGGCTTTTTGCGATCATTATATGATTTTGGTTTTTAAAAAAATCATACTGCACAGCCCTCATAACAACAGGAGGAAAAATCGTTACAATATTTGACTATAAACATTCTATCATCGTCATAAAAAATAGCAATGAAACAGGGAGATTAAGGTCGTGTCGAAACATGCACGTACGACAAGTCGACGGTAAAGTGCGCCCATGCATGATTCTACGCGCTTTACCGCAATTATAAAAGTGCTAGTGTAGGAAGAATGTTTATTGTAAGTGTTACGTTGGGTTTTGCAGAAGATGAAGAATCGCGGAAAAAAGAGTCATCAAAGGTTTTTTTAAAATTTAGAATGTAATTCACTGAAAAAGCCCCAGGACATGGAAAGAACGCGGAGGGGGAGAACGTGCTTTCAAAAACGAGTACATGAAAAATACCCAATGCGACATTTCACGGAATGCCAGGGAAAAAATGCTGCTCTCGTATCTAGCCTTCATCTGTTCATTCTATTCACTCCCATAACAGAAAAACTAACACGACGTTCCGAACAAGCGACCCCTGAAGTTCATAGGACCATAGGGATAAACCCTTTCCCGGGGAACCCTGGCGATGGTTGTTGCCCTACGGCCGCTCGTTACATTTTTTTGGGGGTGGTGATTTATGCGAGATAGATTATCTCTGATATGCCGACTCGTGCACGCTGCACTGGTTTTAATTTTAAGTATTGTCAATTGATCTTTTGGGATCATTTTTCATGAACATATTCATTCTTAGTGTACACTGAAAAATCATTACGATTAATTTTCTACATGGTATACCGATCCCGCCGCCTTCAGTTTTTCACACTCCAGGTATAGGGCGTTATTCCCTGAAAACGTCCAATTTCACCCCCAAAAAAGGTTAAACAGACAGCATAGGTCAACAGAAGACAGTTCAGATGCTTACAACCAAATGCTCCGCAATCTATCAGGCCAGCTGTTCTTTTGCTCACATGCCAGTCTATTGGGATAAATCAAGCAAGGGGTTCTCTGATATGAGAATTCACCACAGTAAATATTTTCTATTTATTTCTTTTACTATCACCAGTGGTGAAGATTTTAGTTTATGTCTGCAAGTAAGGGCAGCAAAGTCATCAGTTTTACGGAGAGGCCTACACCGCGGATGTGTTCTATACAAAATTACCCTGCAAAGGCCACAAACTGACAACATATTTCTTCCATGCCTCGTGCCGTACTAATCAATTTACCTTGAAAGGCCGTCCTCACCAAGGTTATTTGAAATTAAATCAAGAGATCATTTGAGGTAACTTCAACTCACCCTGAGATAGAGCATTGGAAGTGATTATGAAATACTGATTTTATGTCAGAAGTGGTGTTCACAGGTAAGAGGTCACGGATTATTACTAAATGTACAGGTCTGATGCTTCAGCTAATACAGACAGGTTTGTAGATGAGGGTTTCCATCCAGAATGATGAGAACATATGAATGATGGTAATATAATATGTTTTCTTTTAGGTAAAAAACTTCTGACAAATTATCTTGCGGAAACAGCAATAAATGCAGTAATTAATGAGTACATGATATGTTAGTGTACAATGATGTACACTGTAACACAATCTGATTTGAGCACTACCATGCTGTATGAAAAGGTAAAAGATCCTGCCGGAAAAAAACCCCGCTCAAAATGAGGATTTTATGAGCAGGAAGTTTGGAGGCCAAGTTCAGCCCAAACAAATACTTTTTTAATTCTGTCACTCTTTGCTCATCTTTCAAATCCAACTTCCATCCTGACACCAAATGTTGCAGCATTGAATTTTCAACACTGTGTGAGTGCATGAAAATAATAATTCATGTTTGAAGACACCAGGATACCATCCATCTTTTCCAATGATACAACTTTTGGATTTTATTCATACAAATATCACTGTCACTGAAAAGACTGGCCTGCATAAAGCAAACACTACTGCTAGGATCAAATTGGCGATATATCACTCACTGCAGTATTCACTTTCAAAACCCTCAGTTTTGACTTTTCTTTTTGTATGTGTTCCTTTTCTCGTAACATCCTTAAATTACAATTGACAAATTTAAATATATCATGTAAAATACCAACATCTCAAAATTATACATAAATAAATAGTACACATGGAAAAACAAAAAAATTCTAGCAAAGATTTTTTTGGTCCGGGGGGAAAGGGTAGGGGGTTGGGGAAGATGGTTGAAACTGAACAAACGCTGTGTTGAAGTACAAGAGATCAATAGAGTCTAATTTGTAACTACAAACGGAAGGGCAGTTTACGTTGTAGGAAAGAGAACCCAGATTTCACAAACTGCAAAATGTCCAAAGTAAGAATTGGATTGGATTAAGCTACAAGAAATTATTTGAGGTAGAATTAATTCATTGAACTGCATACTTTGGCCAGAAATCTGGGAGAAGCGAATCAAAATCATCTATACAATTCAAACTGCCGAATCATTCTCAATAACAATAAATATTCACATAGAAAAATTGGTCAAACTATTATTAATCTCTCTGAGCTCCAAAGAAAACTACATCAGCAAAATAATTTCAGTCTGCTCTTTGAAGCTCTCGTAACATTGCATGCTGTCTGTCTTTTGTTTGGTTTCACTGTGAGGTGTGCGGAGGGGTCTCTCTCTGGCTGCCGACGAGTTGTGGAGGGGGTATGGCGAGAGGGGCCATGATGGGTGGCCGACCACGGGACATGGTATTGACAGTGGAGGGAGCGGTGGTTGGTCGTATCAGCGGGGGAGGCTGTTGTATTGGAGTACTGCGAGGCACCTGCAAGAATCTGCAAGAAAAGTAGGCGTTCTTGTCAGTAATTGGGTTTTCATATGATCTTTAAGGCTTGATCACAAGCAAACAACATTGCCAAATGTCAACCCGGTACTATTTGAAAATCAGAAGGTGTAACAAGAGTGCTAGGTCATCACCACACTAACACAGAGATTAAACTAATTCAGATTTATGGTACTAGTAGATGATTTCATTCAGGTAATTCTAGACGAAATGTGGACGACAAACTAATGGGTACTTCATTTTTTGCTTCTTAGCAAGTTCAAGAGCAGCAGATAGAATATTAGCTCTACAAAGGCATTTCTATTGTGGTCCAACAAAAGGCAAATCAGTTTTAGATGGATTTAAAATTTCAATGTCAAATACACTTTTTAAAAATGTGAAGTTGATAAGTACATAAGTAGCTAAAGAATAACAGATGTATCATGTTGAAAATACAACTCTGTTACAGCCTTAGGAACTGTGGATGTATATTACTCATCTCATAAATTTGATTTAAATAATCTTGTATTTGCATCAAAACAGGAATTACGATCAAGTTTAAAATTCCTAGGGCCAATACCTTCAGGAGTTTGCGATTTTCGACCATCTTTTCACATTTACTTTGTTCATTTGTGTATCAGTCACTTATACAACTTTGATTTGAACAAACATACATCTAATTGCCACTTAGAACATCTCTACCAACTCATTAGAGTTTTTTAACAACAATTACCTCTTATAAAATGTGAACATTATTGAAATATCATGTGGAGACAGTTTCAATGGCTTTAACAATGGCATGCTGTCAATCAATACAGAGCCCTCCCTTTGTATGAGCTGAGTTAATTTGTCCTGAGCTTGATTCGTTTATCCACGGCCTCTTACCTAGTAGGTTGTTGTAAGGGTGGTGGGGGTCTCTGCACTGGTTGTGGCTGTGTTGTTGGACCCCGTAGCAATGGAGGCGGTACATTACTCTGTGAATTGACACCGATTGGTGGGGTTTGTGACGCTGGGATTGGTGAAGCATTACTCTGTCCATTGACCTGCTTGAAAAAAAAATAGTCACAAAGTTTGTGAACACAATGTTGACAATTTCTAGTGCTGAATGAATCACATGTTATGTATAGGTCAAAAAAATTAATTGAATTTAACAATATGACAAAACATAATACGTATATCACATTTCACATAAGCAGATTTTGATCGTGATTCTCTGATATTCATAAAGATGTTTTCTTCTTTTCAAAGAAACGACGAGTGGTGATTACTTTTTTTCCCCTGTCTGTATTTGACCACGACCAGTCTTTACAACATATCTTTTTTTTGAAATATCCCACTTTACCAACTGATTGAACAGTTTCTAGCGAGTCTGAAGCAACTTCTAAACAGTATGTCTGCTGTAAAAATGACAATGTGGATCATCATGGGATAGAGAAATGTCATTTAGTGTCAGTTTCAAAACAAAGAAAGTGATTACCATATTTAATTGTGAAAACCATACCTCAGTTCAATGACTGCAATGAACGGGAGGACAGTTTACCCACAGTAAAAACAGCCACTGAGAGAAAAAGAGGGAGAGCTGTTTCAGTTATACATACTTCATCATCACTGTTTCTGCTGTCTTTGGACACGCCATGCTCAGCTTCATATTCTTCTATCACTTGGTCCAGATTAAACCGTCTTCGGTAGTTGACAAAGAAACTGCGCACCTGTGGCACTGTTTTGTTTCCCACCACATCGGCTATTGCTTGGTAATTTCGGCCATATTTTCTTACAGCTGAAAAAAATAGGATAGAGGAGTATATCACTTAATGCTTGTATACTTCTCAGACTTGAGCACCGGTAAATCATTTCAGAATGACATTATCGTCTTTCACATTTATCGCACAAAGTTGATTGATTCATCAGACCTTCTTGGTGTTTCAGGAAATGCGCTTAATTGGTTCCGCTCATATCTTTCTATTAAACCGTAGCCAGTGTGTTGTTATCGATTTCACTAAATCAGGTGTCCGTCAAATTTATACCGGGGTTCCACAAGGGTCAGTTCTTGGCCCTATACCATTTAATGTATATACATCTCATTTGGGGAAATTAGTTGTAAGTCATGGTTGCCTGTATAGTTTTTATGCAGATGAGACATCATTATATATGTCTTTTAAGATCAATGAAGCTTCTGTGACAGCCAGCAATTTTGAACTTTGTATTTCACCAGTTAGGTCTTGGATGTCTGCAAATTTCCTTTGTTTGAATGATGATAAAACTGAATTTGTAACTTTCTCTGCATCTTCCAGTAATACTTCGGATGATAGAATACAGAGGATACAGGTCAGTGACACATTGATTCCTGCTCAAAGTCAGGCAAAAAGTCTTGGAGTTATCCTGGATTCTGGTCTTACGATGTACCCTCATGTCAACAATATCTGCTGCTTAGCTATTTTTCACTTACGACGTATTGCAAATATCTTTCTAGATCAGACACGGAAGAGTTGATTCACGCTTTTGTGACATCTCACATTGATTCATGTAATTCGCTTCTTAATGGTCTTCCGAAATACTCAGTTAATCGCATTCAATGTAGTCAGAATATAGCTGCTAGAATTGTAACTTGCTCAAGAGTCACTGAGCATATCATCCCGATTTTGTTTCAGATGCATTGGCTGCCTGTTTCTCAACGTATCGTTTTTAAGATTCTTTCTTCACCTATAAAGGTATCCAGTCACTGGGTCCAAATTATCTTACTAGAATGGTTAATTTGTACGTCCCAACCCGTAATCTAAGGTCCGCTGACCAATTTAAACTGTGTCAAAGCAGGTCGCGCACAAAGAAATATGGGGACCGTGCCTTCAGTATTACCGCCCCCTTTTTATCGAACAACCTTCCGATTGAGGTTTGTCGCTCCCAAAGCCTGCCAAGTTTTAAATCAAGTCTTAAAACACTTCTTTTTAATTCTGCTTTTAACTGAACTTATCCATTGTATTGATTTTTTTTTATTGTTTTGTTTTTAATTCTTGTAACCTTTTATAAAATTGATTGTATTTTACCCAGCGTCTCTGATCACACTATTTGTGTGGATTTAGTCGCTTTATAAATGAATAAATTGTTATTAAATTATTATTATTATTATCATATAATACAAGGATTGTTAATGGACAGTTGGTCAATTCATCAAGGTTGTGGTACGAAAGGTATAACTTTTCTAACATTTACAAACGCTAACAAATATACTGAGTATTTTTTTCCCCGTTTCTGCCCTGCTAATATCAAAACAGTCAACACTGAGTACTGCGACTGGCTGCATGTCATAGTTTTCTCACAAACTGTTCTGTATGTTCTTTGTTTACCTTGAACTGCGATCAATAATTCATCGTTTGTCCAACGAGCATTATTGCGCTGTCCATTCTCAGCCGACTTCAGGTCGTCCACACCGAGGTCAAACTTGTCTTTTTGTTGGCTTAAAATCTGTTTATTCAATTGCACCTGCGGAGAACGGAGGGAGCAGGGGTATATTTGGTTAAAATATATATTTACGAGATACTATGAGACTGTGTTAGTCACCAGGCACAGCCGCAATGAGAACATATCCTGGGAGAAATGTGACTATGAGACAGCCACAATAAATTAGAAAGACTTTGTAAATATGTATGAAATACACAACTCCTAAGGGCAATACCTCTATCATTGAGCCAGTGATTGTTCTAGCTTTCAACTTTTCTGAGCTGTTTTGAGTCAGCTCTTGAGTCAATGATATTGAGTCAGTTGTGAGTCAGTACAGCTCAGAGGAAACACTGAATTGAGATTTTAAACTAACTTTAACTAAAGTGCTCCCTTCCACAGTATGAGGAACATTAATTTTATTGATGACAAAGTCAAGCAGAGCATCATGTAACTAAACAGTCACCTTTTTTTTCAGAGACACCAGCTCCGTGTCTAGATGTTTGAGCAGCACATCGCCACCTTGGGACGAGACGTTAGTCACCGCTATCAAATCTTCCTTGTCCAAGTACATGCCCCTTGGTGGCTTGCGTTTACTTTTAACGGGGTTGTGCCGGTCGGGACGCGGGGTTTCGTTTTTCATGGGTCCAATGTTGGTCCTCATAACACCTGTACGTCTATTTACGAAAAAACAGAACAAAATATTTTTTCTGCCAAAAATGCTATCAGCAATAATTATTTCAGTTCTTGTAAACATTCTAGATTATATAAAGCTTGATTTTATTTACAGCAGGCATATAACAGCAGCAAGTTGGGAATTTTTCATCGCGGAGGTTAGCATATGATTGCAATTCTGTCAATGCTTGATATACAAAGTCCTCCAAATGTCGGACAGCTTCCTATATACTTGTGAGGGTAGTGCCAGCATTTGCTGCCATCTTGTATTAATCCAAAGTAAACCAATTGTTTGAATTATCAAGAATCAAACATTTTGAGGCAAGCAACTACTCATGTATGGTGTTTTGATAATATGACAGAGCACAATGCAAATGAGTGACATAAATTTCCTGCCCTATTTCAATAAAGGAATGAAACAATTCTCTATAAAACAATGAAGAAGCTATCTTGTACAAACAGTTTTTCACTTTTTGCCTCCATATCAGTGAAGTTTACGATGTATTTTAGAATGATTTGTATGTATGATGGACAACCACATAGACTGAAGTCACTTCTCTATTTCTATAGGAAAGCAGCAGGGTTGACTACAACAAACAGCAGTGTAATTTCCTGCAACAGCTGAGGAGTGTGTGAATGACTGGGATTGTGGTGAAATTGAGTCTCTAGTCTTAGATCTGCACCTTTTTTTCTCATGCTGCATTGATGTGAATCAACTCTTTCATCCTTGAGACAAATACGGGACAAGAGAATTGTTCAGCAGAATAAACAAAATCATCTCAACGGACTAAAGCTGAATTCTAGAGTGTAGCCTGGACTGCTTTCAAAGAAGCACAATAGCTATAAAGGAATCTTACAAATTCATATGCAACTGATATCATAGGATCAATATGAGTTTAGAGATCTGTACACAGATGTTACTTTTTAATAAACACTTTTCAGATATAAAATTAACTAACAGAAAACCCCTCTGGGCTGAAGTCAGAGTTACGGCTTTTGACACTGGTTCTGATAACCGCCTTCTAGACAATGTGTGCATTGTAACGAACACTCCAAGTTCTGATTTTTTACTTTTGTTTGTTTGTTTTTTTCTTCTGCTACCAGTGCAATGTTGAAATCAGACACAATTTGGCCATGGAATGCCATCATAAACAGGGTAGACACAAGTGATGTAAAGTTACATAACACACAACACAAAGAAACAGGCTGGGCTAGTTGTTGTTCCCCTTACCTCCAGTAGCTGTAACAGGCATTGCATAGAGATCCTTTTGGGGTGGAATGGATCTGACTTGACGGTGTCTGACAGTTGGAACACGTGTGCTTGTCTCGGTCTCCCTGTCAAGATTCCACACAATCGATCACTTATTTACAAACAGGTGATAACAATATGATCCAATATACTCCCATATTTACCAAAACTGTCATTTATTACATCCAAAAGTATGGAAATCCTTCACCTTGAATTTGATTTCAAATCAAATTTCAAGCATTACAGTAGGAAGATCAGCTTACCCTGTGTTCTGGGTCAAAGTCACTGTCAACGACATTTTCTTCATCCGAGGGGTCATCACTGCAATAAACCACACACATTTGCTGTTAAACAGTCGTTAAAGTAAATTACTCGGTGACATCCGATAGCTTCAACTGCTACTTCAAAGTGTCTGAATATTTACAATTTTTGTTGATGTTTGGAGTACATCGTTGAAAAGGGAAAGAGACCAGATAATGGGTTATCTTCACCCATGCAATCAGATAAAATAAATAGGTACGGTATATAATGATAAAAACATGCCCACTTGCAATTTATCACTGCAACGGGCATCTCTGTTAAGTTTAATGACATTGCAACTAGAACCTACATGGTTTGACCATTTCATTAGGAATTCTGATAATCTCTCTATAGTTTGGTCAACATGTCTACAAGTCCAAGGTTGACATATGCCTATCACACATCCGTGATCAAATCATGTGACACTTGTTGCTCATGCCTACCTGCCACTGTTTTCTTTCTGCCCGCCGGCCAGTTTACGAGCCTGTCTGTCCATTAGACTGGTTCTTGTCCGAGTTTTCTTCCAGGAATAGTAATACTTAACCAGGCAGCTGATGGACTTGTCCGGTAACTGCAGGAGGAATAAAAATGGATTCGTGAAATTTCCACATCTGACTTATGCCAAAAATCACTGATATACAAATATATTTTAATGAAATATATCGATTACACTGCAACGACATTTTGCAGAATTTTGAATCAGATACTATATGTTTACCAGACACTTCTGCACATTGAATATTTACAGTCTCATTAGTAGATAATAATTCATGGAAATATGAACGATTATTCAGTGATACACTGTAGCAAATACCATGTCTTTATCATATTGGAAGTAAAAAAAAAACCAGACGGTAGCTTTGGCGGTATGGGAGCCTTTGTGTGTGACGGACATACATCCGCACATACCCACAAATATACAGACACAGACGCCACTCAGACTCATCATATAAGCTCTTTTTGGTATTTATATATAAAACCAAATATGAGCTAAAAAGGAAAAGGGGAGGAAAATAAAAAAAAGGTTTGCAGAGATAAAGCTGAAAGATGATTATCTTCTGTACGATGAGGCGTTCAAAAGTTACTGACATGAATGCAAAAACAGTACTAGGTGTATCAAAGTCTGGGGTAAAATACACCATGGATGAAATATCATAAATTACAGACAAACTTCTGCATGGGAAAGTCACAGGTGTAAGGTTGGAGGTCACAATTAATACACACGCTTTTCATACTATTTCCCTGTGCACAGCTCCACATTCACCATGTATAATGGTGGTGTGGGGCTTGACCATGGTGATGCATGGGCAAAACTACTATATACAACAGTACATTTACATACATGGCACCTTGGGCAGAATTCAACTCTGCAGTACTATACATAGTGTTCACAGGTTCTCACCAGTCTGTTTGATTCAATAGTTAATACACCTAACTATAATTGACTTTTTCATTTTGAATCTGATAGTTTTGTTGACATCGCAGCCATGTTATTTTCAAGGGATAGTAATTCTGTCGGTACTACCAGTCAATAATATCCAAGCACTCTTTCAACTGGATGCCGCTGGATTTTTGTATAACATTTGCTCAAATATAATTTTGAGAAACCACGCAGTCTATCATATTACTGGATTTATACCTTATATATCTTGGAACTCCTTTAACACACAAAAAATCTTTCAGGTCAAGAAAAGCCCAATCAAAAGCCAATAATTTCACAGATTTTTCAAGACATGACATCACATACACAAGGTTGTTGATTTCCTCTTATCCTCCCACCAACCATGATTATTGAACTCTGATAAACTATGACCTGCTCTCCATTAAATTTTAAACAAAAAGACAGAGAAAAATTTTAAACTGCAGCACAAAAGTTAGTCATGAAGACCAGATATGTAAAATACTGTATTGATTTCATACTGAAACATTTGAGTAATAAAACCCAATCATTTGACACTGATACCCGATAAAGAAGCCTCCCAACCCCCACCATCTAATGCCAAGCAATGCATTAAACAGTCAACAAGTGTGAACTTGCATATAATCACCCATAACAGGCTTATTTCCACACAAGGTCACACTTGAGAGTGGCGGTGTGAGACAGGATTTCCTTACCATCTGTCTGATGCGATGGAAACTTTTGCCGTGAAAGCTGAAGGCCTGCTCAAAGAGCACTTTATCTTCCACTGTCCACTCGTCAGGGAAGGGTGTGAAGTTTGGTAAATCTGAGAGGGACTTCTCGATGTCGTGCCGGTGCCAGAACAGCATGCCCAGTGCCTGTTCTGTGTTGTACCCATGCTTCTCCTTGGCTACCTTGATGTACTCGTCCACTGCAAAGGAAGACAAATGCGACATGTGTAAAGGAGTGAACGTTGTTTATCAACATTTTACCAGTACTTGTAGAAAAAATGTTTTTAACTATATGCCGAGCCGAGCCTTTTGGGAGGAATGATACACACACAGAGTAACAGTGATGAAGTTGAACTGACATTTGTTGTATAATCAATCTGTTCTGTTGTTGATATGATGAGATGCACAGAGGAGAGGAAGTCGGAAACACACCAGTTTATTTCCTGTTACAGAGATAAATTTCAAATCACAACACCGTACTCAAAACTTGAAATCATGTTCATTCTCTCACTTCCATTTTGCAGTGTTGAGGTCCAGACTTGCCAGAGAAATCAATGGCAGTGTACAACAAACAATTTTTGAAAGTGAAGGGTTTAAAGATGGCCTTCGTAAAACTGCTTGTTTACTGACATTGCAAAATAGCTGTATAAATCTTTAATAACAGTTTGATGGACTTATACTACAATGTTACGTCGTATAAATGCTTACATTTTTCATCTGCAATCTCACCAGTAGGAGCCCAAACTAGAAGTGCTTCGGGTCTGCCTTCACCTCGGTGTCCGGGAGTCACATCTATGATAAGTAATCATGAAAAGTATGCTATTAAAACATTTCTCCTCTATCACATGCTCCCTTCTGACATAACAGAGACTGGGTGCAAATGCTACAGACCTTGACAATCTTTGGAGTGATGGCTTGGTTGTGTACGTCAGATGGTACCAACAATGGAAGAACTAAACATTTATTGCAAATGTTTGATATTTCTGGTAAACAATGATTGCCTTCAACAGTGATATTAGTCTTTTTAAAAGTCAGTTCGTTGTATGATATACAATGTTTAACTTCCTGGTATTTATTTTAAGTGTCAACAAGCGACCTAGCGGCCGATATAGCTCCGCTGTGTTTATGTAGAGAATAACTATTTTTTACACATGTTGATGAAGAAGGGTGGAAATCTTTGATAGCTCGATGCAGTGGCCAGAAAAAGTGGCTAAAATAAGCTGCAAAAATACGCAATTGAAGATTATCATACTTTGAATGTATCACATAGGATCATCCCTAAGAACAAGTCAACCAAAGCTATCTGATGAGTAGTTTTTGAGAATAAATTTTTTGACCAAAAATGGCAACAATTGCCCCCAAAAGTAAAATTGCAGATTTCATCATAATTTCAAAAGATCAAATTTAGTTCATCTATAGAAACCTGTATACCAAATTTCAAAGCTTGTTAGACAAGTACTTTTTGAGAAACACATTTTTTGACCAAAATAGGAAAAATTGCCCCAAAAATTCAAATTGCAGATTTCATCATTATTTCAATAAATATCATTTAGTTCATCTATGGAAACCTGTATACCAAATTTCAAAGCTATCAGATGAGTTTTGAATATACACATTTTTTGACCAAAAATGGCAAAAATTGCCCCAAAAATACAAAATTACAGATTTCATCAGAAATTCAATATATATTACTTAGCTCATCTGTAGAAACCTGTATACTAAATTTCAAAGCTATCAGACCAGTACTTTTTGAGAAACACATGTTTTGACCAAAAATGGCAAAAATTGCCCCAAAATTACAAAATTGCAGATTTCATCATAATTTCAATAATTATCATTTAGTTCATCTGTAGGAACCTGTACACCAAATTTCAAAGCTATCGGATGAGTAGTTTTGGAAATACACATTTTTTGACCAAAATGGTAAAATTGCCCCAAAATTACAAAATTGTAGATTTCATCATAATTTCAACAACTATCATTTAGTTAATCTGTAGGAACCTGTATACCAAATTTCAAAGCTATCGGATGAGTAGTTTTGGAAGTACACATTTTTTGACCAAAAATGGCAAAAATTGCCCCAAAAATACAAAATTACAGATTTCATCAGAAATTCAATATATATTACTTAGCTCATCTGTAGAAACCTGTATACTAAATTTCAAAGCTATCAGACCAGTACTTTTTGAGAAACACATGTTTTGACCAAAAATGGCAAAAATTGCCCCAAAATTACAAAATTGCAGATTTCATCATAATTTCAATAATTATCATTTAGTTCATCTGTAGGAACCTGTACACCAAATTTCAAAGCTATCGGATGAGTAGTTTTGGAATACACATTTTTTGACCAAAAATGGTAAAAATTGCCCCAAAATTACAAAATTGTAGATTTCATCATAATTTCAACAAATATCATTTAGTTAATCTGTAGGAACCTGTATACCAAATTTCAAAGCTATCAGATGAGTAGTTTTGGAAATACACATTTTTTGACCAAAAATGGCAAAATTGCCCCAAAAATACAAATTACAGATTTCATCAGAAATTCAATACATATTACTTAGTTCATCGATAGAAACCTGTATACCAAATTTCAAAACTATCAGACCAGTACTTTTTGAGAAATAATTTTTTGACCAAAAATGGCAAAAATTGCCTTAAAAAAGCAATTGCATATTTCTGCACAATTTGAACAAATCTGAAATAGATCATCCCTAGGGACCTATGTACCAATATCAAAGCTATCTGACTGGCAGTTTTGAAGAAGAAGATTTTTAAAGATTTTTTTACCAGAAATGACAAAAATTGCCTTAAAAATACAAATATGCAAATTTCGCCACGATTTGAACAAATCTGACTGAAGTCACCCTAAGCAAACTGCATATCAAATTTCAAAGCAATCGGACAAGCGGTTACAGAGAAGAAGATTTTTTTACCAAAAACACCAAAAAATGCCCCAAAAATACAAATATGCAAATTTCACCACGATTTGAACAAACTGAAGTGAGGTCACCTTAAGTGAACTGCATATAAAATTTCAAAGCAATTGGACTTGCGGTTTCAGAGGAGAAGGCAATTGTTGACGGACGACGACGGACGACGACGGACGACGACGACGACGACGGACGACGACGGAAAATCAACCTATTTGATAAGCTCCGCGTCGCTGACAGCGGAGCTAATAAAAGGTTACTCGAAAACCAGCAATAATGGATGAGACACACTATCATCAAAAAAGTATACAACAGACATTTAGTAAACACTTTTGGTAGTTTCCTAAAGTTAAAGGCATGTTACACAGGTAAGTGTATGGACTTACCCATTTTGGAACTTAAAATATTTGAAATGGCTGATGTAAACAGAGAAAACTGATTAGAAAATAACACTGAATCAAATTCAATGAAAGCAACTCTCATGGGACAGCAGCTATTA
Source organism: Ptychodera flava (assembly GCF_041260155.1). Taxonomy (NCBI): domain Eukaryota; kingdom Metazoa; phylum Hemichordata; class Enteropneusta; family Ptychoderidae; genus Ptychodera; species Ptychodera flava. Next base: position 18,125,313 of record NC_091941.1, read on the forward strand.
TCTTTGACAAATTTTTTAAAAAATGTTGCTTTGTGAGGGAGACTGGAATTATGGTAAAAATTTACATAAGTGGATGATACACAAGATTAGTTGATTCGTAAGCAAACAGCATACACGTATGAAATTGCTGAACAAAGAAATCAAGATTCAGGATTTCTCTGGTCAGGGATTAAAGTGGACACACACACTTATGACCTGAATGTGTGTATGTGTGTAATTTCAAAAGCCATACCATAAGAGTTTGAACACGCCCACGACAAAAAAAAGTACAGGGTACAAAGATTAGCAGGTGGGCAAAATCACTAAGACAAAAGGTCAAACATATCAGCATCCGTCTGTTTCACTTCTTCCAGTGAAAAAAATATACTTTCACAAGCTTTAGCAATTAAAAAATTTAACCATAACATAAATGTAAATAAATAGCGAAACACGTCCTAAAAAGTTAAATTTCAAAAGGCAGGGCCATAGCAAAATCCCAGAAGTGTCTCACACCCTGAAACAGGTGGGCTGTAAACACATCACCTTTATTACACAACTGTGTCAAAGAATGTGAAACGGGAAGTGTTTCACGTTTAATTTAACGCTTTTTTCACGGTGGAACAGAACATTCTCGTGACACGTTTTCTCTACACTGAACATGATAAAAGTTTAATAGAGCATTTGTTCTAACATGATTATTAAAGTTTGGTAAAATATTTGTTCTTTAAACGTATATCATTTTTAATCCGAGGGTTTAAAAGGTGGGACTAAAATCAATTAGGTTTGGAAAAAGTGGAGTTATTTGCTCTCACAGAACTCTCGGTGATCTTTGAAAATTCAGCAGGCTATTCAGGTTTCTAATCCTATGTAATCCAGGTAAGCGATTCCAAATTGCCTCTCTGACTTATAAAAAAGGACAGAGGCTTCAGTTACACAAAGCCCCTTTTGTTGGAGAAATATGAAGGTCAAACTACGTTACTTGGTGTTTTAGCGAAGAGTCATTCAGTGCGTGATCAAAATGGGTCCCTACTGATCAGTGAACAGAACTTTAAAATGCTTACTAAAAAGTCATTCTGAGGAGGTAACTTCAACAATAGAGTTAAAATCAAATTGCAATTTGCATTATGATTTCTCTATGCTTCAGTTATAGAAAACGCATTTACCTACATACTACACAAAAAATTCAGGTAGGAAAATTGTACTATCATAGTCTTCTTGTGGGAAATCTGTCGAACAGATGGTATAAAAAGATTTAAAACAATCGGCAAAAACCACAAACAATTGAAAGTAAGGGGTAATGCTGTGTGTTGTGTTGTTGGTTGTCCCTGCGGCGCTTTTCAATGATCTCAGCTGCCCTGAATAAACTGTCTGTGCGTCCTTGACCCGCCGCTTGTGGCCTTGTTCAATGACATCTTTGCATAGTAAATAAACCTTGTATGATACTTTGATTATTGGACTGAAAGTGTTAAAATGACGTGCACATTCAATGTTTTTTTCCCCCTAAATTGCCTCGATTTTCATGCACAATCGAACAATTGAAATAAAATTTTAAAAAATTAAATAACAATACATGATATTTGCTTTAGGAAAAATCAACAAGTTTTTTTTTTCAAATATTCCGTTCAGCCCTAAACTCATAAATATTAAAAACAGCACGGCAGTAATGTTATTTTATATTCATATCACATGGACGCACCATTGTTCAAGGTTATATAAAAAGCAATTGTATTTGGTTTTTTCAACACCAGTCCTAAAAATTGAGTATGACCAGATTAGAGGCACCTTGAAAGACGTAAAAACATTATTCATCTGTTAAACATTGTTAGGACAAAACGGTATCCTTTTTTTTCAAGAACCCTCACTGGATCATATGCAAATTAATATGTTAATGTTGTGCTAAGATGCCACACATTTTTCAGGTAAAACAAGCCTTCCAAAAATGTTAGTTTGGAAACATTGACCACGTTTAAATATGTTCCTATGGTGACACGAATATCCCCCGATGGCTTAAGACAAACCTGTGGCCTGATAGCAGATGGCCTTTGTTCCCGAAAAAAATCCATAAAATTTATGCAGATCTTTTCGAGGTCAGTAGAAGAATAAAGGCAACCGTAGGACACAAAGAAATTAATAGTACCGTTAATTACTTCTGGAACACATGCTTGATATTCTTCACCAACTCGCATTCCCGGTTCTGAAAAAAGAAAAAATCAATGTGTGAGTCCATAAATTGAAATGGGTCATCCAACATGACTTTTTTGTGGAACAGAGAAGTCTATCCTACAACACCAGAACTCAGTTTACCGTGTTCGTCATCCGAGCTGCTGCTGGCGCTATCATCTGACATGTGTCCATTTGAAGCTCCCCCTATATGCGACCCGTTGTTTCGGGTACTGATCTCAGAGTCGCCGTTTCTATCTGCCATAACCATTTGTATCACTATGCTTGGCCCGTGGGCTCAAATCATAAAATTAAGAATTATTTAAGTCGCCGCGAGTACATAAAGTGGGATCGATGTAAGTCACCGTACTATTCATCAACCTAGGCTTTGCCACAGATACATTGGTAGTACCGGTGATATTAGTCCGCAACAAATTTGGCAAGAGGAAAAAAGACCATATCAAATCGGGACATTTTGCGGTAAAATTTCAGAGTTTGATGGTGCAGAATGTTTCGGAACAATTTAAGGTGATATATCTTGGTACGCGATGGTCTGGACCACACTTATAATGTAGTACTACTTTCTTTAGCGTTTGTATATTATTTCAAGATTCTGCGTAAAACGGTGCATCATTTGCAGTGCCGACCGAAAAATTTTGCACGTAAACACTTTGGGGGCTCCATTTCGAATATTTTTTGAAAATCACAACTGGTTTATACCTACTAACGGGAAATAACAGCACGCAAAGTCGAAATTTGGTTTCATAGGTCCGCAAAAGCGAACGGAAAACACACCCTTTCTGGTGATCGGGGCTATGGTGGCCCTCTTAAGCCACCGTAGAAAACAGATCATCTACATGTCTATTCTGGTTGAGTGTACTGTACTGTACTTTTGGATATGTATTTAGGCCTATTACCTTAAACTAAATGCATGGTACGTTCTTCAACTTCGTAGTGGTATCACAGAAACATATTTTTTTTGTCAATAAGAATTTTAGTGATAAATTAACAGTTGGATATATATGATTGTTTTGAAATGGTAAAACAAACATTATTTGCATACACCTGGTGCATTGCTTTGCGACTCGGGACAGCGATAACAAAGGTTCTCGCATAATGTGTAAAATTCCACGGTCATAAAACGCCTCGCTCGGCACCGTCGCAAAATAAACATTCATTAAAACCAAACAGGAACACCACCATTACGGTACGTTGTATTTTCTTCACGTTCAACAACACAGAGGTGGCCTTGTACGGCAAAGTTACGGACACGACAGCACACAGAATCAACACGAACTTGCACTGAATTTGCATTTGTAAAAGAGATGTTCGGCCGTATGGGCTCCCCACAAACACCTGCGTTCTCGCTAAAAAATGCGCGCTCGCACGATTGCACGCCTACGCGCAAAGCACGCCCGGTTTCTTCAGATACGACTTGGTACTTTGAATGTGAAACTAATTAAAATTAGGAATTTAATCAAAATGCTCGTGCAGGCTGTGAGTTACCAAATGGTAGCCTACAAGAAAAGTTTGTTCGTGTCGACATTTGTCGTTCCCATGAACATGTCTTCATGAGAAATGAGGGTAGGCGTAAAAATGCTCGTATCCGGCGGTGTTTAAGTCATCGTAATGTTTAGTCACACAATGCTATCGACACAGACGATCCCTGTGAGTCAGTAATTGGCAGCAAGACTTAGGCCTATTAGGGATAAAAACTTACTTTCTCGAAAAAAACTAATTTCGATTTATTTTTAACTGTCTTTTCCCTCTCGTTCATCACTTTCCCTAACTCAATGTAACGATATTCACCTTTTACTGAAAGGTTTAAGGTGAACACCAGGCCGGCCTTATCTTTAACATTGAAGGTCACGGAAACAGCTCAGAAATGCTTATTTGCATAAACAAGATTTGGCATGAAACAAAAGAAAGTGTCCGACGTTTGCCCCAAAATATGCAATTGCAAATGACAATGGCTTCACAGATTAAAAAGAAGTTAGGATGAAAATGCAGCTGGCCTTAGCATAGAACGTAAATAACAATAGGTAGAGTGGATTTTCGGCGGGGTTCTATGTTGTTGGTAGTCTACATCGGCAATTTATTAAAGTGAAATTGTACCTATTAGAGTAATGTTGCTTTCACTATGGAGAAAACCAACCAATTAAGCACGGTGTTATATGTTACCGGAATGCGAAAAAAGAGAGTCTTGTTTATACGTGCGAGCCATCTGTATCTCCTCTGTTGAACAAAGGTATTCGGACTTCCGCCCAAAGGCTGAGAGGGCTGTTCTGTGAAATAGCTTTCTTTCCAGAAGAGTGTCACCCTTTAAAAAAATAATGCTAACTAACACGAGGGGGTAAAATCTCTCTAAAAGTGTATGCAAGTAAAACAAGACAGTAGGAGGAGACCCGCTAGATCTTGGTCGGGCCGCCGACTGCGTTGTTTGTTCTCTGGAAACAGAATACAGGACTTCTTTCATCAAATCTTAGAGACTTATATAAGAGAATGCGCTGGTAACGCACCGGTAGACAGTCACGAAAAGCCGAGGCTGCAGCGTACATAAGCTGCACACATGACCTTAAATTAATAAAAGAGTACGGCGGGATTTGTTACGGCACGCCAAATCCCGACCACTGAGCATAGACAGTCGAGTTACGAACGGAAGACCAGCAAAAGTGGCATTGAGACGGATCAGCGAAATCCTCATGGTCACCCATAGAAGATACATTGTCTTGATGTGAGGGAGGAAGACACACGGCACCAGACAGAGACGAGTGTGGGACTTCACTTGTTAACCTAAATAACACCTAATGGTGTAAATTTAACATCGAACACATCGTACAAATCTCACCTTCTTCCTCGTCTCCGTTAATTCCGTTTACGTCCGGCATGGTGTCACTGAGTGCGATTGACCGAGTATACCGGTCAGCAAGTCACGTGTGAAGGCTGAATTTCAATGGTACACGAGCTAGGGGTCATTCATAGCAATCCTCACTGCATTTTAATACATGTATATTGTTTGCATTTTTAACTGGCTTGAAGAGCGCCCTCTACGAAAGATAAGACACATACTGAGTTCCCTATAAAAGTCGAAGGAGCCTGAACGTGATTCACAGGTAAAGGTGAACGCAAAGATCACATGATTATGAAGTTAAGTATTTGTTTAAACTTTTTTTGCGTTCACCATTAATTTATTTATTTATTTTACAACAAAAATTACCGAAAACTTACTGAGCAATATATCTATTAGTACTTGTTCGTAACACTTACATGACACCACGAAAAGTGAAAAAATGTTAGGAATTAACTACATTCAAAAATATTGTCACTTTTTCATTATTGTATATTTGAAAACTACTTCTCCCGACGTTAAATTTTGAGATACATAGAACAGAACTGTATGTGGGTCATGTTAATTACGTTATGACAACTTCACTGGTAGCTGCCTAAATTGAAGCAATGAGCTTATCATTGTCTATCAGGATGAAGAGTTGTAAAATCTTCTTCCGGTGACTTTCAAAGACGAAAACAAGTTACTGACCAAATAATTCAAGAAATCGGTGAAAATATCTCGACTATAGGAACGAGTGTAACGTTCGGGACTGTCTTCAATACTTGCCCGATACGACAGCCATCGAATCCCAATTACTGTGTTCATTTACATTTGTTTGGAACAATATCAGTATGATTAAAAAACAACAACAAAAACAACAAATTAGTTCTCTTCACGACAACAAGAACGCCAACCAGGTTACTAAGCTCCTGTAATTTGACTTCCAAATGTTATAGGTTTTTGTTATTTACTGTTTCATAACATGGACCTGGCTGACGTCTGTCTGCTATACGCATGAAAGCACTTTGGAGGGTTCAATAGCAAGTATTAGATTCCCATGTAAATGCAACATAGATCCCTGTTTATAAAATGGCCAAGGAGATTTTGAGCGTCATGAAACCATCAATTACAGGCTGAAACACTTCTGTCTGACATACGCATTTATTGAACGATGTTTGTCAAATTAAGGATTAGTTCCCCATTATGAGCGCATCATGAATTCCTGTTTCTGAAGTTGTTCCTGTTCTGAAAGCGACAAGTGAATCCCGAATTTTTAAAAAATATCATTTATATGCTAAAAAACAAAAAGGAATATAGTTGGGAGCGTTTGCAGCACTCATAAACAACCGTGTATAAACGGTACTCCCATTTTCTTAGTTTTTTCTGTCTCTTGATTGCCGTTACTTACACTGACGATGGATTTGACAAAATTGACAACACAGTCAGCTGTATTGCATTCAAGATTTAGACCACTTTTAATACTTACAATACTGGTGTAAAGCTTTCAATAACTTCAATACTAAAAACAGCGACCGAAAGTCGCCCGTACTGGCGAAGGCTATAGGCACGGAGGTGTCAGAGGGACCTAAGACCTACATTGAACCACAGTTCCTCATTCTCATCGCGTCGCAATTTTATTGAGTTGATGGAAATTCTCCGGCCTTGCATGAGACTATAGTTGACGTCACTCCGCTACAAAAGAACATTAACCCTTTCACCACCATGGTTTGGCCCAGACCTATTGTTATTAATGGTGATTGTGGACCTGTTTACAGGCAATTGGGGTGAACAGGTTAAAATGGTAGGGCTATAAAATTTTAACAAAATCAACGGCATTTCCCGGGAAAGTCTTTTGAATTCGAATCGCAAGGGATTTTTCATGAAAACTATTTTACATGTAATAGAATGGTAACTGGCGCTCATTCAATCTTTGAAAAGCAAAGCAGTAAAATAGAATGGTGCGTAAAATGATTGCTCCGACTGCATCTTTTGGCCGTTTCCGACAGGTAATACGTCAGTCTTTTGGCAAGGTATCATTTACGGTCTGAAGAGCCATGCATCATTTTTGCCACGAGCGAATCTAGTGGTAGTGGCTATTTTGAAAATACAGATGTAAGAATTTCACACCCGTATCACATATTTCAACAAAACTGATTATATGGTGTTTACTTTCCAACCCTTGTGACCATGTGACTCAACAACCTGTTGGTCCATCGCCACCATAAACACTTAGCGTCAGCTGAGCCATTGCAGTGATGCCTCTATACACCAAGATCAAACACTGAATTTTAATCGTATTTAGCCAGACAATATACCTACTGTAACAGTACATTCCATTTCTCTCAGCACTAATATTCATTTGCCAAGTCTATCAATGTGTATTCGATAAACTGATGTTCTTGAGCTCCCCGGCCCAAAGTCATCTTTACCAGTCTGAAAAAAATTCTCAGATTTTAAGAAAACACTATTATAAAATCCGTCCGGGCATCGTCTTTCTCTGTATATTTGATGCCTCTATATTTAGGCGTGCACCTATGGAGAAGGGTGCAGGTGATGGGTTGCAGCTGCCAACTTAAAATTTTTGTTTTTCTTGTCACGGTGTAAAAAACCGCATATTTTCACTCTTTGAAGGGGGTATTGTAAGTGGGCCCTGTTTTTCGCAGGGTTCATGTATCCCTGGCAATTCAAGTTGGTTAAAACTATATAAACCATTACATGTCCAACATCATGTTCTTTACCAGACTTAATTATTTGAAAAAGCTATGACGTACAATAAACATGACCTTAACAGGCTTATTTTGCTGGGATATGCAGGAACACAGCCAATTCTATTGGCTAGACACATGTGACGCTGTCAGAGTGATATCCCGGGTAGTTTGGTATCTATGCGGACTTTGAGTGACGTGACCTACATGGCAGTTAATGAAAGAGCAACTTTATGCTGAATCAGGGTATTAAGTTGATTAATTCAACCCAACCTGACGCAACAAGTCATGTGATTGTGTGACCCTTTCCCGGTCAAGTCTTTAAAAAATCAATACGACGACTAAGATCCAAGGAAGATCATAGTGACACACCACTGTGGCACATGATCATTATCAGGTCAGATGGGTCAAAAACCCTATGCTTAATCATATCTATGTATATTTTTAGGGGCCTTGAAATGGTCAACTCTGCTACCATAAATCGTGCGGGGGATGTTTTGCTTTGCTGATTTTTAACTTGACCTGACAGCCTCAGATAAGCCTGGCGACAAAAGGGCTGACCTTCACACAGGTTCATGTCCCCAGATAGCTTTTATAGCAATACTGAATAGAAATTTGCTAGGACATTACTTAGTACTGAATATGCCCCACAGACAACACAAATCAGTGCTCTAATTTCATGTCATTCATTTTGAAACAAAAAACACAACGTCACTGATCTATGCAAACCTTAAAGACAGTAATCTTGTCCTTTAACAACACAATTACACGCACAAATGAATGACTTCGTTGAAATATTTTATTTTCGCTGGACAAAAATCACGTACACGTTGACCTGTTCATCGCAAAAAAATTGCAGAACTTTGATTATTATGTCTCTGTTAACTTAAATACAAAATATTTGTGGTTGTTGCACTGGAAAAAGAGTTCACACTATTCTTCTGAGTCCCATAGATGATTTCTTGACATTGGTCCAGTTATCCTACATGACCCAAAGTCCTGTCTGAGATCACTCACTTCCTCGTCAGTGTCTTCTGATGAGCTGTCGTCACTGGCAAACCTGTCCAAGACTGTCCTTAAATCAGGCATATCAGGAGTCCTGATACTCTGAGTTGCAGCGGCAGTGGTCCAGAGACCGTGTGCAATCCCACAATTGCTGGATTCACGTGTCCTCTCACAGGAACGATTAAAGACTATTCTATGCACTCTCTGGAGGGGCGCAGAATCATTGATTATTGGAATATCGTCCCACATGAACACAGACTGCTCTGGACTCTGATCGCAAACATGGCCTGCATTGTGGTCGGTGTCCTCGATCCTGCATATTGATGACAAAGGGTTCCGGTGGCAGTTTTCGACTCTCGTGTCGCTCACAGCTTCTCTGCCAGAGTCGGTATCACAGATTTTCATGTTGGCGCACAAAATAACACACTTCTAGCGACAGTCAAAGATGTTTTCACCTTGGCTATCCAAACAGCTTGTGCCTGCAAAAATAAGAAAGCAGAATCTTAATGTTAACTTATTTCAATAAACAGTGAATTGCTGAGGATCAAGAATATTGAGAAACAGCGTGAAATAATGTACTTTTGGCGAGTATTCACATATAACTATCGTATCTTATCTTTGGGTACAATACTATTACATGTATATCCCATTGTAACCAAGTCATTTGTATCGTCAACGCCATATACTTCATGCAGGTATATACTAGTAGTTATTGACAGTTTAAACCTTTCACTATTGTGGTGGTTTAGCCCAACCCCATTGTGATCAATGGTGAGTGAGAACGTGTTCACAGGGCACCGAGGTGAAGTTTCATTAAATTTACCTGTTGATATTTCTCTCATATTTCGAAAAAAATAATCACAGTCCCTCCATGGAGACTGTGGTTGAATGTGTGACTTCTACCTAGCCACCTACTAGTATATTATCTGGCGAGCGCCTGGGCTAACAGAAAGAAATGGCTGTTCTGCCTTTTTTTTGACGATGATGAGGCTCAATTGGGAGGGGGGGAGCAATTCGCAAAACATTATACATCATGCGATCCCCGGGATGCGATCACATCGCTGTATAATTTTGCACATTGAAAAGGTCTCTGGTGTCACTTCAACGGTGCCAAACGACTTTGCCAATGCGGTGTATGAATGGATGGCCTAAAATCATGGAGACGGGAGGCTGGGTCATTTGCGAAGACAGTTCGCGGCCCATTAGACATAGACGAAGCACGCAGCAAAGTGTTACACCCAAAATATTAGGAACTTTTTCAATTTCAGTCCAACGCATATCCGTACAGCTATAGGCGTATGAAAACACTTCGTGTGTATCGCTGATACGACGTATTACCGTCGCCAATTTTTTCACAGGCATGATACAGACACACGAACTTGCTTGTGGATATCGCACCTACCCCTACCTCTATCGGCCGGTTTTTCGCTCAAGTTTTGGTAAGCTCAAGTTTCTATGGCAACAGTATATTCATTCAGAGGAAAAGATGCGGATCGATGTTGACTAGGCCAATTTAACACAGTGTGGTTCATATCAATACAAGGTAGCTGGAGTTGAACATTTCCGATCGGTCACCGGACCGAATCATCGAGAATGAGGATCGGGAGTCGGGAACTTCCTGCGCGTACCTGTCCAATATATACAGCGCTACAGTCGTACGTGGGAATCAATCTCGGAACTGGTGATAGCTAGTTGATAACAGAAGGTGTCATATCTTACTAAATAAGGCCTACCTTGTGCAATTGACGGGAGAGTCGATGACTGCACACCTCCACTGTACAGAACCAGAGACAGAGAGAACCACCGTTGATCCTGCCGGCAACATGGAAATTTCCACGACGGGTTGATTACCCTACATCGTGCCATTTGTTCGTATCCTGAGCTGATCGAGGATTTAGCCAATGAACGCCCCTGGTTTGCAAATACGCGTTGGTGTGAACTTTGAACTTTGCTGCACCGTCTTACTGATTTTGAACAGAGAGTGTGGAAAGATACACCCATTAAACTCCATAAACTTAATATTATCCTATACTTAAGTGGCTGTATTTACTATGTAAGTTTAAAATAGCTTTGAATAAGTATAAATATCAAACTGAAAGCTTATTAGACCATTATGTTGATACAGTGATATACAATAGTAGTGAACGAGGTCAGATGGTTTCATTAGTTTTGAAAGGGGTGTGGTGTACGTCATAGATGTCATACCCCGTTTATCACCAACATTTGCTCGTCATATTTACATGTTTTTACTTTGTTAACTAAACACGCACACATCGTACCACATGTATATGGAAGTGACATACGAATCAGTCGCTGGTAGCTTCTTTTGTAAGTAAATCCTTTTTCTCCGCCACAGCTGCTTCTAAAATGGTTTGTCTCTAGCCTAACTAAAGTACTTGCAACATGGCGCCACGACACTGAGCCTTCACTCGAACGACTTTTAGACAGTATTTTGCACACATTTCATCGCAAAGTATAAACATAACGCCACTATGTGGCACGAAGCTAGAAAGCAGGAGCGAAAGCTCCGTGGAATGATGGTAGATTACAAAAGAAGAGCCGAAAGAAGACGAGAATATTACGAAAAGATAGTGAGTAGACTTCTTTGCTACAACTACCTACCTCTTTTTTTACGTCCAATGTACATATGGTATATAAACCTCGAACATTTTGCATGTCTCTGTCAGGCACTCTCAGTAATCCTCAACCTAACCTCCTGTCAATGCTGCCTCCAAATCTACTTCCTGACAGGACATGAACTTTTGCCCTAAAGCCAAGTCAGTGTCATGACAATCGAGAACGTGTATTATCATATCGGTAACCGGAGAAGTCGGCCAGTTGCGAACTCGGCCAGCGCCGGTGCCGACCAACTCGGCCAGTGGGAGAAGTCGGCCAGGAGAAGTCGGCCACTCGCAACAAAGCAATATGATTGCATATGTATTCTCTTCACAGTTGTATATGCCAAACAATTTTAACTTTTTACAACCATAGTTTTTGTTATTTTGTCGGTTTAATATTCAGAAAACAACTCGAAGTCGAAGAGCTCCCACGTCCACCCTGCAAAACATGTACGGTCTGCCTCAGTATTTCTGCAGATCGGACGCGTACCGTATTAAAGTTCAGGCAAACATTATGCCATTTCTTCAGTAAAATTCATGGCTTGCTATGAAAGGGATTATAGGGCTGTCCTGTATCCTTCTATTTTTTACATCCATGCTATGACGAAGGCTGCAAAACTCGCTACCACGATCACGATACACCGCCATCTTTAATTTTACCCAATGTGTGTATATCATGCGTGCGTTGAACTGTGATCTGTGAAGTTTGCGCCCATCTTATGAATGACATTTTACGTACACATACGTGGACTATCCCTGAGTTTCAGTGTATCGTGCAAAGTTCATCCGGGGAGAACAAACACATTTGCAAAAGGGAAAGAGAAAGTTTACCACCTCCAGATGACCACTGAAATATTAAACGAAATGTGACTTGAGAAAATACTCAGTGAGCAGAGGGTCAACGAGTAGACACACTGTGTGCTGTTTGATTGAAAACTGTCTTCCCAAGAAACAATGTTGATTTGTGAGATTAGCAACACGTTCATACACAGGCCATTGAAACGTCTCTGAAACGGTTCTGGGCCAATACTGACACACAAAGTTATGTGTGGACACTCCGAAGTGGTTCTGAAGCGTTTCAGATTTGAGACGGTTTAGTCGGCCCGACCAGAGCCGTTGTAGGGATTAACTCTATCCGCAAATCGCTGTGTGGACAGACTGAGCCGCTTCAGAAGCGTTTCAAATGCCCTCACGCAACAGGTATTTGTAACATAAAACAAACAACACCAATATACAATATTCACTTTCGCCATGGCTGCCGAACACAGTACTACATCTCGCAGTATACTGGTCCGACGAAGAGATAAGCTTGCTACCAAAAACCCTATCAATTCGACCAGAAAAAATTCATTACGATTTGAAAAACGTCGAATTAATAGGAAATTAAAACTGCCGAAATAATTTAGTGGTCGAATTTAATTTGGAACGACGAGGATGAAATTTAAGCGAGACATGTTTGCCATGTTGAGACTGCTTCAAAGCATGGACTGTGAAATTTTGTGAGGTCGACAAATTTCGTAACAAAAAAACCTCAAACGCACGTTGGTGTCACATCAAAATCAAAGTGGCCGCGATTACAGACGGAACAATCTGTGACACTGCCACCGGCCGCTCGACGGACGACACGTAAGTTGACATCGTGTGCCAGCCCTTGGAAATATATTGTAACTCCTTGACAGGCAGATGAGATAGTCTTATAGCGTTTGATGCATTGAAAGTTTGTAAAAATAATAAAAAATGACATCACCGATCATAAGAAACGTGGTGTTGAAGATAATAGTTTTTAAAAGAAGACCGTGACGACCATATTTCTGTAAGTATTATCTAACTTTAGAAAACCAACATCTGAAGATTTACTTCAACCAACACTTTTGGATTTGTTCCACTCTTTATTATAAGATTAGTCGAATTTCTGGAAAGTAGGTGTACATTTTCGATGTCTGTGTATAGTCTACACCGAAGTCATATCCGAAAGAGTATAATCAGTTCGCGACAGCGTAAACCTCTCTCTCCCTCTTTCTCTCCAATGTTTTATATTGTCGACATTTATATATCAGTCTGAAGTTTCAGGTCACTGCTCATTACAAGTAGTTGATGTCAATTTTTCCGTATCGGGCATGGTCTCTATCGTCACTCTAATCGTTAGTGTTTTCCTGTTATATTCCATATCAAACTCAAAACACAACGTGAACAACGCTGATCTTTCGTATCGAAAACCGGTAAAGTTCGTAACTGGTGACATGTCACGGCCTGGAGAAAGTTCATCACCATCGATCGAATGTCCGTGGCGCTTTTGCTTCCAAATAGACATATTGAAATGCACAGGGAACTTCGCGGTATGGCAATTATATGAATTTTACCGTGAAGAAAGTCTGTGACTTTAAACTGGCCGTACAACCAACAATAAACATGGCGGAGCAATGATACCGATTTCAGAGACTTCGATTTTTTTTTCATTGCGACCTCGACCGCTGGTGAGAGCGAGTCGTCTATTTTTTTCCCACTGGCTATTTGGCTTTGAATTTTCAATTGCCATCATGTGCTAAGTTAAAGCTAAAAACAAGATGGGCGTTCTCTGTAAATTAATAAGCCTTTTGAATATGAAAAAATCGGGCATCTGAACCTCAACACGCAGCTTGAAAGTTGTTCTCCGAATCAGGACAGGGACATCGGCCCGGGACATCAGTGAGGCCGGATTTCACATAGTAGCAATGGAAACCGACGGCTCGTTCGTTGTAAGAAACCATGGGATGTACGCTCCCTTGGGCCGTGGAATTTCGCCGTATCGCCTCTACAGACTACACCGTCTATTACCTAACCATGCTATTAAACAATCACACGATAGTTCAGTAACATATATCTTCATTAATCTACCGATCATCCACCGTCGAACACTTCGAAAACAATGGTCGCGGTCACGGATTCAAGGACGTTCACAAGAAGAAATTATCAATAAGTGGCGCGCAGAATTATTTTTACTGGTTTTGAGAACTTCTAAAATAACTTGTAATCTGTATATCTTCACACATCGAACCGATATTGTATACCTATCACCGTCGAAGTTTATGTCTTTCACTGTAGAGTTCTTTTTATCCAAAACACAAATTCAGAAGAGTCCCACAGAGCAGTCAAATGAATGGATAATTGCTTCAAGCGAATGAAATTGCACGAAAGAATGAAAATCAACGGCACACCATGGACGTGATTTAAAACAATAGCGCTTGTGAATAGGACTATTCTATTTGAGTAAAAAGTGCCGTTTTTCTCGCAATTTTAGCAACTGTAACGACCCTTTATTCTTTAATACCTTTCCATAATTGAATTAAACTAGGTTTAGGGCTTATACACACAGTGTACACTGATGTACAGAACTTTAAAAAGTATTCTGCTGGTAACGAACAGGGGTTTACACTCTAATGGGCGCAGTAAAACAATGGTCACGTCCATAGGTTCAAGGACGTTCACGGGGAGACACGATGGCAAATAGTGCAGTGTCGTAAAATTGCTTAGACTAGTTTTAAGAACGGTACAATATCTGGTCATCGGTGTACCGCTACCTGTGAATCGAAACGACAAGTGTAGACCTATAGCTTCGAAATTTTATGGGAGAGACACCACGACTGAGACCGACAGTAGCATAACAAACTATTCCCAATTGTGCGTCCGTGTTTAATACAGACATCTCTGTAGGTGATTCTGGTTTCTCTTGAATCAAAAGTCCGACATTGACAAAATTGACATAAAATAAGTCCGAAAAGTTATGTTTATTCAACTAACTGATTCATCTCCTTTGATATCCCCTATTAGCAACATGTAAACAGTCCGGAAAGACTGACATCGATGTCTCCCGGGCCCCCATTTCTTCACCGTTTTGCAAAACATCTCATCAGCCGGACGCATGGGCAATGTCTTTGTACGTTGGTCAAAACTAATGACAGTATAGGTCAGGATGTAACATCGGTCAAAGTAATATCGAATATGGAAGACATTGATTGACAAAAATGAGAGGGAACGAGTCAGTAAATATCGAACCAATAAGGGGAGATCGAGACTGCCATCCCCCATGATTAATCAACTGGGAACAAAATATATATTTCGATCAACAGACTTACACAATGAGAGACAGCATTTTATTCAGCTATAAAATAAGTCACCGCCTTTCCTATAATAACACCCCGTTTGCGTTTCGATCTACTCTGCTCTGTCCCCAATCGGTATGGCCGTCCGGGTTTCGCCTGCCGTACTGACTGATACATGGTTATTTCTTCACACATTTTTTCATCGCTTGGCATAAAATACAGCATCTCTTTGGTGCACAAAGCAAATCAACGTTTAGAAGGAAAGTCACAGGAGGTTAGGATATTATATACCGTAGGTGAAATTAGAATGGAATGTTGAAGATGAAAAGACTTATCAGTCGACAAAAATTGCCATAAACCGAGAATTGAGATTGTCTATGATTAATTAATTGGGAACAAAAAGATTCGATTGAGTCATTAAGTTTGTGTTTGATTCGTTTCAAAAATGTGTTCCTACATTCTTATCCGATTGTTTGTGTTAATAAAAATGTTTGTTTCTCCTCGGATATTTGTAGGGAAGTTTGGATTAGTGTGGACGGTAATGTTTTGTTTGTGTGAGGAAAGCTTATGGCGAGGCGAAACAAACATTTTTATTAACACAAACAATCGGATAAGAATGTAGGAACACATTTTAGAAACGAATAAAACACAAACTCGACACAAAAACATTTTGGATAGTTAGGTGGGGAGCCTCTTTCACATTCTTTACAGCCAGTACAACGTCGTCCATTTCAGCCATCTTGTTACAAACAATGCTTGGCCATACACATCTTTTGAACTCGAGAGGGCGCATTAAGACGTCTTAAACATCAAAACAATGGCTTAATTTTGTGTATGTGGACGCAAGCGGACTCAATCTATTAATCTCCTGTGTTTACAAATCACAAATAGTGTTGCAGAAGCGTTTCAATTTTTCCCTGTCTGAACATAGTATAGGACTTTCTCCAAATACAGACCCTGTAATTATTGCGTCATTGCGATTATCTTTTTTCTTGTGCAGTCAATAGCATTCTTTGACAATTTTGTCATGAATATATTAGTCAGTTAACACTTCCCACACTTCATCAATCAACAGCTGTACATTATGGTTTCTGGAAGGTAAATTGTAAAGATGATTTGTTATTATTGCACCCCACGTATCATTTGATAATCATGATTAGCTTAGATTTAGTCACGTGGCATATTGAAAAAAGTAAAAACATGGTTTAGGAGACTCTTGCTTATTCAGTAAAGTGATATTGACCACTGTGCACATACCTGAGTTGAGTGCACATCTTTTCTTTGAATGACAAATTGTCGTGCATTGGTTGTAAAGAAAATTAAACCACACGTGACCTCAGGGCGCATGACAGTAACTCCAGCCAAGTTAGTTGACATTATAGTACAATAATAATATGAGTATGTATGACTAGCTACAAACAAAGCTGTGTCCATTCTTGGTAATTATTTGAAAGCAATTTTAGGTATGGCATTTGTAAAATTTAGCTGCTCACGGTGGTGACCCTCTTCCTGTCACTATCTTCAATGCTGCGACTATTATTTTGATGCATGTGGATCATTTATGTGATCACCGGGTATTCAAATCACTTCGCGGGTTAGTTTTCGCTCACTGGCTCACTCAAGTGTGTGCTACTATCTCAAAAATTTGTGCATTTCTCTTTTGAGAATGGGATATATAATAACATTTTTTTATGACTGTCAGTTGCGTTACATGGTTTTGGTATCTTCTTTCCTTTCAGAAACTTGACCCAACACAATTTATTCGTTTGCATGGGCGTCCATGCAAGATCAACTTGGATCCATCGGTTGCAATGGCTGCTGAAGGACCGGGAACAATGTATGGTTTTGAGGATTCTTGTTCTCCAATCTGTCAATTTCTTACAGCTATATGTTCAAATAGACATTACCGCGATGTCAGTCTTCACTTTAGTATCAGTAGACAGTGTTTATGCTGACACATGCGTATCTCATTGTTTGAGAAGTAGTGCAAAGTTTATCGTTTCTCCCATCCTTGAAAATGGCACACCCAAGATTATTTCATGTGTACCTTTACAAGTCAAACCCTCTTGTGAAGTCTACAAAACTCGCAAATGTTTGATATTTAAGTTAAAGTTTGATATGTTGATGTGATGCAAGTGCGCGATAAGGTTCAGAATTGCTGGCAAGCCAGGTGTATGTGGCACTGTACATGCTAGGAAGAAATTTTATCTGCTTGTGAATGGTTCTACAAAAGTATATTTATCCTGTTTCACTGTGAGAACACTTTGTAAAGTTAAACACTTTGCCCTTGCAGGATGCCCTGGCAAGGAGATACCACAAACTTGATTGACAGATTTGATGTCAGAGCACATCTAGACTACATTCCTGAGTACAAACCTTCACCATTTCAAGAGCCGGATGTTGAGGAAAAGAAATGTAACTACGAACGCTACAGGACGTTAGTACAAAATGAGTTCACGGGAAGTAAGTATACCAGGCAGGAAAAGATGGTGATGGTAACCGTTCCTTATCTAGTAAAGACAAATCACAATTAGTTCCGCTTTGAGTTGACAAGTTTTTGAATTCGAAGTGTGGTTTCTGTCCAGTTTGGTTTTGGTGCTCATAGTCATAGCGTGACAATATGTTGGATGGTAATCTCATTTTGCGAGAAAGTTGCCCGACCATATGATGATAAATGGTTTACCCACCTTATACGGAAGTGATAAAATGGTTATAATAATAATTCTGTTTATACAAAATAAACAATCCATCACACAACATGTTATGGTAAAGACTAGGTCTTTGGACAGGTTAAGTCATAATATTAAAAACTGTGTGCTATCTTTCACACCATGACAGTGACGGAAGAGCAAGTGTTGTATCAAATACACCTTGATGATCTCTATGGTGCTGAAAAGAAAAAGAATGAAGAAAAAGAGAGGTAAGAGAATGTACATCACTCACAATGCTGGATTGACAGGATAGAAATTCATGTCATATATCTGTTATTTTTAGCTCCCATAGCCATATGTATATATGGCAATGGAAGCTATTCTTATAGGCTAGGGAAATGTCTGTATGTATGTGTGTCTGTATGTCTGTATGTCTGTATGTCTGTCCGTCAACATCAAAAACTCCAAAACCGCTGTACATTTCATCTTGATATTTGGTGTGTACATGGATGATGGGCTGTAGATGAGATTTTGTTCAAATGAAGTTGTCATTGCCAAACATATGCAAATTAAGTGAAAAAATGTAAAAACAGTCAAAATTGAAAAAACTCAATAACCACTGAGCAGATTACATGAAAAATTAGCATGTAAGTACTTTGGGCTGACATGAAATGATTGTGCACATCTTGGGTCAGTATCTTGGACTTGCTATTTTTCATGAATTTTTTTGTAATTTTCTCCCATTTTTGGTCAAAAAATCTCCTGCTCTGAAACCACAAGTCCGATTGATTTGAAACTTGGTATGGAAGTGCATAGGAGTGACCTTTCCCAAATTTGGGCAAATCGTGGTGAAATTTGCATATTTTTAGTTTACACGTCCATAGACTCCCATGTATAAGGCAGATCTCCATAGACTCCCATGTATAAGGCCACGAAAAATAAAAATTTAGTTTCTCATCGTATTCATATTGCAAAAAGGATGCAGTGACACAATTTTTAGTCCCACGGATGAAGTCCAGTGAGCTTATAGATTGGGTCATGTCCGTCTGTTCGTCCATCCGTGAGTCCATCCGTTCACGCAGATATCTCGGATATTTTGACAAAATGTCATGTGACCTTGATGACCTTTGATCTCAAATATACATATTTGTCCATAACTCAGTAACCACAAGTGCTACCACCCTTCATATATGGTATGATGGGACAGCTTATGACGCCACATAGTGTACCTCATTAATTATGCACATATCTAATTTTGAGCGAGCCAATAGAGCTAGAGGTCTGATTTTTGGTATATAGGGATAACTTAGCAAAACAATTTTTTTGACAAAATGTCACGTGACCTCGGTGACCTTTGACCTCAAATATACATATTTGTCCATAACTCAGTAACCACAAGTGCTACAGCCTTCATGTATGGTATGATGGGACACCTTATGACGCCACATATTGTACCTCATTAATTATTCACATATCTAATTTTGAGCGAGCCAATAGAGCTAGAGGTCTGATTTTTGGTATATAGGGATAACTTGGCAATACAATGTTTTTGACAAAATGTCACGTGACCTAGGTGACCTTTGACCTCAAATATACATATTTGTCCATAACTCAGTAACCACAAGTGCTACAGCCTTCATGTATGGTATGATGGGACACCTTATGACGCCCAGTGTTCTCCCCAGGCCGTTTAACAGGATCGGCCCCGATCCTTTATTTTTTTCGCCCGATCCTTTATTTTTTCGCCCAATCCTTTATTTTTACAAGCCGATCCTGTTTCGTGTCCGCCGATTCTCTTTCAATGTGGCTGAAGACCTATTGTTTCTCAGCGGCGATTTTGTGTGAAACGAGTTCAAGTGTGAAACGGTTCTAATGTGGCGATAACACGACGTGCCAGATGATTAAAAGGTTTATTCCATCGCCAAAATGTGTGAAATGGTTAGACTGTTCTCCTCTCATGTCGATGCTTTAGGTGTTTTACACACAATGAGGCAGGGTTATCGGGTGCAAAGCACCCAAAGTCGCGCTTGACTTTGAGGAGAATAAACGGGGCGGCCGTAGTGCAAATGAACATCGGCTAAGACGGATGAAACTTAAATTCAAAAAGCATGAAATGTGTTACGCTGCCGATCGTACAGACAACGGCCATTTTATATAACATAACGGACATGGAGTGTACTCAACCATGGATGTAAAAATTAAAAATTACATCCATGACTCAACGAAAGGCTCGGTGTTGCATCTTTGCCAGCGGGCACTCAGTCACCTCCATGGTCAAAGCATCTATACTAGGCCATTGGTTGAACTGCCGTTGCCACCCATGTCTCGCTCTGGTAAGAATCCGAAGGTCAGGAAAAGTGATTTCGATCAGAAGTGGCTGAAATCGTACGATTGGTTGAGACAAAATTCAGATGCAAAAATGTATGGTACTGCCGCGTGTTCATATCGTTGCGTGTCCGAGTTAGCCATTTCCAGATCTGTGTACGTCCACATGACGTTGAAGCCATGTGTGTCACCTCGTGTCACGCATTCGTAACTTGCATGGATTCGTTCGATTGACTTTGAGAAACAATTTCACTTGATCCAGTTTCAAAACCCATGACCCGTTTTACAATATTCAGGGTACCATGAAATGAAATAAAAAGGAACTACATGAGTTAAAATAATCATTCTTGTGATCATCTGAATACAGCAGCTATGTATGTACGGTTAGGATATACCATGGAGGTGGATATACAGTATAGGTTCAAAGGTCGCGTGTGTTCAAGCGTGCTCCACACACACAATGCATGGCTACGGCCGACGCCGCGCAGTTGTCGAAGTTTCGTACGTTTGTCGAAGTAGAAGTCGATGCAATTTCAAATCTTGTTCTTGAAAATACCCGGTATCAATATTTTCGGGCTTCTCTTTATTATGAATTGAGTTTTAAAGTCAACATATTTCTCTGCAGGCATGCTCCTCTGACTAATATTCAGTCCCGTATGAACTTGTCCGTGTAACTAACTGTTTTGCCATGGACGTTTAAAACAGACGTCCATGGTTTTAGCAATCTGGCTACAGACAAACACGTACCGGTCGTAACAGAGGATCACATAAAACGTCTGATTTTGAATGTTAATCTAGAGAGAACTGGAAGACTTTGAATGAAAATATGGATGTAATATATGAAGTGCTTAAAGTGCACAAAAGATTTTACTTTATCCTTTTATTGTAGGATTTTTTCTGATTCTATGGAGTGACATGTGTATTGCATAATTAACATAAAATTTACATAGTTATTGTTATGCAAATTAGCCGACCCTGTTTCAGAAATTTCTGGGG
The DNA here is from genome assembly GCF_041260155.1 of Ptychodera flava. NCBI lineage: Eukaryota > Metazoa > Hemichordata > Enteropneusta > Ptychoderidae > Ptychodera > Ptychodera flava. The sequence goes on from NC_091941.1 coordinate 18,146,661, forward strand.
AGAACACTGACGCCACATATTGTACCTCATTAATTATGTGCATATCTAATTTTGAGCGAGCCAATAGAGCTAGAGGTCTGATTTTTGGTATATAGGGATAACTTAGCAATACAATTTTTTTGACAAAATGTCACGTGACCTCGGTGACCTTTGACCTCAAATATACATATTTTTCCATAACTCGGTAACCACAAGTGCTACACTCTTCATGTTTGGTATGATTGGACACCTTATGACACCACATACTGTACCTCAATAATTATGCGCATATCTCATTCTGAGCAAGCCAATAGAGCTGGATGTCTGATTTTTGGTATATAGGGATAACTTAGCAATACAATTTTTTGACCAAATGTCATGTGACCTCGATGACCTTTTACCTAAAAATATGTTTATGTCAATAAATAAGTAACCACAAGTGCTATGTCCTTTGTGTTAAGTAGGATGGGAGACCTTATGACAACACACGCTTTACCTCATTTATTATGTACACATCTATTTCTGGGCAAGCGAATAGAGCTAGAGATCTGATTTTTTGGCATATAGGGATTAATTAGCAATATAATTTTTTTTTTTCAAAATGTCATGTGACCTAGATGACCTTTGACCTTGATTATACATATATATGCATATTTCAGTAACCACAAGTTCTATACCCTCCAATTTTGATAGGATATTAGACCTTAAGATGTCACATCTTGTACCTCATTTATAATGTGCATATGTATTTCTTGGCTGGCCAATACTGCTAGAGGTCTGATCTTTTTCCCGATTTAGAACCATAACTTAGACATGCCTCATGTGTTTCAAATTGGGAACAAGACATAGACCTATGTGCCCATAGATCTCAACATATACACTCCAGTGATACTTCTTAATGACCACATTTTCCTGCCCCATCAAGACTAATACTCCTATTACAAGTGGGGACTATGTCATTGTAAATGACTTGTTGAGTTAATGGTTGTATCACAGTATTCGATATATCTAATTCTGTATTTTTTCCATTTTATATTCTGAATAATTACATTAAACATATTTCACTGTCTCCAGTACATTTCATTTAAGTATTTTCACTTCATGCACTTTATCCCTTTCACACATGTTCAAATATCTGACCAGAGAACAAACACTAAATAGTCCAGGATGGGAGCTACAGTGTCATTGACGCTATTTTTAATAAATTAACATTCATTTCACAGCTCTGTGTTTCAAGCATAGTGTAAATTTTTGAGCATATTACTTTACAGACTGCACTTTGATTTGTCATGGTCTTAATACTGAAGTAGCATTGAAGTAGACATAGTATGGGGCTAGGTCATCATTATGTACAGTTAGCGTAGTGTCTTGACAGTAGCCACAATACTCAGTCAGTAGCAAAGAATTGCAAAGTAGTAGTAGTAGTTTTAACCCTTTCACCACCATGGTTTGGTCTGCTACCATTTTTATCGATGGCAATTGTGGACCTGTTTACAGGAAATTAGGGGTGAACAGGTTAAATGTAAATTTTGAATTTTTCAAATGATTTCTTCATAGATTAGCCAAGGAGAGAGCATCGATAGGATTCGTTTATGAGGACAGTACCAGTGCTATTGAAGACCAAGGTGGTGGTAATGGAAAAGATGCTAACAACGGTGATCAAGACCAAGACGATGAGGATGATGATGATGATGACCATGATGAGATTGACAGTGATATAGACATTGGTGAGTCTGTCAACAAAAACAGCGTCAAAGTAACTACAAGTGTCTTATGGAACAGGGGGATGAGTGTAATGACATGTTCAGGTTGAATACGTGATGTGTGTAAAACATGGAATGTCACAAGAAGACCATTTAGCATGTTTTCATGCAGAAAGAAATGCCCTTATATCTGTTGTAATATTTCAAATTACCAATTTAAGGTATTGTTTATACTTCTCTTTACCTGTTCAAGATCATGGTTTGCCCGAATTCCAATGTTTTCTATGCCAAAGTTGGACCCAAACAGAGGTAAACGGGGGTGAAAGAGTCAAATTGTGCAGGATGTCTCCAATTGGTGTAAATCACTAATAGAATGGTCCATTGATGTTCTTGATATTGCAGATGTTGATTTAGATGTAGACAGCCTGACAGAAGAACAGACCAGTGAAGTGAACTCATTTGGTGTCAATTATGGGATGGATCCCAGTGAATATGTCAGGTATGTGAAAAAGCTCAAGCTTAAGATAAACATACCGTCTAAAGAACACATATTAAAAGAAAATCCAAAGTATGTTTAACCAAAAGTTCTCAAATCAGTCTTCCTCTTCATTGCAAATTTTTGACATGTCCAGAGATTTGCTTTGTTGTGCTGCTGGTGTGAGTGAAATTGAGGAAATCTCGTAAACTGTTTGTCATGATGAAGTTGGGTCCACTGGAATCTGCTTACGTAATAATGTTTTTAAAGCGTTAAATCCTGTTGTATATCGGGCCTTCTACCATCAGACAACTAAAGAAAGACAAAGAAGAAATTGAAGCATTGAGACGTGCCAGGGAAGAAGAAGAGGAGAAAGCAATGTACTCTGTAAGATCCAGATCAATTGTTTTGTACCATTTTTTTCATTTCATTACTATTTCTTGACATCTTCACAGTGTATGCATAGAAGAAAACATAGTACATTACTGTGAGTTCATTTGTTAATGCAGTGTCTTCATGAAAAGATAATTGAAAATCACTATCTGCATTGTTGATTTGTTATAAGAATCTGTCTCTCATAGGACAAGTAGAAATGGACTTCACTTGGTATAATTCCTTCCTGATAATATTGTGTTTCAACTTTATTCCAGGGTCGCAAGTCAAGACGTGAAAGGAGAGCTCTGATTGAAAAGAGATTGAAGGGAAGAAAAATAAGTCCACCTAGGTAAGTGTTTGTATGTCACATCTATTAAAAAGAATGCAGGGAAGAAAATGAGCCCACCCAGGTGGGGTTTTTTTATGTCATCAAATCAATCAATCAGTGTAAGGATTTCGTCAGTTTGAAGTATGTCAGCTAATCTCAAATCACTAAATTCAAAATAGCTTTTGTTTCATTGAGAAAATTAGCTGAATATTCCCCTTTTTTAAGAAAATGGACTGCTTAGTGTATGTGTGATGAGATAATGTATGTCATGTAATGAGACTGCTTTTAATCCTTTGGATGCTGTAATTTTTCCCAACAAAATTTTAGTGTAACATTTTATCAATTTTTATCAATTTTTCTGTAATTTCTTTTGATAATTTTGAACCAAATGGTCACCAAATTTTATCGGCCACAGTTTCTCATCAAAATTTTGGCAAAAATCTTACAAAAATTGACTGGGACATATATTTTAAAGGCAACAAAAATTGACTTTGGCGCTCAAAGGGTTAAAGTTGTAGAATAATACCTCAAGATTGAAAGGCTTCAACTTTTGTTCTATCAATGGACTTGAAAGCATTCTCTTCAGATATCAAGAATAAAAATCGGAGCTCACTGTGTGCTAAATTTGTTACTATAGAAAACATATTACCTAATATTTACCAACATTTAAAATTCAAAATGGCCGCCATTCCTGTGTTTACTGCATGGAGGAAAACGAAATTTCAATTTTCACAAAAGGAAGCCTGTGAAAACTTGGCTTACTCCATGAGCTTCAAAATGAGCCCCAACAAGCAGTAGATTAAAAAGGTATTTGAAAAGTTTGAGAGTGAATATCTATCCCTGAGGCACATCGTAGCAGTGTAGAGGTACTATACGAGACAAAATTCTTATACGAGACAATAATTCTAACAAGACGTTTTTCTGCTTTTTTTCAGTTATGCAAGAAGAGATAGCCCAACGTACCAGCCATACCGCCATTCTGCATCCAAGTCCTCATCCCGCAGTAGATCCAGAACGCCGGAGAATGTTGGCAAGATGGAATTCATCACCAGCTTCGGTGATGAGGAAGAAGAGGCCAAGACATCAGCCGCTGTGATTGGTCCTGTGAATCGTCCACAATCTAAACAACACCAAGAAAGGGTGTCAGATTCTCGCCACAAATCCCGGTCGGTGTCTTTTCACTTGTTGCTCTTTCCCAAAAACACTAGATCTCTTGTCGTGGAGATCGCCTTTAGTAGAATTTGTGAGATGAGATGCCTCGTCACGGATGACTCTGATTTTTATTTCACAAACACGTTCAAGAGGACTTGATTAAGTTTGTGCGGTATGAGTTGAGTGACATAGCTAAGAAAAAGAACAGTGACTGTAGAGTTTGGTGTATGATAACTCAGATGACAAGCCCTCCAAGATGACAACCCTTCAAAAAAAATACCACAATATAAAAAGTCAAACAAACCATTTTGAAGATCTGATGAATGTCAAGTGCAATGAGATAGTATTCACTTAGTACAAAATGGGTATGTGGGTAAGTAGTACGGAAAGAAGCTATGTTTTATAATTATTTTGAAGACAAAACCGTCTACTCATATGTGTATTAAGATGTGAACAACATGTAAAATACATAAAATATTACCATGCATAAAAAAAACATTACATTTTTGTTCTCCAAAACTAATTTTTAGAGAATGTTCAACTTAGTTGAAAGTGTCAATATTTTGTGTGTAGACCTCTTTGAGTGATACTCATAACCAATAACACTTTGGATCAGAGCAGACTGTTGGTAATATAGCCTACATTGTCAATTATTGACCCTGGCGACTTTTCGTGTTAAAATATTGTAAACTTCAAATTGTTAAAGAACAGAAGAACAAGAAATGACTTCTCTGTTTCTGTTCTGGCCAACAGACGAAGGAGAGACAGCTCAAGTAGCAGTAGCAGCAGCAGGTCATCAAGTTCAGGGTCATCATACAGCTCAAGGTCACGGTCGAGGTCCAGATCAAGGGGCCGGTACCGGCGATACTCAAGGTCGCGATCTCGCGATTCTAGGGATAGGTACTCACACCACCAAAGAGATAGATATAATTACCCCCGGCGACCGTACAGGAGGTCCAGCCGGTCACGATCTGGGGACAGGTATCGTAGGTCCAGATCTCCTATCAGACGGTACAGCAGGCACTACTCAAGCTCTAGTTCAAGTCGTTCCAGATCCCGATCCAGGGATCGGTACGAACATTCGCGGTCACATAACCAATACCACCGCGAAAGGTCTGATAGAAGGTACGATGATTCTGGTGGAAGATCTAGTCGAGATCAAGATACACCCTTGAAGAAGAAAGAAGACGTCACTGCCAAACTAAAAGTGTGAGTCATGTTATTTCTGCCATCTTCCTGCCAGCGATTGGTTCTGCAATACTTGTAGACTCTACACTCTTCCCATTAGTATAAACTGACCAAATATATAGGAATCTGGTGATGGGACTTAACTGACGTTCGCTATCTGAGGATCAATATCTGTGGGTTGTACTAAGTTTCTACAGAGATTGCATTTGGAAGGAATTGAAAGATGCAAGTTCTGTTGTGAAAAGCTGCAACATTTCAGTTTTTATATATGACAATGTGCTGACAAACTCTTTGTTTATTGGCGTTGTTAACTGTCATTGCAATAAAGAGCTCATTAAATTGTTTATGCACATATACCATTTGAAGATCATCCTCTATTTGCATATCAGGAAGGCAATAACATCTAACATCAGGGATGTTACCATTGAAATATATGTAAAGTTGAAGTAAAGAAACAGAGAAATCTGTTATTCAGTGTTGAATTTTTATCACTTTGAAAAGTTCCCATTGTGCTGGTTGAATTATTAACGTTTGCCTTCTCTTTGTTTGCGTTGACTTTCAGATCTGAGTCAAGTGTTGGTAAAGCATCAAATGTTAGTGCTAGTGTTAACGCTAGTGCTGCAACCAAAGTCAGTAAGAATCTCCTGTTACATTTATCTGTCTTCATTGTCTCTGAATCCAGATTATCCCTTCCTTCATCTTCCTAACACCTTCACTTTCATCTTTTCCGTAATCATATCGCAGAGGGATTAAAATGACGAATGGATCCACTAACCCTATCTCTGTAACACTAATACCTATCTCACATTTTATACTTGTGTGTTAAAGAAAAAGTTTACATTATTATCCATATCTCAGACTTCGCTCTTTTTTTTGCAAAAGAGAAAAATTGATTACATTGGACCGAAAAATATAAAAACTTAAAAATTGCATGCTGATAGTATAATATGCTAGATATGTTGTTGTCATTGCTTGAACTGTATAAGTTACATTTTCAATCCTCCATGTGCATAAATTCAGTAAATGTGTTTTGTCTGTTTCATATCATAACTTATCTGTACTTGTCTACAGTTTTGCCATCTAAAACTAAACTCTGAGCCAGGGTTATTGATATTTTCTGAACTCTTGCACCCATCATAATTTGAAAAGAGTTAGTTCAGTGAGCTGTTCCTCCATGGATTTCAACTTCTATCAGTTCTTTTCCCCTGGGTCAAATAACATGCACAAGTAAAATGCAAACTGGCAAATTATCGATTAGAATTGCATACAGTAGATGAGGTCTGAAAATGCCTTGAGCAAATAACGTGTCCCTTTTCTGTGTGGGGAGGATTACTACAGCAGTTGGCAGTAGGTTCAACACCATTAAATCAAATTATTACCATCATTGTATGCGAGTTGTTCTCCTGTGTGATTGTGAAAGGGAACAGGACTTGAACACTTTCAATATTCTGTGAACAATGGTACATGAAGTGATGTACAATGAATGTGTTGTCCGCATGTACCTCTGTGTAACTTCCTGCCGGACATTGATGTCTAGGTTTAGAGAGAAATGTACCTGTAAGGTATTCAAAACATACCATATTTTGTTGAAAAAAAGTGTTTTTATTATTTTGAAAATCGAATGTTCTTTAGAAGATTGTCATTAATTTTCAATTAAGACGTACAGGCCTTGAGTCCACATTTTACGTATATTGTTTTCCTTCTTTGTGCTAAAGTCCTGCAAAGTAATGACCCAGTAATAGTTTTTTCTCCTATAATTGTTAACATCCTCTTTCTACAATGTTGAGGAATGTGTAACCCGTTTTATGTTCAGGGCAGTGTGGTTCAATGTAAATAAAAATTGTTCAGTACACTGTCAGTATCTCCAATAATATGTGTTGCCTTGGCTATTGATCACATGTAAGTTTATTCCAGGATTCGTACCCTCCAGTTTGCTGGGTGTGTAAGCTACTCGTAATGTACCAGAAGGACAACAAAACAAGAAGTTGTGCATGATACTGTAACATGTTTACATGTAACAATCAACTTAAATGACCTTCCATGTGTTGATGTGAGTGATATACACATTGTCACTGTGTTTTGTGTCAGCCTGTGGCTTCAGTGTCTTTAATGAAATGAATTTTTTACAGCCCAAACTAACACCACAAGAACGACTAAAGAAAAGAATGCAGCTGGCGCTTAATAAACAACGTAAGTGGGAGAGTTGATTTCTCTTTTATTTATTTATTTATTTATGTATTTATTTATTTATTTATTTATTTATTTATTTATCTGTTTATTTGTTTATTTATCAGAATTTATCCATAGTAAAGTAAAACAAAAGTCTGTAGAGAAATGGATGACTGAAACCGGTGCAAATCACCGATACAAAGTCAGTCCTCTGCAACACACTTCACAAGGAGCAAAAAGAGAAGCTGACAAAAAATGTACAACAATTTAAAGCAAAAATACAGCACTGAAAAAAATAAAAAAAATAAATGTGAAGGTCTGTATTTTCTCCGAAAAAAACCAGTTGTCATTTACGCTCGTTTTGAGGAGCAAATGATGGCAGAGCATCTGTTACATCTATACAAGTACAACCATAATGCATCTTCAGCGCGTAATGCCAGAATATTTTAGCATTAACACAAAAATAAATGTTAGCCCTTATTGATGTTTGTTGAATGGGTAGTTCAAACTCACAGCCTAGGCAAAGTAAAATGCCTCTCTGTTGAGTTCATTGTGTCGGGGTTTTATGATGGTAAAATGAAAACATGGATACCAGAACTGTTTATCAATCAAACATCATCATATGCAGACTTGTAAGCCCCGATGCAACAGTGAAGCTGTTTGAATTTACCACTTTTATCAGAAAACTGTTTGCATTTTTATGAAAGCTCTAGAGAGGGCGGTGTTCTGTAACATGTGACAACCTGTGTAATGTGAGGGCTGTAGACCTAGTGACCTTTGAACTTTATATTTTCAGACAAGGCAGACAAGAAGAAAGAGCAATTGAAGACAGTTGAGAAGGAACAAGAAAGAATGGTATGTGTTCTGCCCGCTATTGACTGGGTTTGGTCGTCATGTGGAAAGTTTGTGAGAAGCACTCTACATGATAATTATATGATGTTTGTGTTCTCCACAGCTTGGAAAAATAAATGGATGGCCAATTTACATAACAATGCATAATGTGGATATTGCTTTGTTGTGGACATGTATTCCTGTGTACAGTTATTAACATATGAATAGATTGCACCAAAAAATGGGAGAACCCTGGATGCATACAAAAGAAGACAAATCCATGCATCATATTTGACATTACAATTAATTTAGATACCATCTGGCCATGTGAATGTGTACAGACCAAGATGCATTTCACATTCAATGTCTTTCAAAGCACTAGAGTAATATACTGAGTCATGTGGAGGCACGTATGTCAGTAACTGCACATTCAAACGTTTTACGTAGATCTGACTTTTAACACAGGGCATTACAATGAAACAGGTTGGACCTCATCCGCTATTATAAAGACTCTCTTTCCAGAATCTGAAAAGAGCTAACTTTGCAAAATATTGATTATTTTTGAAAGCATAGTGCCATCAGATCACTTCATACGGAATAGCAAAATTATAAATCAAAATTAAAAATCAAAAATTTTGTGAAAGATTATCGTATTTACATCTCAGAAAAATTTGTGATTTACAGGAAAGGGATGATGAGCTCAGAGAAATTGCTCGCAAGATCAGAAGGCGTGAAAGAGAAAAACGAGACCAAGAAGATGAATTTATTGTACACAGAAGTCGTTCCAGGTCACCGTCTCCAAAAAGAGGTAAACTTTTTATCTTACAAGGTATAAGGTATTCTCAAGAAAAGTTTTGAAAGTTTTCCAAGAGAACTCTCATGACTCTTACTCATTGAAGTTTGTGATTAAAAAGCTGCATTATTCACCACAAACCTAATTGTATCTTCAAGTTGTTATACAGCATTGTGTACAGCTCTGCTCAAGGAAGGTTTTCCTGTCACCACTCTTTGATAATGCACATCAAGATTTGTTGTTCAGTGTCACCTGACTTGAAAAAGACTACCTCTTTTGATATGCATGTCTACTATGGCTATGGGAAGTATGTTCCTTTGACTGATTGAACTACCAACAATGTTCATTCACGCATTTGACTATTGCCGTGTTAGACTTGGTATCCAAGTTTTTGATGGTATGTTTGATTTTTAAGAATGATCATATTTGATATTTCAATCAAAATCATCATATCATTTTACTTCAGGCTGGACATCAGACAGACACCCAAGAGACGTCACACCTCGGAGGCGATACCGCTCACGGTCAAGGTCGAGAACACCCCCGCGATACAGATACTAAAGGCAATGTTTTCCAAGTGACTGTTAACACTAATCATTTTCTACGCTCTTTGAAACAATCAACTAGTATTACACTCTCATTTTCAATCTTGATAAGCAGTCTTGTGCTATATTTTTTTCAAGTCAGTAATTAGGGCCTCGTTTATTGACACAGAAGATGAGGTCATGACACGGAAGATGAGGTCATGACATGGAAGATGAGGTCATCTTCGTCAAGGAAGCTTTTTTCTGTTTTGTCATTTCAAGCATTTTGTAGAATCTCAGCCATTTTTGCCGTTGAGACAAAAAGCAATATCCTACTCAACAAAAGAAAGTACACAGTGTTGAATGTCAGTGTGTGAGTATGCTTTATACCGCGACTCTTGCCATCGTGAAGTGTCAAATTGTAAAAATTGTCAACAAATATAGCTACAGTACTGGCAAAGGCGCATCAGAATTTAAAGGTATACAGTCACCTGTAATCTAAATATGCCCATATATGGTCAAAGGGACGTTCCTTGGTATTCAAAATTCCCATGTGAGGGCGCTGTTTTTAAAAAACGGCCACCCGCTTAAAATCTATGATTGGTTAGATTTTCTCTTTCCATGGTAACTGTGGCACAATTGGAACAGGTGACAGTATACCTTTAATGCTTTCTTTCACTACAGAACTAGAAACCTGTATTGAGTTGGGAGTCTTGAGAACTCTAGTTTTAAAAAAGACTCGGAGAAACATTAATGAATGATGCACAGTGGACTGGTGCTCTTTTGAATCAGATGCTTGTTGAAACAATTATCCCCACTGGGTTGTCTTCTGCTTTAATGAAAATTATTCTATGTCGTTGTTCCTATTAAACGATTTAGAAAGAGCACTTTACAAGTATATTGACTTTACCTCCAGACTGCCTATGCGTTTACTGTAAACAGAGTAACTGTTTCACTAACAGAGTCAGAACCTTTGACCGAGAATTAATATACACACAACACTCCACTACAATGGTGATATGCTCAGTGCCAAGTAAAAATATGATGAAAAATAAATGAATTTTATAAATAAATGTAATGATCCTTTTCTGATCAAAAAGGGCTGTATTTACTGACCTGTTCAGAAAAATGAATTTCCTATAGTCATGCTTCAGGCATATTCTTTGTAAAAATTTCTTTTGTCATTGGTTTGGTATAATTATCCATAGCTCACATGAAAGGAGTAAGTTACCGCTAAAATGTAGAATATTTGTACAGGGATCTTTCTTGGATGTTTTGTATTATCTTCTCTTAGGGTATGTTTCTATTATGCAAGGCCTTCCTGGACTGATACCCACCGTCATAGACAACGAGACTTACTGTTCCATTTTCTCAGCAACAAATGTTTGATGTAACATGGCACTGGCCATTCTAAAATTGTCATCAAATACTAGTTGGAATTTTGTCAAAGTGATCAATGAAATGTACTTGTCAGATCCAGATGTAAGAGAGTTGATTTTGCTTGTACTATGTTCTTCTGTATTTCACAAATTTTTTTAGGAGGTTATATGTGACATTTATGTCAAAATTGCCCATTTTCCAAAAATGATTTGTTACATCATAGATGGTAGAAGCAGGACTGTCATTTCTACTGTCAATGGTGACATGTATCAGCATGTGTTTTACATTGATACTATGACTGCCATTACTAAGGTTTTCTGACGCTCCTGCCAAATACAAAAATTTGCAGAGCAAACCTTATTGATGAAATAGTAATGAACTGATAATTTCAAGGAAATGTCCATTTACCTTCAATAATTACTTTGTCACAAGGGCCTTTTCTCTGTTGCAATGCTCTCTTGACTCCTTCCCTCTCTCTCCCCCTCTCTCTCACCCTCTCTCCTCTCTCTCTCTCTCTCTCTCTATCTCTCTCTCTCTCTCTCATCTGCCATACAACTCAGACAAACTTTTCTGCACTTTTTCAGTTCTTCACCATTTGCTTTGAAGCCAAGTGTATTGCAATATTTCCAACTTTTCCCATCAAATTTACTACCCTTCTTTACGTGACAAGCATAGAGTATTATAAATTCACTATGGTGATATCTTGTAGCATCATATATACCAAAGGATACTGTAAGCAATGCCTTCAACAGTGAAGCATCTGTGAGCTTGTATGTAAACTTCAAATGTAACTTTACAATACCTTTTTTTTCTATGTGGAAATGCATATTTCACTCTGCTGGCCTCAGAATTGTTACATTGCGATGAACTGTCATAAATTGATTTGTCGAGGTTTTTTTTGTAAATGACCATGACATGGCATTGGAAACAACAACTAGGCTTATAAGAAGTTGTAGATTTCTAATGGTGGTTTTTTAACATCATTTGCACAGCAAACGCAAACACAAACACAAACAGAAGTTTGTAGATTTCCAAATAAAAATTATTGAACATTTTGAGCCTCTTGGGAGATTATGTTCTGAATGTTTGCCCAGTGTTGAAGTGGTGGGATGTTTTCAGTTTGCAGCTGGAAGATATCAACCACACACAGTAGAAAAGAGCAAGTCTTCAACACGTCATATTAAAGTAGGTAACATTTCATAAGCAGGGTTGTCCACTACTGCATCTGACAGGAAATATAGTACACAAGTATTAATGTCATCGTGGATGCCTGAAGCTGACAACTTGTCTGTCACTTTGTGTTGATAAAGTAATGCCACAACATTTTGACCAGTTCACAAATGTGTGAACAAGCAAGATAGTTGGGCATGTAATATGGAGGGAACTGGTCAAAACTGAGTGGTATACTTGTGTGTTGTTGAGTCAGTTTATTGTTATATTGTAACAGTTTATTGAAATTCTCATACAAAAAAGAATTTTCTTGGCGCTAGCACGCATTTCAACTGCTAGGTTGCAAATAGGAGAATTATTTTCACATCTCTACAATCAGATTGCTCTACTGTGCCATTAGTATACTCGCATGATAATAATAGGGGTTATTACAGCCACAGCGTAACAAACAGATTGCCACTAATGCTCAAAATAGTGGCCAAAGCAAGACGAACCAGGGCAAGCAGGTAGGCAGTTTTATAAGATGCAAATTTTCCAGCAGTGAACGACCTTGTTTGCAAGGTACAAACTTGCCAGGACATGCACCAAATTTGTTTTACTCTGCGTTTAGCTCGGATTGAGCGTCAGGGAGTTTATCTATTTTTGCCAGTCTACATCCAGTTTGTACTCGTGTTGAATTGCAGATGAAACTTCACCGTTGTATATTTTTGATATAGGTAAAATTGGATTTGATTTGTTATTTTAAAGTTACTCCAGGATCTTCAGTTTGTATACTTTTACCCCCCCCCCCCCCCCCCCCCCCAATGAAGTAAAACATTTTGAAGGTTGTGACTTTTATCTTGGTTTTTGGTCGGGGAGGTGTCATGAAAACCAATTCTGTCGGTTCCCCATTTAGTATCTCCCGGTCTCGGTACCAAACACTTCGGGAGAGAAAACTTGCAAATCGTCTGTGTGTATGAGTTTTCAGCCTTTTTAACTAGTCAAGACATTCTGACTCACCACTTTGAAGTTGGTTTGTGTGTGTGTGGGGGGGGGGGGGGGGTGAAAAATTTTGGTTAAATTTTAATATACCATCGTATGTTTAGGGAAGCGAACAGGTAGTTAGACTCATCTAAATGCGTAATATTTTATAGGCAGCGAGCTTGAACTGCACGGTGTTTGTGACACGTCAAAGATGCGAAATTGAGTATAACCCAGTGGTAGTCCAGATGCGTTGGAGAAGAATCTTAAGCCCAGCTGCACCCCTGTTGATAATATATACAAATTTGTACCGCGGTTATCTCCCCTTTGTGCCATGTGTAGACTTGACCAATGATTTTTTTATTTAACGTGGACTGAGACTTTTAGCCCGTTTTGACGCAGGCATGTCACTGTCACTTTAGAAACATCATTTTATAGAAACTATGAAGAGTTTTGACGTCAACAGTCAGTGAAAAGATGTACACTTTGACCCAATATACCATTTCAAGCAATAATGTAGTTTGTGCGTTTTAGTGTTTAACTGCGGTAAACTTTTTGGCATTTTTGATAAACCTTTACCAAAGTCAGAGCCGAGTGCCCCCCCCCCCCATTTCCGCATTTAAAGAGGGTAAAAGACAGTAAAAATCTAATTAAATTAAGTAGTGTAAACTTTACAATGAATCAGCTTTCTTAATATAAACTGGCTTGTGTATTTTGACACAAGAAATTTTGACTTGCTGGAGTCGATAGATTTCTCATGCTGTGACTGACCGACATTTCATGGTGTTCAACAGTTGGTGCTGCCGCTCTAAGGTATAAATTCTTCCGTACTGACTGCTTGCCAAAACAAAAAATAATTTGTCGAATAGATTCTTTTTCAAATACTCTATCGATAAAATGTTCAATCGGCTGTTTAGATGGCTCGGCTGCTCACAAAGTCGAGTCTGCACCTGAAACAGTCTGATTCGGAACGTGCGGATGGAGAAAACGAAAGCGTTGGGGGCGCACTTCAACTGTGTCGTTTTCTCTCCAACACCTGCCTCCAACCGGAGTGGGATCACAGTACACAGTGCAGTGTTCCCAAGGCGACAGCACGAAGCAGGTGCGTAGTTGGAGTTTTAATCTTGCAGAAGTCCGGGGCAAGCACGGGGGACTACAGGATGTTTGTCGGTTCATGAAGAAGTTCAGCATGGCTTGAGGTCAAAATCAGTGCAACCCGGTTGCATGGAACGGAACAGAGATCTCTCCTTTCCAGATCTCGATGTTGACATTCAAGTATGGAATATGTAGTATTTATGCATGAAAAACTAATGCGTATAAGGAACTCATGTAACATATCTACAGGTGCGCGCATTGTTATGGCAAGTTTTTTTTTAATAAAAAGCCCAGTCTAGTCGCCAAAAAATGTGTGTTTATATCAACACTTTTTCACTCGAGCGATTTTAATATTCACTAGAATTTACAAATTTGTTGTAGTTATACGCCTACTTAACCGAGCTCGCGTATTCTGTCACTGCTTCTCAGACTGCAATAAGTAAGACTTATGACATCGACGAAATGAAATGTCCCGTGACAGATAATGGTACCGACAGAAGTCATTGACCTCCAAATTTTGCAATTATGATGATACGTTTACACACTTGACTTAATTAATGCCACTTTATATACTCTTTATGTGCTCTCAATTTTTTATCTTAGGTAGGATTATACAGCACTTTTAAGTATGCTTATCCTAAAACTAACTGTATTTCCAAACCCCTCCAAAAGTTGTATTTGATGTGCTTCTTCCGAGAAAAGTCCGTGATTAAAGTGATTTCCGGGGACGGGGGTGTTAAAGGAACTCTAAGCCCTCTTGATAACGTTATTCAGGATATTGGCAGATTTTTTTGCGCTCCGTCGTCCCCAAATCATGTCTTTTGGACTCCGTCGTCCCCGACCCGCGTCAGTCCGTGCGAGTAAGCCTACCGAACAGTCTCGGCAGTCAGGGGCGACTTCTTATACGGCCGTCAAGAATCGACCTGAGTTCAAAGGTTGCTATTTGCACTCTTCACGAGAACCAGGAAAAATTATCACCATATCTTAAAATCCAAAACAATGGCAAATAATGTTGAATCCGAGCAATACATGAGTGTGCACCGAGATTTTGATTAAGTTTACGCCTAGTAAATTGTGCTATTCGTTTCGTCGCCTGCTCTTTTAGACGTGTTTGTCGGCCACCGTTCCTATATTTTTAAGTTGCTAATTAGTGTGACTGATTTAAAGTTACAATAGTTGTGTTATTTATGGTACTTTTTCTCTTTGAAACAACATTTTTCTTCTTTCTCTGTCTTAAATACGAAATACAAAGTTACTCTGTGGGGTAGACTGTGGGGTAGACACTGTGGGGTAGAGTAACCGTTACACAACGCTTTATTTCAAAATTAAATGTCAAGATTGACAGATGAACTGAAGTAGTAGAATACATTCAATTGTCAACAATAAACTTCGACAGTACACACACATCAGCTGGCGCTTTGTTTGCAAGTTCACGGTCACGGTATTTCAAGATGACTTTAGGAGTAGAGCAATAAACTATTTCACAAACAGAACAGAAATAACGAAAATACATCCAAGTTCAAGACAGCAACTCTGTCCCTTTGATTTACACCCATATGCAAGAGAAAACAAGATGATAATTAGGAGAAATAAATAGCAATTTTCGGCTGAAAAACATATCTAGAGGCAGTTGTAAGATCAGCGGTTTAGAGTTCTGATGTGTGGCTAAATCTTGCAAAGAACCAACTATGTAAAACTTCTTGCCATCACAGAATGTTTCGATCTGTCGCATTTTGGAAGGGAGGGGGGGGGGTACTTTTTGCGGTTTCAACAATAGCTAGTCTCTTCGATGTCCTAGTTAGTCACTAGACTCCTTTAATCTTCTATCTGACTGGAGTCGGACTCGGTTCTCCGTTGCCAGTGGGATGAGGAACGGATGTTAAATATTGTGTCGATGATATGAGAATAACGGTAATAAACTCCAAAGTAACTTCATCACATAGTCTCATTACATAGTTGTTACATTTATGTAAATGCACCTTAAGGACGGAGCTTCGGACTCTCAATTTTTCAATGCTTTTCTGGTCTACCGCTTGTGGGGATAATTTAAAAGGTCTGAGAGTAAGGAAAAGTTTTCACCGTCTTCGTTTTTCAAAAACTGAAAAGTTTATTTTTGTCCGTAAGTCATAGGGATGGCGGCCATTTTGAATTTCAAATATAGGGAAAATAACAGGTAATTTGTGTTTCTAGTGTCAAACTTTGCACGATGAGCCCCCCATCCAATTTTTATTCTTTATTTAGTAAAGAGAGTGGTTGGAAATTTGCTTGAGGAAAGTGTGAGCAAAAGTCTTTCACTTTTTAGGAGTGCACTGCCGTAAAGAAAGGGCAGATAGGCAGTGCAGTAAAATGCTCATTATAACACTCACACTTAATATTGTACAATTATACATTTAGTTTGTGCAATTTAAATTATTCATTATTTGTCTACGTTGTTAATCTGCGAATGACAGGAAGAGGAAAGAGCGAATGTATCGAGACCACAGTTACGATCACGATCAATTCCTCTTCTCTTAAACGTGAGTAAATGGAACAATAATTGATATGAGGATTATGTGTTTCGGAAAGGTGATAAAAAGTATGCTAAATTTATGAGTAAGGAGAGATAAGGAGATAATTCAACACACAAGCAACTCAAGAGATGGGAATATGTATGCAATGCCTCGACATGTGCAGACTTGCGGCCTAATTTCGACGGAGAATAGAGCCGGAAATTACAGAAAATGTTTTCATTTCCATGTCCTTTGTTCGCCTTTTCGTCGGAAGCAAGATTTGGCGGGGAGCCACACGACGCCCGCACAGTTACCCGCCGCGAACTACGAGAGCCGGGCGGTTGTGGCGATAAAACGTCAGCTTTTTTTTCTTCCCAGCGCGGTGTCTGCCCTCCGTCGGGAATGACCTCGCACAAATGGATCTCCGTCGCCGCTCCGAGAGCTAATCAGTGGCACGCCTTTCATATTAGTCGGATCTCATAGGAGTCACTTGGGGAAACTATAGCATATGGAGTCCCTAGATTTTTTTTTGCCCAGTTACATTTACGCTAGCTTCACAATAGAAAACACACATCGTCTTTCTTATTATAGACGTGAATGCACTCTCTATCTCAATGCCTACTTCAACTCTATCTAGTCCCTTTTTTTTTGCTTTCGCTTTGGCGCTCACAGAACTCGCTTTTAGATCTCCTCTGCGCCGCACCAAAGTGATTGTTTCTGAATCTCAGCATCTCAAACATCGAGTAGTGATTGTCATCAGGCAGTGATTCTCTGAACTCGTTCATCTCGACTATCCCTTGTTGTCTTATTTTACATTAATGTCCACATTTAACTCATAAGTTGCCAAAACTCAAACAATTCATTCCAAAGGCCATTTTTTCGACCCAGCAAGAAATGTCGTTTTTTGATTATAGGCATTTCTTATCAAAAGACAATTTATATTGCGAAAATCGCAAAGTTATTATACATATCTCGGAAGTTACAATTGTACTCTTTTCGCTGTTCGTTTGCAATTATGACTCGTCAACCTGAACCTGTTTGTGTTTTCATGTTGGCATAGTAGAAGCAGACCGCACACAGGCGTAGCATCCAAATGCGTGCATGTGAAGACTTTTGATTGCACTCTTGTTGTTTCTGAGGTTCAGAACGGATACAACGCACCACCAACGTTATCGTCTCCCCGGCTTCCGTTACATTATCGTGAGCCATACAACTGTGCCATTAACTTCTCGGTATACTGTTTTGCTGAAAATCCAACAGCCCGATTTTCATAACCTTTAATCGGCGTTTTATTGCCGTGAGGTGAAAAAGAGAGAAACTAAGGTTATACTTCATATCAGAGAAACTGATCAAAGTTAAATCACGATAAGCGAAAACTACATAATCATTTGCAACTCTTTCACGCTCAGAAAGTATGCATTGTCGATATTATTGGTTTTACTATATAGCCCTGGATCTAGCGGCTCTTGGCTAGTTCACAGAAGAGGAAAATCGTGATGTTATGACATTTGGCCTAAATGTTGTACTTAATATCCATTACACTATCGTTACCCCCGTGTACCGCCGTCGTACATTTATACGCTACCGGGGGTACTATTATCGGCCTTATCTTATTACAGTACCTACGATCTCATGCATCATCAAATTTAGTCTATCATGTCTCCATGGCAGCCAAAAAGGCTTCTGTATTGTAGAGTTACGGTTAGAACCAAATACAACAGACGAGTGGAAGTAATGGTGTAACTATAGACAGTCGTGTTTTCTACTACTGTGTAATAGAAGAAGCAAAATAATGAAGGAAGTTTTGTAACATGGGCATGGCAGTACACAGGCGTTAACAGCTGTATAATGTATCAAAGTATCATTGACGAGAAAGCGTACTGACGACGTGCCAATCGACACGACCAAAGAGGTGATGACGGGCTGGCAGAGATGATGCCGAGGCTCACGTGACTTCATTAACAGCATCTGCAGTGACTCCCAAAATTCACGAATTTCGTAATCACCGTAATAACATCGATGGCTTTGTTATAAGTCAAATATCATCGTCGCCGTTGTTGTAAGACAAATACATAATCACATAATTACAAATGCCAGCGGTTTGCTCTTGAACAGTGTTATTATGCGATAAAGTGTTTTGGAAACGTCCTCCCTGCATGCCATCTCCCGTGTTCCACCGACTTTATGTTTTATTGAGGGATGAGGTGGGGGTCACAGTTCAGTAGAAGTCCCTTTTGATTCGTAACCGTTATAGAAATATGGTTTTTTATATGGAGCTATTTTTGAAACTGCCGAGTTGGTGCCGGGCTGTAAGCGATACATTTCTCTGTTCAGTTCTTGGACTTGATGCAGCATACACGAGAGTCTCAAGCCTCGCATCGCAATGGTATTCCTCTGGAGAATGGCAACCTGGCTCTGATTTTTAAAAGTTCTACTCGAAAACGAATGAGGAAAGTCGACATTTTCGAGCAGAACAAGTGGGCAGTTTTCGATAAGCATACGTGAACACATCTAGGTTTTGAACAGGGATTCGAGTATGATTTGCGGCGCGGAGAGCATCTTCGGAGGCCTGGTTTCAGCACTGCGGCTTTGGCAGCTGTCGGCAACTTGCGTTAAGTCGTCTTTGTTGTCGGCACAAAGCGGAAGCCAAGTAACGCCTGTCCGCCGGTTAGCCCAGGGAATGCTGTAAATTCTGTGTGAAGACAAGATTATCGAAAATGAAAATGATGGAATTAGAGAAACACTGTACACATTCACCAGCCTACAACCCCGAGGAAATTACCGGAAAATCTCAGAAAACGACGATTTAACACTATGGTTTCTGAGAGTGCCGTTTTCCCGCCCGCAATATTGCCACCCATATACGCTACAAGGTTTTAAACAAGTGTTTAATATTTCAGTTTATCTACAGAGGGAAACGACGATAACAGAGCGCTAGAATGAGAAGATACAACCATCGCGATCGAACGCCGAATCAAGAAATTCACGAGTTTTGGCGGTGGAAAGCGACCAAGCGACCAGCACTACCTAGCGAACAGGAACGCCACAATTCGCCGATTAAACTTGCAATTCAAAGCTCGCGTTCTGATCATGTTATCTCAGAGATGGGATGACATTATGAACTGACCGACCACCGATCTGGACAAAAGATAAGATAGAGACAGCCAGATGACCTCTACGTACCGTACTGTCCACCTGGGGCAATAACATACAAGTGGGCGTAACTGAAATTCACGTTTGAAAAGTTTATGACAAAAAAACCTCCATTTTCCCTATTCTCTTTCTTATATCTTATACTTCAGACCAGCTTAAACACTGAGAAGAGCTGATATCGCCCTTGAACACCTCTTTCAAATGTCTACATCACATTTTTCAAGACGGTACGAAAAAACCCACTAAATAGTCTACTTATTGTCGTTGTTTCGCATATCGTGGACAACAGCTGTTTTCCCACAGGAGTTTGCCTCTACAGAGCTGAGCGCGACTTAGTCGTTGACGAAACCAGACTCGCTGTCACCAAAAATCCCCAGCACCTTAGGAACAGCCCCGGGACAAGACAGGGAAACCGAATCTCTGTTACAAAATCGAGGGATAAAGGGAGAGCGGTAAAAACTCCCGACGTTTAGAAAAAAAAAACGTGCGGCAAAGTCTACACGGAAGATCCACTCCCAGACAGCCGAGGTCGACCAAATAACAGAGAGATTTTTTCGTTAATTTTAGCTGAATTCAGGAAAGGCTCTAAAAGAGGCGTATTTTGTTATTTCCATGTACAATCGATGAACCCCCACGTGCCCGTGTTTTGCTGCACTTCTAACAACAGCGTGGTCAATCGAGGGCGGTGGTTCGGAAAATCTTATTAACCGGGCCCCTTGTTTTGCTCCAGAGTTGACCTTCGGGGTTAATGGGATTTTCTACCCGTCCATTTCACCCACGCGGTCCCGGTCATCCGAAATGTTGTGTCTTTGACATCGTGTCTTTCTTTTCTCTCCAGATAATCTAAAGTCTGAGACATTGTTCCTGCCTAACAGACCTCACGTCATGAGGGAAAACCGGGCATGATAAAAGGAAGGTCCTCAATTTTGAATACCGCATATGTGGCCTTTCGGGTTTGGCCCTCTCCAAATTGTCCACATTGCTATTAGATGACATCATTCTTAGCAGGCCCTGAAACACTTGATCTGCATATTCTTCTCATCCACTGACCCTGATAACGGTGCTGTTTCTATACTTTTAATTACGCGGATAGCTTTGGGCAAAATGTCGGCAAGACCACTATACCCTCTTTTAATAACCCAGTCATCAGCGGGCCAATTACGACTGAGGTACGGTGTGTCTCGTAATTTCATCAATGACAGGTTTTTTTGTATAATTTTTCCTAATCGGTAACATTCGGGAAGAGTTAAGTTCTCAGCTGTTCAAGTTACAATTTCCGATTTAATTCAGGGTAACAAATTGAAGAAACATTGAGGGGGGGGGGGAGAGTTTACCCGGAAGACGCTGCAACCCATTTGAATCGAATGACCGAAGAACCTCTACAGAAACCAAATTTACCAAAAACCCAAACGGAGAAGAAAACCTTGAATTCATTCACACAGCACATCCATTCACACGACTTTGAATATTTCACTATCGGTACTCGAAGATCGACTCATAAAGTATGCATTAAATACACATGTAATAAGTGCTTTTGATTTCGGTTAATTGATGACCGTGGCAACACGTGATCGTATCCATTATCAGCGTGTGCATTGCACTGTACACCAGCATTTTCAAGCAGAAGATTCCCGATCATCGCAAAATTGATTTTATTTTGGAATCTGTGATGTGGGACATAATAAGCATGATAGCGCGGTGTTCAAATCACACCCCTTAAACTCTTTACTGCGTCAATGGAGTAACATTTTTTTACGGTTAAAATTGATGATAACGATGACATTGGCGAGGGAGTAGTGAAGATGCTGATGACAAAATCGTTCTGACTACGATATTGATTCAAGCAACCAAGTCGAGCGATTTCGAAGACAATGCTGATAATGTTGATGACGCTGTTGTTGTTGTTGATGATGATGATGATGATGATGATGATGATGGTGACGACGACGATGATAATAATTACGATAATCATGATGATGACTATGACAATCATGATGACGGTGATAATAACGATGATGATAAATACAATGCTAATAATGATGACGACGATGTTAATGATGATGTTGGTGATTATCATGACTATGATGACTATAATTACGATGATGGTAATAACGATGATGATGATGACGGTAGTGGTGATGATGATGGTGGTGGTGGTGGTGGTGATGATGATGATGATGATGATGATGATGATGATGATGATGATGATGATCATGATGATGATCATGATCATGATCATGGTGATGATGATCATGGTGGTGGTGGTGGTGGTGATTGTGGTGATGATGGTCGTGATGATGATGATGACGACGACGACGACAATGACGATGATGATGATGCTGATGATGATGATGATGATGATGATGATGACGACGACGATGTTGATGATGATGATGATAATGTTTGTGATGATGTTGACGTTTGTGGTGCCGTTACAACTTAACTGTGGTATTAGCTAACATCATCATTTGTTATCATTTGGAATTATCACGTTGTAACCAAAGACTGAGAAATCACGCTCAAGGTCCAAACCAGTGCCATTATTCACATTCCTTGAAGACGTGGAGATGGCTGTATTCGTTCTTTGAGGAACGAACTCAAATTTGCTCGCCGCCAATAGTTGCTGAAATAATACATGTTATTATGATCTGTCGTGTACACCTAGAGAGAAACAAATTTGTGAGGATCTCTTCTGACTGATCGTAAAACGACAACCTGTGATGTTAGCATGCCTCGGTTATCTTACTATCAGTCACACACTTAGTGCATTTATCTCCTCTAACAGACAACCGCCTTGGCTGTCATCCGTCCTAGCTGTCTGTCAACGGTAGGATCATCGCCAGACATGATAAGAGCCAACGTTATCGGCCCGGCTGCCACCGACGCGGGTATTTCATCGTAAAAGTAAACATCTATCTTTTCCCGCTTAATTCTCCGTCATCGAAAGTATTCTAGCCT
This sequence comes from Ptychodera flava, assembly GCF_041260155.1. Classification (NCBI taxonomy): domain Eukaryota; kingdom Metazoa; phylum Hemichordata; class Enteropneusta; family Ptychoderidae; genus Ptychodera; species Ptychodera flava. The sequence goes on from NC_091941.1 coordinate 18,169,383, forward strand.
AAAGCCATTCTGCGCCGTCTAAGCGGCTTACCAATTCGCAACCTCTTCCTGGAACCAGCTTTGCCAACCATAACCGGATCTTCGCGTCTATTATGCAACACTATCTGCCCAGAATTTTTTTCTCCTAAATTTTACAAAAAAAATTGCTACATCGAGCTATTAATTAGGCGGAAGTTGGAATGAGAGGATGGAGAAGAAAGAGGGGAAAAATTGCCTGCCGGACCACTCGGTGTAGGAACAGAAACGGCGAGGCGATGCTATCTGTGGGAGACGCAGGTGCGTATAGATTGCTGACAACGTTGAAAGGGCAATAATAACTGGTCATGGTGGCCTGCGATGAATGGAGCGTGTACCGATAGTCCTCGCAAGCCAAAAATTGAACCTTTTCTTAAAAAGATAATATGTACAATATCATCCTGCACTCTCCTAACTAGCCCCTGTGCTGATCATAAATTCACATTCGCCAATCCCTGTTTGTGTTTTATTGGCATTCTTTTTGACGAAAAGTACATCGCTGCCAGCGCCTCGTGTTTGCTGACCGAGTCGAGCCTCAGGGCGGGGACTATATGAATATCGGATAGCGGATGCTAAAGAACGCTTCCGTACTGGTTGTAAATTGTGTCTTTAGTGTGTAAATATTGTTTTCAACAAATTACGAACCTGTTTTTTTATCAGACTTAAGGTTGATTAAACAGATGTATTGAGGACTGGGCAGTCGATTCTGTATTGATTTCGTAGATCATTAAGCTTATTAGGAAACTGTCTTTATTGTATTCAAACAACAGCGCGTGGCAATACTTCTTAATTGATCATAATTAAAAACCGCATTTCCGGTTACGATTAGACTTGAAGGCATCCGATCGGACCGATTTAGATTTATTGCACGTTTGATGTGAAATATTACGAACTTTTTTCCCGGTGAATTGTGCAATTGGCCAGATGATTTCCCGGGCTGCAGTCACAAACACGATGTGAATTATTAATGAGACGTGTTGAGCTGGGATAACACACTCTCTCAAGGTTAGCTGAATGAAATTTTAAAGGGTAAATTAAAACCATCCTTTCATGGGTAAATTGCAGTCTGGGACAACGTTACTGCGGGATGGCTGGTGGTGCGTTGGGGGATGAATGTACGTCGGCCACTAATTCTGCAAGACTAGAATCCGGCGGCTTTTGTTTTGTTTTGTTTTGTTGGGTTTTTTTTTTGGGGGGGGGTTAGTTTCGGGAATCAGAATTGTCGCACCGGGAGATCGTAGACCACCGTTACTCTACACGGCGCTGCTGCCGTTCATCGGTGTGACGAGCACTGGCACGGTACAGAATGCTGCGGTGACATTATTCGGAAATCACGCACAATACGGCAC